>NC_139344.1:335510755-335957832 GCF_055883805.1 Amblyomma maculatum
CTCCTCGCGTCGGGCGAGAACCGAGGAACTGTCGGCGCCGGCTTTGTCGCGTGCACCCTGAGCGGGTCCGCGGCCGCGGTGTTATCGGCTGTTCGGAAGGTGTGTGGCTCAGTACTCTCCAAAGCCTGCGTGACCCGCGCGGAAACGACTCGGAAAAGGAGCTTTGCTCGTTGTCGAGCAAACTCGGGCTGCGGAGGCATTCATTTCACACCTGTGTTTTGAGAGAACACGCGATCTTAGGATGAGCGCACAATTCCTCCGAGGCCTTTATCGGGGGTGCATTGTCTCGACTGCGCTTCGTTTTCGCACATAGCAAATGCCCTGTATGCGAGAGAGCCCGTTGGAGAGGTTTTAGAAAATTTTCAGTTCATAGTCGCACATTTCTTAGTTGCCTTCTTCCTGCTATAAAAAATAAGAAAAAAAAATGGAACGCGTATAGAACAACGAAACTCAGTTTGTTGCCACGAATATATTCGCATGACGCAAAGGTGACGTCACTACATTACTCGGAAAACAGTCGTGCTCCCGCGGAGTGGCTGGTACAGCGTCCGAAAGCGACGTGCCAGTGCCTGAAACGGCCTTACTGTACGAGGTGCGTGCGCACTGTGAAACTCCGAGTGTGAGACACAAACGTGTTCTCTTCACCAAATATTCAGGCTGTGAGCTTTGTAAGGCAGCTATATGTGAGCGTGCTAACAAACGACCCACCCATACTTGAGCCCTAGATTCAGTTATACCGCTTCGGATCCTTCATCTGCTGCTACAGACGGGCCGTATTCTCAAGGACTCCTTTGCGTCACGTCAGCACGATCGTAGCATCAGACGGACGCAGTGAGCAGCCAGTCACAAAACCACAAGGTAGGGCCGGTCGCGCTGACTTACGTAGGGTTCTTTAGCGTGCATTGACACTGCACATTATACAAGGGCCTCGCTTTTCGCTTCCACCAATCAAAAAGCGGCGCAGAGATTGAATCCACATCCTTGGGTTCAGCGATCGAGAGGCGCTGCAACCATCGTAAACCGTTAAAATTTTTCTGCTAGAGCAGGGAGCGGTATCAAAGCGCGCGGAAAGGGGGGGGGGGGGGGGAGGTATTATTGGCCACTAAAATGCCAACGTTGGAAGTATACGAATCGTCTGAAGCTACAGAAGCGACTACTTCCAAATCGATTTGCGCCGGAACGAAGTGTCCCATAGCTGCCATAAATGATGGAAGTAATCAGGAGGGAGAGGAAAACGTATAGCGGGAGCTTCATTCAAATATGCTAACCTCGAAGCCCCCCCCCCCCCCCCCCCCCCCCCCCCCCCTCTTTTTTTAACTGCTCATTAAGTAGCTGATTTAAAAGGCGAAATTATTCCTGGCCAGAGGTTTATCCGCAGGGTAGCCTAACTCAACTGATTTAGAATGCAATGCGCCGGATGCCCTGGCGAACCGCGCATTTCGGTTGGCCAAACTGGTTGGCTATCTTTTTATTTTTCCTTCTGCCGCGTTTCATCGTCAGCTTTTTGTCGGGGGGACGATTGTTTGCCTCCCAGCGGCGGTGGCGGGAATCTCGTTTCTTCATGCCACCAGTTGGCGGAGGTTCTCGGGGGCACTCGCAGGTCCGCCCTGGCAAAAGGCACCCGGAGAGGTTTGAAAAAAATAAAAAAATAAATAAAAAATAAATAAATAAATAAATAAATAAATAAAAAACACAAAAACGGAAACAGCAATGAACGTAGAACACTGCTTCACCTCTTTCGAGAGAATGGTCGTTAATGCAGGGAGGGAAAAGAAGACCGACGTGCTAGGGCGTTAGAAAAGGATCGCTCTTCCGTTTTGAAACAGTAGCCTAGCTGTTTGTTCTCGCCGTGTGCTTCCTTGTGCTCTCGCTTTCCCTTTAGTGAGGAGAAATGCGAACAGTGGTTGCCGAGGAGAAGTGCTTTTGTTTTTGTTTTCAAGAGCTAGGTGTGTTTCGTTCCTCTCTACCTTTTTCGCTGCTTGAGAACCTGGTAGTAGTCGCAGCGGCAGAACATGGCCTGTTCGATAGGGCCGTTGTTCTTTCGGCTCATGAGTTTTCGCCCTCCATTTTTAGTGTCCCCCTCGGCCAGCCATCGCAGTGCGCCTGCTAGCCGTGTTCGGCAGAGACGGTGCAGTACCAGCGCTCTTTTATGCAGCCCCGTAGCCGGCGAACACGCCCTACCGTTGCTCGCCGGTGCGAGGGCCGCTCTTCGATCGGCGCACTGGTTGGGGAAGCGCGCCGCGGTGTGTTTCCGAAATGGGCCTCACGTTTGATCGGGCCCGTTATTGGAGGCGGTGGTGGGGGAGAAGCGGGGCAATTGTTTTGAATCGCCCTTCTCTCTTTTAAGCGCGCCACCGCCGTCTTCGGAGAAAGCCCCCGCGCGCGTCTGTCCCCGCCGTTGCGTTCGACGTGCGGGTTCTGCTCGCTTGCTTTTATGGCTTGCTTAGCGCGCATTATTGCGAGGTGCTGCTTTCTTTTTTTTTTTTTTTTTCTGCGCTTTCTCCGCCGCGAGTCGCGGTGGTTGCCGCACGTGTCCGCTGCCGCCGACGAACGGCTTTTTCTTGCTTGCTGCTGCTGATACTGCTTTTAAAAGAGGCCGCGGAAGGAAGGAAGGGAGGGAGGGGAGGTTGTATTGGGGCGCGAGCCACTCGAGATAAACGATGCGCGATCGGCGAGCACAGACACGACCACGTATAAATAACGGACCGACGGTAGTGGCAGTGGTGCCGGCGCTCCCCCGACCGCGGGCGGCACAGTGAAGGGAGAATGCAGACTTGGGAGAAACAATAAAGAAACGCGCAAGGAAAGAAAAACGAAGGCAGGAAAAAAGAATGTCAAATACAAGTGCTGCTATAAAGAAGGGCATCCCTCGTGAGCGGGGAATGCTTCGCCTCCATTGATTTTTTTTTGTGTTTTTTTTTTTCTCTCCGCATAAACGCGAGTGCCGTTTTCGTTCGTTATTGGAGTATTTCCATTTGTTTTTTTAGTCCTTTCAGTTCTCAGCTGTTCAGTGGGTCGGCGCGTTTACCATTTGAATTAGTTATTTGTTTACGTTTTCTTTCGGGTCGCGACTTTTTTTTTTTTTTTTTTCCCGCCTAGTTCGTTCATAGTCGGGATTTCGCAAGTGCATCTCTTTAATTTTTTTTCCGCTGTTGCAGCATTTCTTGGCGGGGTTGTAACGCCGTCGTGTTCTTCTACTTCGGTTTTAATAATCCGTCGCGTCTTTCTCCGAACGTCGAATCGGTGTTCGTGCGTAAACAAAAGTTCCTTGCGCGTCTGTCACTTTTCTGGCAAGCCATCGCTATTTGACAAATAATGCTTCGTTATTCGGGAAACAAACAAACAAAAAAACTAGTCCATCCCTTATAAATCAGGTGGTGTAAAAAAAGTCTGGGAGGAAAAAAAAAGCATACTTCGAAGATGACAACGGGACTTCCTATTTTTTTTTTTTTTTCGTTCTAAAAGCAGAGGAGTGCCATGGAATGAGATGTAAAGAAGCGAACGTGCACGGCCCAAGGCAGTCGTCATTCGGCCAGCGCGCCTTTGCGGCTCCTCTTCGTTCGGTTTTTCCGAAAAGGTCGCGGCGCGGTTTTTTTCCTCCAGGATACGGCGGCGGCGCCATTCGTGATAAAAAACTCATGTCTTCTTTTTCTCTCTTGTCTTCCCTTTTCTATCTATCGCTGGTAAGAAATAAAGAAAAAAAAAAGGCACGCAAAGGGCTGGACTAGTACATGTCGCACGCGCGCGCGTGGGCGCTTTTTTCGCGAGCCGCCGTACAGTCGTGGCGGTGGAGTTTAGTGGCCAGAGGGGCTAGCGCTGCGGGCTTGTTCCACGGGCTGGGCGCCGCAGTAATATCCGCTCGCGGGCTCTCCGCTCTGGGTGGCGAGAGATAGACGGGCACGTCGAGCGAAAGTTCTCTTTGCTCCTTTTCTTTGGGCCGTGACAATCTTCCCTTGGCGCGCGCGGTCCGCTTTCTCGTTCTATTTTTTTTCTTTTTCTGCGAGCCGCGTGGAACGTATAATGTTCTCTGCCTTCCTTGGCAGAGCGCTGTGCTGCGCGCAGTGGTCGTGTTTTTTCAAGCCGCGCTCCTGCCAGCCAGCGAGCGTGCGTCGTCGAAGCAGCGCCCGGGGAGCCTGTGACGTCGCGTTCTTTTCTCTCTGTTCGTCCTTTCTGCCCGTCCAACGATATGGAAAGAGTAATATAAGCGTCGCGCATTCGGGGAAGTATACTTTTATTATGGGCGAGGAGGAGGAAAGCGGGCGTTGTGCGCGCTGTTACCGGCTTCGCGAGAGCGCTTTTCGGAGCGGAGGAGAAGAGGGCGAAGCATTTTTTTCTTCCTCTTTCGTAAGTGCGCCGTCAAATGTGGGGAGGCGATGGAACTTGCCGAGGGAGCGCTGCGGTGAAAAAGAATAAAAACTACGCGAGCTTCGCCAAAGGGAGGGGAGAAAAAAAAAAAGGGCGAAAGTTTTCCTCGTACGTTTCTCGGCTTTCTTATTTGCTGCTGCTGTGGCTTTTTTTTTTTTTTTTTTCCTCGCTGCTCGGCGCTCCTCTCTGGGTCGCGCGCTGCTCGACGAGGCCCCGAGAGTAATTACTGTGGGATGCAAGAGCGAGCAGGCGATGGCGGGCGGGTTGGCTTCGCCTGCCTCTGCGTTTCGCACATAGATCCGTCTTTTTTCCTCGCGGCGGAGCTCTGCGGGGCGTGCTGCTGCCGGGTCGGCTGGCAGCCGCCAGCGCCGCGAAAGAGCCCGGCCTGCCTGTCGCGCCGGTTCTCTCTCGTGTACACAGGGCCTCTTTTTCAAGCGCCGGCCGTGCCTCTTCCCTCCTCGCGCCCAGCCTCTATCCCGCCTCCCCCTCTTCGCCCTTCCCTCGACGTCTCCGGCTGAGCCCGGCGCTATCTCTTCTCTTGCGCCAGTCGACCTTCTTTTATGCCGCCGTTGCCTGAGTAGAGTTGGGCCCGGCTGCGAGGCTAGCGCTGCAGCGGTGCCAAAGGCTGCGCCCGACTAGAGTTGAGCCCTGCTGGGAGGCTAGGCCCGCCGCTGCGCCAGAGAGGCTAGTCGGCGCTCCCCCTCCCGCGAGCGCGCGGCTGCTGACGCGCGCGCTCCCTCTCCCTCAGGCTGCGCTCCGCGTGCGTCTATTGACAGGGCCGCTGATAAATGGAAGGAAGGCGAGGAGGAGCCGCCGGCGGAGCAGCCCGATGGCGGGGGAGAGATAGGCGGCTGCTGCTGCCACGCATGACTGTGCGTGCGTGTGCTCCGGCTGTGCAGCAGCGGGGCGCATGCGCCGCTGCCGCAGCCTGCCTGTGCCTTCTCTACCGCTCAGCGCCGCCGGCTCTCATTTTTTTTTTTTTTTTCTTCCTTGCCACTCGGGTCTCGGCGGAGCTGCGTGCGTGCGCTGCTCCCTCGTGTGTGTGCGCTGGGCTGATGGCAGCCGTGAGGAGGGCGAGGGATGGAAACTTTATAGTTGACAGCGCTGCGGGGCGAGGAGGCGGACACGAACCCTCCCGGCGCTGCCGCCGCCGGCAGGCGAGGCAGCGCCAGCAACGCAGCAAATTTGCGCCTGCGCCGTCGGGGCCGGCAGGCGCGCGCTCCATCTAAAAAAGTTTTGTGCCTGTCCGTGACTTCGTTTCCTGTTTCGTTGGAAATGGAGGGCGGCTCTCTCTGGCTGGCAGCCAGGGCCTCTTGCTGCTGCGAGGGGAGTGTGCGCTGGCTGTCGACCCTCCGGGCGGCCGGCAGCGACGCTTCTCTTTCGCCCGGCGCACACAAATGTTGCCAGGAAAGGAGGGGGTCCTTGCATTGGAGATGATTATTATGATGGTGGCGGCGGCAGTGGTGCGCGGTGGTTACGGCAGGGGCCTTCTCTGCACGCTGCACGCTGCTGCGTGCCGGGAAAAATAGAAGCGGGCGCGCTGGCGGCGGTGGTGTGCGCACACGCGCCGAGCGAAGCACGGGGGAAAATGGGATGGGAACGAGAGAGGAGGAGAGCCCTGATGGGAGAACGAAAAAACAGCGTGGGCGCGTTCTTTCGGGACCCGCTTGTCGTTCGTTTCTTCGGCCCCGGTCGCTGCTTGCTGCTGCTTCGGCGAGCCCGCTTGGCTGTCCGGGCAGGGAATTTTTTGCTTTGCTCCTACCACTCCGCTGTACGAGGCAGGCGAGCTTCCACCAGAGAAGTATCGGCCGTGCAGGTTTTGCTGCTGCTACCGCCACGGGTCGTTCGTTCTTTTTTTTTTTTCCCCTTTGCAGCGTTTTTCGTCCTTTGGACTGTTGTTTTTGCTGTCCGCCCCGAATTTCTATCTTTTCCCCTCGGCCACCGCTCTCCCGACGACACTGTTTTTCTTGGCGGCCCGGTTTTATCCGCGGCTCTTCGCCCCTCCGACGACCATCCCTCGCGCTAGGCGCTCCGGCTTTGGCCGTTTGTTACTTCGTGCTCTTGCCGACAGTTTCCTCTCGGGAGGCGGGATGGGAGGGCGAAGGAAGTTATGCGAGAGCGTGCGCGTTTTTATCCCCCGGGTAGCGGCAGGGAGCGATCTAGCTAGAGCCGCCAGCGAACGGTGCTGTGTGTGTGCGCGATGTGTCTCCCTCCCCGCTATTTTCTTTCCTGTCCCGCCGCTCAAAAGAATGGCGCAGCGCACCACGCAACTCCCGGCGCAGCAGCAGCACGGCCTGGGATGAAGCGGTGAAAATAGGGGCAATGGAAGAAGCTCAAACACAAAGACTGCAGGGAAGGAAGCGCACGATGGGCGAAAGCGCGCTGGGTCCGTGCTTCAGCGCCGGTGAAAATACGCGCGGGCGGCAGTGGTGCAAACACAAGCAAAATGCACGCGGCGAGTGCTCCGGCGAATGAAAGGAGCGCCGGCACGCAGCGGCGACGTCTCCTGCGCCCAGCCAGCGAGGATCCGTGAGCACGCGGCGGGCTCCCCCCTCCCTCCTAGCAGCCGTCCTCCGAGCGGTGGCAACTTTTGTTTATCGGCTCGCTGCATCGTTGCGTTGGCTGCGTTTGTTTCGAGTCCTTTCGGACTCTTCCGTTTGTTGTTGCTTCTGCCGCCGCTCCCGCATGTACGAATTATTCCCCCTCTTCTCTTTCGCTCCGGTGGTTGCGAATGCCGGTGGTGGCTTTTGTTTAGCGGGCCGGCCCCATCGGCGGTAAGCGCTTAATAAGGAAAAACTGCTCCTCGGAGAAACTTATAACAGCTGCCGGCCCCGCAGGCGGTTGTAGCGGCGTCGTATTTCCTATCTGCCGACTTCGATTTTTTTTTGGGGGGGGATGGTTTTTAGAGTCCGCTCGCAGCACCCACACTGACTGTTCTTAGGTCTGGCTGGAGCCACGTCTCCGTCGATATTTGCGCAGCAGTTACACATTCCTTGACGTACCCACTACTAGATCGAAAGGAGTTTCTTCTCGACCGTGCACTGTTTTGGCTCGTTATTTCGTGCGCCAAGGAGAAGCGAATTTCCCCCGCGCTTGGCGAAGCGGGACGCGCAGCAGTGCGGGGGTAAATTCCAGTGCGTGCTCGTTCGCGTCAAAATTGCCCGAGAGCGCGTGTACGAGTTACTCCGGCGGGCTTTTTAAAAAAGCATCGCGGCAGGCGTGGAGCGATCGTTACGAAGTAGGGGGGGGGGGGGGAGGCATCCACTCTCAGGGCTGCTAAATGCCGGCTGGCGTGCGCTAGCTGGCTGCTCCAGCTCCGGGCATTCTTCCCCCGCGAAAACAGTGCGCCGCCGCCGCATTCCAGCGCTGCGTTGTTAGCCGCGCCCGCCTGGCCGCGGGTACCTTTGGTGTGGCGGCTGCTGCGTTGTTAGCCACAACAGGTGCGCGCTCGCAGCACTTGGGAGCCGCACTACTACTGTGTGCTGTGCGCTCGGAAGGTGGAGGAGGGCCGCGCCTCGGGACGCTCTGGTTGTATCGAGCGCGTTTCCTTTCTGCGCGAACACTTGGTCGCTGCTTGTTGGCAGCGCTGCTGGAGGCTGTTCCTTTCCTCGCTGACTTTTTTTTATGCCTTTGCTTTTCTAGGTCCTTCACTTTGATCACTACTGTCTGTCGTCTGTATCTTTGGGTGCAAGTGTTCGATCCTGAAGACAGAGAAAGAAACGGAGATGTTTCTTGACGGACGGCCGAATTTAGCGGTCCGGTATATCGTTATCCCCTGAATCGTTTGCGCCGTAAATTATTCGTCGCTTTCCTGCGGTCCGGCCGAAACTGCCTCCCACCTCCATTACTTCTGCGGCTACTTTCGGCGGAGCTAGTTTTATATAATTCGCGGTGCCCTCCTTCATTTTTTTTTTCTTCTGTTTTTGTTCCAGTTGGCCTCGTGTAGGGCTACTAACCTTGCGTCCTCTGCCGGCGCACTTGTGTCTGTTTGATGGTGCTCTGGTTTATTTCAAATCTTCGCTGAATAAAAAAGCGTGGTGCGACCATTAGCGCGATTAATAACGTATGCGGTGCGTGAATCGTAGCTTGCGAGGGAACCAGTGGCTTCCTTTGCCTGCAGGGGAAATGGAGCCCCCCCCCCCCCCCCCCCCCCCTTTTTTTATCGTGTGGGGATACGCGAAAAGTAAATGTCGCATAAATTTATGTTGGGTAAACAGCCTTATTGAAGCTCTAAACGCGGAAGGAAACCCCCTTGTTCACTCCATCTGCTTTTGTTTTTGTCAGCCGTTGTGCAACGCGGATGAAAAAGAAGAAAAAAAAAAAGCTGCCGATAGAGTCCGATAAGCGCGTTAAAAAAAAAAAAAAAAGATAAATGAGATGCCGGAGAGGGAGCGGCGGCATCGTCGTCTTTTCTGTGTTGTGCGTTTACTTGTTTTACGTCGCTTCCAGTTTAGACGGCTGGCTGGCGTTGTCGCGTCGATTCCTACCGGGCGTGGCTTTTGTTTGGTTGGTTTACTTTTATTGACTGTTCTTTCTACGGCGGTGTTGTGTAGGTGAGGGGGTCTCCCAGGTTTTCTTTTCGTTTTCTCTTTAACATTGCAGCTTCACTTTTGCGGCTTGTGTGAGCCGTCTTGGTTATGTAAATGCGTCGGTCGGCGTTTGCTTGCGTAACGCTTGATGGCGCACCTGCTCACTCGAGCCCCGCGCTGAACATTGTTTCGTGGAGCAGTGGAATCTGCGAAAGCTTCTTTCTTGTTGCTTTCTGCAGTTTTCAGACTACGATGTGCCGGTGGTATTCGTTCGTGTCTGTTTTTACACTCGAGTTCCGTCACGGGAAGACAGGACATACATGGAAATACCTGCATTTTCATATTTTTAACCAAATACATTTAACAGCCCGCGTAGCGTATAACCTCGTGATGGTCGTTGACGAAAGGAAATGCGAAAGCAGAGCGTTCGGTCGGTGTGGCTGAATGACCTGCAATGTAATTATGTCGCATTTTTCTTAAATATCGCCGGCTGACAATATTCGGCGTTGATACATACGCCACTTCGGTTTACTATCGCTTTGCGTTCAGTCATGCGATGTTCCACTGTAATGCTGAGTTTCGGGACCTTTTGCCGTATAATTTCGTGAACGCCTTTGCGCGTTTTTCAATAAAGTGAAAACTTTTACTCGAATGTTTTCGGTACGGAGAGAGCTAGCCCCTATTTTTGTCAGGAACCGTTACCGGATTTTTAAATTTGTACGTCGCGCTCTCTTACCCACACACTATTCCTTTTCTGTCCCGGCGCTATTTGCCCTACTCGCTATTTGCGCGCTCCGGTTTCGTTTGCGTCGCTATTGCTTTTTATTTCGCACTTGCACAGCTACGCACCAGAAACCGCGACACCCCGTTCGCACGTCGGTCGTGGCCGGCGAAAGCCGCTAGTATTAACTGTTGCTCCTAATGGTCGGCCCTAATGGGACCGGCGGCTAAACGGTCCACTCTGCAGGAGGCTGCTTTGCGTTTCTCTCTACGCTTTCTTTTTTGTTCTTACGTTTCTTGTATGTATATACATTTTCCGCCGCCTGCCGCTGCTCCCCCTCCGTTCTATCCGTCCAGCGTCGCCTGCGGCCTTCTGTCTGATCGCACGCGCGCGCCTAACTGAGCTCTCGCAGTATCTGTGCAACGCTGTGACAAACACGCCTGCTGTGCTGCGAATGGCCGTGGGCGTTCGCCGGAGGACGTCGACTGCGGTGGGGAGCAGAATAGAGATAGTAGAAGGAGAGAGAATCGCAGATTGCGGCGGCATTGCCAGGCGGGCCGGCATCCAAGGCGGCGGTGGCGAGATATACGACAGTGCACCGCCCGTGGTTGGTGCGCAAAGTGCGGCGAAACTGGGAGGAGGGGGCCGCGATTTGTAGCTGTTCAAAACAACGGAGGCGCGCCCTGTGTTATGCCTTCGTGCCGCCTGCTTTTGAAGTAGCTGCGCACGCAGCTCACACCGCAGTCCGAAATGTTCGTTCAGTGTGTATAGTACGCTGCGTTTCGATCATTGTTACTAAAATGCTCGCTGGTCTGTAAAATTCACTTCCCCATGATCGTTCTTGCTGCTGGGCGTGCCTCTGGTTCTTGGAACAGCCAGCCACGGGCACTCGATCGGCTCGCACCGCTACCGACTCGCGTGTTCCCTTTCGTAATGTTCCTGCCCGTATTTTCATCTCGCGTTGGGCGACTGGTGTAGTTGGCTCGCGAAACGGCTGCTTCCCTTCCATCTATTGATGTCGATAAGATTGCTTAGTGCCTCGCAGCTCTGACTGTTGGTTTGGCACTTCAGAGCCCATCGCCCGACCCGCATGGTTCTCATGGGGGAGCCTTTCAGTTTTCGCGCCACCAACGTTTGTTGCTTGGATTTTGCACTCGTACCTTGTCCCCGTGCCCAGTGATGCAAAATTAAGTTTAAGTTAAAGTTAAAAATTATGTTAAATGCCCTGCTGCCACTTTATAGTACCGTTCCCTTGACGATGAGGAACTATGAAGACGGAGATGAGGGGCTTAGATTGGACACACCATCGGCCAAACAGCGTCCTCGCGTTGTGGGGACCATCGGTTGTCTTGCATTTGCACATATGCCCTGCCCATCATTTCTTCTTGATTTCAACTGGGATATCATTAAGTCTGACCTCTATTCGTACACCTTATCATTACCTTCTCTAGCTCCTTCGGTTTTCTTGGCTTAATTTCGAGCCTTCTCGTACCACGTTCCCGCGTCATACGTGAGCATGGAGAAGTATAAAGCAAAAAATAGAGGACCCCCCCCCCCCCCCCCCCCCCTCTCTCTTCATTTAAGCGGGAACCGCCCATTTGGATTATAAATTCCTCGCTGTCAACGTAGGTAGTCACTTTGTAACCACAGTGCCGTACCCTGTCGATATAAGGCAGCTTCAATTAATCCTCACTGCCAATTCAGGGGGGAAGTGTCGTGTAAGGTGCGTGCCACGATTGAATCTCCGCATTCAGGAGAGGTTCTCGTGTGCCGGGCTTGCATCTGCATAGTCCCGGCGTAAGTAATCCCGGGGCTACAGTTTCCCTTCCGCGCCCTTTGCCTTGCCTGCGAGATGCAGCTGAAAAAAGGAACGTTAGAAAAAGGTTATGACGAAGCGTGGGTAGGGCATGTCGCGCGATCCATTCCCTTACCCTCCTGCTGAGGCGGCCGGGGGCAACAAGAACGCGGGTCGTGGGAAATCGCTGCCGCCGGATGCAGTGGCACGTAGGATGGAAGGAAGGGGGGTCATGATTGTTTTAATAAATTAGCGTGGCCCGCGCTAATGGGCTGTTAATGACGCCGCCTCTTCTGGGCGCCGCTTAATTTCCTTTTTAGCCCCCTCTTCGCCTACTCGCCTGTCGCGCATGCCCTGATGGTGCGCACAATGTCGCCGGAGACAAAGGGTTGTTTGTTTCGGGAAGCTGGGGAGGGAAAGGAATCCGGTGCTCGTCGTTCTCCGCGCCTTCGAGGCGTCGCAATCGCCGCAGAGAAAGAGGTGGAAGGAAGGAGCCACCCAAAGGACGCATCTCTCTTTAAGCGGCCCCGTTCGCAATCACGCGAGCAGGGACGATTTTTCTCCCGCCGGTAAACGCTACCCCTTCTTTCCTCTTTCCGCACCCGTTCTTCCTTCTGGTGCTTGGCGTTCCCGCCCCCGCTTGATGGCGTCTACGGTTGTCCTTCGTTTCTCGCGCGTGGGGGCGGGCCCCGCGACATGTGCTTCTGCGGCTCCACTCTTCTCCTGTGGTCGTGTTTCCTTATATTATCCGGCAGCGCCATAGCCGAAAGTTTTCATTGTCTTCATTGCCTCTTTACAGCTGTTGTGTTCGTAAGCAAGCGCTCTGTTCGGTCAGTGGCTGTGGTCTGTCAGCGTTGCTTTGGGAAGCACCAAATTCCCACTCGCCGTGCCACACCCGGTTACGTCAAAACTAACGTAGGCTACGTCGTTCTGGTGACGAAGCAGCGTCGTGTACCAAGCGTTTGCTTGAGACCTGCGAGCCTTTTTTGTGACTCCCGCGCTGTCTTGTACGCGAAATGAGAGAGAGGCTTGTTTTCTTTTTTTCTCACTCACTATGTCGTACTGCGACCTCTGCACAGATCGGCTGTAGAGAGGGAACCTGCACTGGGGAGCCGAGCCCTGTTCGAACCCGTGCCAGGTTCCCGGGTGTGACGGCTACGCAGCTGTGTGTCGGGAAGCGGTGCGTTGCGTGGTTGCAGAGTGAGCATACTGAGTCGATCTCATGCGTCTTTTTAACTAAAAAAAAAATTGGTTCACAGGAAGGGAAAGGCGCAGTAACTGTCACACTTGCTCTGTGGACACCCTAACCGCGCCGTAAGGGAAGGGAGGAGGGGGGGAATGAAAGTGGAAAGAGAGAAAGAGGAGCCGTAGTGGAGGGCTACGGAGTAATTTCGACCACCTGGGGATCTTTAACGTGCGCTGACATCGCACAGCACACGACGCCTCTTCGTTTCGCCTCCATCGAAACGCAGCCGCCGCGGTCGGGTTCGAACCCGGGAACTCCGGCACAGTAGTCGGGCGTCTTACCACTGCACCACCCCGGCGGGGCGTAAACTGTCTTTTGGGTGCGCCTAATAAACAGCTGCCTTGTCCTTGACTCCAGATGGCACGGTGGCTAAAGTCCCCTGCCTTGGGACCTTTTAAGCAGTTTGTGATGGCCGGCGCTTGTATTTGGTGCTAAAAATGGAGGTCTATCAGTCAGCTGCTATTTAATGGTTACGCGATAAGACATTCGAGATAGCTAATTTAACTTAGTTCCGCTCAAAACTGAATGCCGCGATGCTGTATTGATTCAAGTTGAAGCAATTGCCGCCGACGTCTTGCTCGCCATTGCGGTAGCGGGCGACACATTTCCGGGCCTACGCCTCCCGCCGGTCGGTTCAGTCCCGGTGCCGAGGTATTGGCTACCCTGGTTGGCATACGTCATAGTCCTCGTGTTCACGACCACAGGGCAGGGGAAGGAAGACACACGCACGTCGTTCGTCGCATATGGACAGCTGTCCTTCACTTCAGTTCGCTTCTCCTTCGGTCTCGTGCGCACTGATGCGTTCATTTCTTCCTTTCGTCCACGGAAAGGGATGGTTGGGACATGGCCCCTCGGGTGACAGACCTTGGTTCATCATGCCTCGGAAACTTGACGGAAACTGCGTAGCCGGGTCGCCGGCCGGCTTTGAGTGCTCGCCGGATCTGCCAGCTGACCTCTCAGAGGGAGATTCGTGACGCGGGAAACGCTAGCGGTGTCTAAGGGCCGTGGCCGATGGGGTGTACGTACTCTGTGGCCGCTCGGAACATGCGCCTCTGGAGCCGGAGCGCATCGTCGCTAATGCCGGGCCCCGCGACGCCAACCGTGGCGGATTGTGGGCGCGTGCTTGCCTGTGCCTATGCCGCGTCCACCTCGAGGCACGAATCTGTCGCGCGCCACACAATTAGGACGACGCGGTCTCCCCGTCCGACGGGACACTTGGCTGCGCGTTTCCTGCTGCCGCCGACGACGACTTCTCGTCATTCACTGCCGTGACCCGCCTATGCCTGGTGCTTTTAAACGCGCCGCCCCTCCCTTTCACCGCCTTCGCCTCTTCCCTTTGCTTTCTTTATTCTATTTCCACTCTTCGTTTCTCTCAGTTCTTTTTGTGTGTTTGGTGTATCGCCTCTTTTCCGAACTCAAACAGTTCTGTGCGTGCGCCCAGTTTTGTGCCACTGGCGCTCTTCATTCCAGCGCCGTTGTTTGTATGCTTTTCTGTTCTCCCGCGCTTCTTTTCGGCTGTTCTTTATCTTTGCGCGCTGCTCGTTTCCTTTCCGTCTCGATGTGTGCGTGCGAATACTGCTGCGGGCACGCACACGGCTGCGAGCGGGGAGGAGGAGGTGGCCGTGCCCTCCCGACTCGTTGCCGACTATTATATTTACGCCGGCTTCTGTGTCGGTGCTGAGGCTCTTTTTTGATTTCTCTCGTTTCCTCCCTCCGTAGCAGCAGCAGCAGCAGTAGTAGTAGTAGTCGTCGTCGGTCGGCCGCTGCCCCTCTTTCGCGCTCGCGTGCCCTTTTCGCTGCTTTTTTTTTCTTCTTTTATTCCCTGTTCCCGCCTTTCTTTTTTTTCCCCTTTACCTTCTTCCGTCTGTCTGTGCGCGCGTACGTGTGTTGCGTCGCTTACGCGTTCATTCATTCATTCAAAGCTGCCTCCTTGCGGTAATCGCGTGTGTGGCGACATGAACGACGGGGGCGTGATTGAGAGGCCCTTCCCCCCCCCTCCACCCCTATGTGCGCTTTCTCTTTTGTTTGGGCCGCTGTTGCTGCTCGTGTTTATTTATCCTCCCTTTTTACGCGCCGCTCATTGAGGACCTTTCCTTGTTTCGTGCCTGTGTCCTTTTCGTTTTCTTTTCAGCTCAAGCGCTTTTTTCTCTGCGTGTGTATGGCTTGCACTGGGGCAGCAGCGCTAGCCTTGAAAGCCATTGTTTTGAAAGGTTCCGTTCAAGTAACGGGGAGCATCTTGACCCTTCTTCTTTTTTCTATTTTTCTCCGGAGCGGAAGTGGCGCATATTTCTTTCCTTTTCGCTCTGAACTGGCTCCGCTACGCGCTGCTCAAACATGGGTCGTTTCGTTTTTCCTTTTTCCCAGTCAGTCACATCCTGATGGTGCGAATCTCTTTACAGTGTGCGATTCCCCGCGTTCCTAGCCCCTATTTCTAGACATAACATCAGCCTGGATTAAAAAATCTCGGAGGTGGCTCTGCTGTCGGCCCTACCGCGCTTGGATTGGTTGGGTTATCGCTGCCTAGCGCAGTAAGCTGTGGGAGTGTCAGGAAATCTGTGTCCGTCTACCTACTGATAGACTGCTATAAACTCAATAAGTGGTTTAAGTCGTTTACGGTGGGTCGGGCAGACGTCGATGATGAATCCCGCTCTAGACGGCCAGCAACGATTAAGAGTGGCGCAAAATACGTCTCATATTCGCACTGTTTTGAACACTGACCGTCGTGTCGGTGTGCGGAAGATAGCAGATTGTCAGTATTCCAAATATCACCGTGTACGACATCATAAGCGACAATTTGAACACGCGGACAGTTTTCCCGAAGCTGGTCTCGAAACTGTTGACTGACGACCAAAAGAACAACCGATTGGTGACCACGAGCGAACTTTTGGACCCTATTTGAATTTTGAACCTTGTTATCTTGGCGAAACATGGCAATTTGAGTGCGACCTTTACACGAAGCGCCAAAGGTCCCAATGGCACACTTCAGAATTCCTCGATCCAACAAGGACCCAGTCGACTGTAAAAGCAATGCATATATAGTCTTTTTCAACGCCAAGGGTGGAGTTTATAAAGGGTTCGTACCTCAAGGTCAGACAATCAACGCTATCTACTGCGTGGATGTGAGTTTCTGGGCAAGTACAACTTCTAGCTGTGACGCGTCGTTGACAACTTTTCTAGACGCATTCGTATCACATAATCAGTGTATGATGTCATCACCGGCAGATGATTTGATATGATTATCGTTAACGGTTACCTAAATGCCCATTTATGTGCTTTATCAGACTCTTATCTCATTATCGTGACTACCAGGGCTCTAACTAGTAGTTTGCATTCAACATTGCTATGACTTGCCCTGTTATCGTTAACGATGATCTGTTCATAGCGTGGTTATCGTTAGTTATCGCCATTTTTATGGCCGTTATCTCATATACACATCTCGGGGTCATACGTTCTGTCCACGGTACCCGTGAGCCAATAATTAAATGTCTTCGCATTAAAGATAAAATGGCGCGCGACTGTACATACAAGGCACGGACGGCATGCTGCCCGTTTTACGTTCTGTACTGGCTGCTGATAATTTTGGCACATCGTGTCTTCTCCGGTCACCCAGTGCTGTGTAATCGTAACTGAGATGAAGCTTTCATGGCACTACTCTCTAGGACCGTTGGGGCCTCATTTGACCGCACCTGCCGCAAGCCTGAAAAGATGTTTGTTTATGGCCATAGTCTATTTAATGCTACATGCATAGTAAGGTGGCGTTTGTTGTTACTATATAAGTGTTCTAGTCGCATTTAACAGCTGTTTATGGAAATTTAAGATTAAAAAAAAAAAAAAAGCTTCTCCGATCGTATTGGCTCACACACAACCGATTAGGTCGGTACCTCACCGCGCATTCTTATCGCCCTTGCCCGTTGACGTAAAGCGGGCCTCCTCCTGGGCGAGCCTTCTCAGTTTGCGCACCCAGCTGAAGCGGCCGGTGACAGCGCGAAGTCGTGGGTTAGGAAGTAGACGAATAGCATCATTACTGGGCACTAGTATGCCGATTGTTCCAGCTCGATTTGCAGTCTTTGTAAGTGTATTTTCGAGCTCCCTCACTTTTGAAAACAGTCTTTTCTCAGCAGAACTGGTTAATTGATTTGGACGCATCGTGTGGAGTTTGGATTCCGTCTTTGCGGTCAGCATCACATGTGCCTAATCCCCTTGCTTGCAGGGGAGCTTGCGTTGCAGGCAGTATGTAGTGTAAAACCGGTGTCGGCAGAGCTAAGCGGAAAGTTACGCCGTAGTGGGTTATGGCTATCTGTCTTGCAAACGTATGCGCCGTTGGACACGGACGAGGGACCGCGTGTTTCGTGATAACATGAACGGAGTGGCGAGCTCCTTCCCTCCATCGGCAAGCACTGCCGTGTAAATAACTCCGCGGAGACATTCGTGTGCAGGGGAGGCTGTCTGGAGACATCTGCTGCCGCCCGCGCCACCTGCCGTGTTCTTAGCTTGTGGCGGGATCACCTGCCGTTGGCCCAATTCCGTGGGAAAATATAAAACATGCGCCGCTTCGCCCAGTCGGCTGCCGCCCCATGCAGACGGGATCCACACGCTGACGGGATGCTGTCGTGAAACGAGTCGCTCCTGACGAGCGTTTTGACGTCTGTTTGTGTGTGCGCGTCATTTTAGCTTAATCGAACGCGCTGTGCGAATGGCGCTGTCGCCGTTGCTTGGTCTCCGAGATAGTGACAAACGAGGCTTGCGAGCGCTCACTCTAGTCCGGACAAGTAGCTCATTTCCCGCGATCAACGGGGCGACGGGCAGGTGAAAGAAAACAGTCGTAGAGCTTCCCTGCTCCTTCTCATGGTGCCTTTGTACAGCTTGCTTCGTTCGGTTGGAACTTAATCATCGAAAATGATGGAGGACGTTTTTGCCCAGCATGGCCCATTGGCGAGCGGTGTTCATTATGCATTTACTGCTGGATCACAACTATAATGGAATTGGTGCATCTAAGATTGTTTTGTTGGAATGGGTGTTTGGATCCCCCCCCCCCCCCCCTCCCCTCCTGCAACTTATCTTTTGTGTGGATTTTATGGGCTTGGCTTTAACGTGATGCACGTTTCAGTGGTGAGCAGTAGCGCGGCTTCAGGCTCCTTTTTTCGAGCGTTTCGCGTCTTTGCCAGTCTTCGTGGCCGCGCGGCGCTGGCGTTTTCCTGAGCGCGGGGCACCACGCCTTGACTTGGTCCTCCATGTATGACACTAACAGCTCATGCGCCGCAGTTGACGTAAGTGAGCTGCGTATTAGAGGGCGCCACATATCGTGTGTGGAAAGAAGCGCCGCTGGGCGGGGTGGTCCGTTTATCGCAGGCGCTGTATGCGTGAGCAAATGGTAGGATTGGGTTTAACGTCACGATGCGACACGTGGCCCAGAGGCACGCCGTCTCGTATTAAGGGGAGGTTCAGGTATATAATTTTGACCACCTGGAGTTCTTCAACACGTGCCGATATCGCACAGTACACGGGTGGGGGTGAAAAACTTTATGCACGCAGTACACGGGCGCCTTTTGAGTTTCGTCTATATCGAAACGCAGCTGCTGGACCCAAGTCCTCCGGCTCAGTAGACAGCCGAGCCACCGCGGCTGTTTTGCTAGTAAACGAGCCGGTCGCCTGTGTGGTGTGTGCGTAACGGTTGTTGACTACTCTCCTGGCATGGTCGGGTCGGACGAGACCGAAAATGCTGGAGAGGCAAGTAAGGAAAAGAGAGTGAGGCTTTATGGTTACTTTTACACCATAGTAAGTGGTATACCAGTTCACAGTGGCGTTTCGGCTAACGAAGGAGCGGATGAAGCGGCCCGCCGTTCAGGTGGATTTTCTTCACGAAAATTTTCGGGGGCACTTTGGATTACTAAGTGGGATGAGTCTGCAGCCCTCCACTACGGCTCCTCTGTCTCTCTTCTTTGACTCCCACCTTCCTCCTTTTCCTTACGGCTAGATTCAGGTGTCCGCGGAAAATTGTGGCAAATACTGTGCCTTTTTTTTCGGGTAAACCAATTTGAAACGCCGCTGATCCCTACTGCACGTTGTTGTTGTGGCTGTAAGAAGAAGGAAAAGAAAATGCACGGGCCTGCTACTACTGGCTCTGTAGCTGAGCCACCTCCACTGCCTCGTGCAGACAGAAGAGAATAAATTTTTTTTAATAATTGGTTCACTGGAAGGGAAAGGCGCTGTAACTGTCTCACTCGTTTTCTGTGGACACCTGAACCGCGCCGTGAGGGAAGGGAGTAAGCTGGGAGTTAAAGTGGAAAGAGGGAAAAAGGAGCCGTAGTGGAGGGCTACGGAGTAATTTCGACCACCTGGGGATCTTTAACCTGCGCTAACATCGCACAGCACTGCAGCCTTTTCTTTCTTCTCTATTTTCTCTTCTGCAGACAGAAGAGAAAATAGAGAAGAAAGAAAAAGAAGAGGGAGAGAAAGACGCGCGCCGCAACAACAGCCATCGTCCACCACCGAAGCGGTGGCGGGTGCAATGGCGGCCTACAACAGATAAGTCGGTGGCAGGCTAGCCCCCGCCGCAAGCGGCGGTGACCTACCGGCCCCAGCCCCATCAGGGGAGAACGTACTGCGTCTGTTTCTCTATGCTGTGTTGTGCGGCGCTCAAGGAAGCGACAAATGAAAGGCGCTGCACAGCCTGGATAGGGCGCCCGGCGTGGTCAGCTTCGTATGTGTGAATCTCGTGATGATGTCATCTGTCATGACATCACGTCTCGCAGTATCCCGCGGAATATCTCGAAGTTGGACACTTGGTCCGCCGCGGTGGTGCAGTGGTAAGACGCCCGACTATATGTGCTGGAGTACCCGGGTTCGATCCCAACCGCGGCGGCTGCGTTTCGAAGGAGGTGAAACGAAGAGGCGTCCGTGTGCTGTGCGATGTCAGCGGCACGTTAAAGGTCGAAACCAGGAAGATAAATTGGTCGAAATTACTCCGTAGCCCTCCACTACGGCTCCTCTTTCTCTCTTTCCACTTTCACTCTCACCTTCCTCCCTTCCCTTACGGCGCGGTACAGGTGTCCGCGGAAACAAGTGACAGATACTGCGTCTTTCCCTTCCTGTGAACCAAATTTATTAAGTCGGAGACTCCTCGCTAACGCACACGCGGTCGTTGTGGCTGTAGGAAGAAGGAAAATACACGGGCCTGCTACTGGCTCTGTAGCTGAGCCACCTGATTGATATATAGGAAGGGAAAGGCGCGGTAACTGGCTCACTTGTTTTCTGTGGACACCGCAACCGCGCCGTAAGGGAAGGGAGTGAAAGTGGAAAGAGGGCCGTACCTCCGCTGCCTCGTGCAGACAGAAGAGAGAAAGTAGAGAAGAAAGAAGAGAGAGAGAAACACGCGCACCGCAACAGCCGTTGTCCACCACCTCAGCGGTGGCGGGTGCAATGACGGCTGCGCTGACGACTCTTGAGCCATTAATTAGACTTTCGATGCTTCCCAACTAGTTAAACGATCTGTTCACGCTGGAAAGCACCGCCTTTAGATCTTGCACACATAGTTACCCCTTTCTTCATTCCGTTAGCCCACATCCGACAACCCTACTTCCCCATCTGGAAGCCGTCTTACCGTCTTCGCCTCAACGCTGTGTTCGCAAATAGCATACGATTTCGTTTATTAATGCGAAAGCATTATTTCGCTATGTTCAGATTTCTGTCCGCAAACCGCGTCCGCAGGCCGCGTCAGCAAAATCGTGTCCTCTGCACAGCACACGGAAGATGAGTTAAGCCATACCACAGAACCCTCGAGGTCCAACCCACATTTTTATAATAGCCAGTTGCAGCAAGCTTCACCATGATTGATTGCTTGCTGCTTACCACATTCCTCCCGACATCCCTAGACTAGCAACTCTTTCCCGAGACGCATATGCAAGCAAAGAGCAACATAGCCTAAGCATACACATGGCAGTGACTCGGGCAACAATATTAGCCTGCTGAATTCGGAAAAAGCAAGCAAGCAAAACCCCATCCCTTCAACACTTCCCTTTATAAACCCCCTGTCGCCTACGCGTTGGCACTGTGCATCTGGTTACCCCAACGCCAGGGTTGACAATACTAATTTGGCATTCTCGCTTCACTCAGAGGCCTTCACCCTTGGATTTTATTTCTGAAAGGACACCCCCTAGCAGGTGCATTTCCCTTTTGCCATACGCGGGCTTTGTTGTTGCAACCTCGACGCACCAGTCGCTAGACATTGTTCGCCTGCCATCCTAACAGCCTCCGTAGATGCTGTCCATTCAGCACTGCAGAAATACCCGATGTCCACAAGCGCCTTCGCCCTGTGTGCACACAAGGAATGCTGACGCTTTACTTGTGCCCATCGCGTATCCACACTGACTCCAAAATAATTATCTCCGACTCGCGAGGGGCCTGTCTGAACGTCGAGCAAGGCTGGGCTCCATACTTAGCCTACCGACTACTTCAAAATTGCACCTATACCGGGGACCCCGCTCACCGGAAAATAGTATGGGCTCCTGCTCATATGGGTCTCGAGGGGCCGACGCCGCCGGCCGCGCACTTTCTTTCCGGGCTTCCTATCTCGACCCCCTAGATCAGGATCTCGAATTCGAACCCTCGTATTCTTTTAAAGACATTGTTCTTTATTATCAATCTTGCCATATCCATTTTAATCCTTCCTTCATGGGCAGTTGTCCGTACTGTGCGGAGACGTCTTCGGACATCTGTCACATGGTGTAGGCTTGCCCATCCTACCCGATCCAACCCAGCTATTCCTCCTCACCCCAACCGGGCTGCCATGACCTGCAGGCCCAAAAGGCCTTGGTCGAGCGCGCCCGGGCAGCGGCCGACGCCACTGGGGTCCCGTACTAGGGTCCCCACCTAGTATCGGTAAGGACAGGATCTTCAAAGATCCGGCTCATGCATACATCCACCTCCTTTGAATTAAACGTTTTTCACCACCACCACGACTACCGCGTACCAACACCGGTCCTTACAGTACCTATTTCTCTTTCCGCTCTCACTCCCACCTTCCTCCCATCACTTACGGCGCGGTTAAGGTGTCCACAGAACAAGTGACATACTGCGCCCTTCCTTTCCTGTGAACCAGTTATTATTATTATTATTATTATTATTATTATTATTATTATTCAGCCTGCCCTGACATCGCACAGCAGGGTGCCTTGCTTTTCGCCAGCGTCGAAAAGGGATCGAGATTTGACCTCGCGTCGTTTGATTTACTAGTCAAGCGCCACAACACTGCGTCACCGCGGCGGGCGGAGCATAGTCTCTTTCAATGCCTATTGCCCGGAGAAGAACGTGCGCATGAAGAAGTCGCGTATCAAGTGCCTCTAACATAGTATTGTGTATTGGGTCTCAGGCTAGAAATACTGAACTCCTGGACAAGGTATTTAGGACCTCCACCTACTAAGTCATAAATAACCACAGGCTAACTGCACGGGATCCGGTAAAAATGTCCCCGGAAAAGTAGTCCCCGGAATAAATGTCCACGAAATGCATCCCCGGGAAAAGTGGCGGCGGAAGAAACATCCCCGGAAAAAATGGCCCTATTTGCGAAGTAGGAAAAAATGGCCCCGAACGGAAACTGAGGTGTTTCCCCGTTGCAAGCTGCAATGATGAATGATGTATGTTAACTTTATTACAGCGGTTTCACCTGTCGGCTTGTTAGTGACCGCAAACATCGAACGGAGGCGGGCATTCATAACAAAAAAAAAAAAACGATGGCAGTTGTGAATGATACAGTGACAGTGCCTCGTCTTCGCTTTGCGGAGAAAAGGCGAGCTGAGCTTTAGATGACCAGAAGCTTGGAGCGATGCATTTAGAGTGGCCATGGTGCACGACCGGGTAAGCCTCATATGACCTGTTTACACCATCGTCACCCTTATCACCATTATACACCATCATTTGAGGAACGGTTAAACCTAGTCACCAGAAGGTCTGAAAAGTAATTATAGTGACGTCTTCTGTTTCGGGCGGTTCCCCAAGACTATATATACCACGAGCCGATCCTTTTGTACCCTTCTCAGTGGGTACTTTCTCAGTGGGCAGCATTATCAAGCTGACTAGACGTGTCTTAATGACTGCTTAACGAGCTGCGGAGGTCGAAACCACGCTACGTATACGCCATGCGCAGCGCCTATAGGGGCGCCACTGAAAACCGCGTAGCGGCGGCCGTCGGAACCCGAGGCGGGCCTCGTGCGGCAAGCGTGCAAGTGGTGCGCGCGTGTGATCTGCCGTTTGTGCGCTTCTCGCGCGGGCACTTCCGCGGTGACAGTGTGCGCAAGGGGATCGCACTTTATAATAGTGTACATGTGTTCGATATCACGGCCGTCTGGAACTACATCGGCTCCGTATGCATCAGTGTCTGCTGCAGACGAGCGTCAACAAGGTTGCGTACGAAGTGGAGCTCATAATTCGTCCATTCCTTGACCTATGAACCAATGTTCTTTCTTTGCTTAATGGTACACGCTTGCTTCGTTTATATGCAATATATTGCTACAATAAACTAGGCAGCGTCGTCGAAACTGCGAGCGGTTTCGTACCGGTGCGACCGCAGGAAAAGCCAGCGAGCTTGCAAACCAGTATTCTGAGCATCAGAAAAATAGCGCATATTGGGCTCCTGTAATAAGAGTTCAGATTTTTCATGCTTGCGCTTTACCACTGCCTGTACGGCATGGATTGCACGTATTCCGTCGTCAAAAAGGCAGAGCGGGTAGATAATTTCATGGGGGATTGAGATATCAGCAGAAGCAATATCTGAAAAGCTGCATCATCACAGGTTAGCCAAGAGCATATTAGATTTAAATTTTATATCCTATATTATTATTGTAGTATAATCTTCATTTCATTTGTGTCACCCTCGCGCCCAACTGCAGAATTACAAGGTGCTTTATAACAAGCTCTAGAGCCCTTAGTCTGAATAGCAAGTGCAGCGACATGTTATGTTTTCGTAATCTTGCCAGACAACAGGAACACTGGCTCTAGTCTTAATGTAATTGCATGGCAAGTTTCAAAACTCACATCGGCAAATATCTGTTCAATAACCTGCCGAAGTGGCTCAGGCTACTGAGGAGGATCGAGTTATTCGGACCGAAGTCGACCGTGATGCCCGCGTTAAGGTGGAGGCGAAACGCAAAATGCAACCGCGTGCTGTGCGATGTCAATGGACGCTAAAGATCGTCTGGCTAAGCGATTCACAAATCTAATGCGTATTGTATCTTTCCGGCTAGCGGAGGCGACCAAGTTTAAACAAGAAGTGTTCACGGAAGGGGCAATGACAAGCAGAAAACACTGAAAACATAGTTGTCACTCAGCCCTGCTACACGGCAAATTTAATGTATTTTCCATCGAATGACGCTCGTTCAAAATGATATTTGTTTGCTACTACATGGGAAAATATAATGACATTTGGTGAAAACGACATTAGGTATACGAGTTTGAGGTACTCATCCGAATGCGATCAACGAGGAAAGGTGTTATGTCGACACCAGACACTCGGTGAGAGGATACACCTAAAATAAACTACAGAAGTGCATCTGCATTAAATATTACTGTGCTCCTGTAAGTTTGCAGCTAGTCATCTATGTGAAATATGCCAAATAACATCGTGAAAAAAAAAAAGAAAAAAAAAAACTAGCACTCATCGTTGCCAGCCAACCCGTAGCCAACTCAGCGCAGGCGGAACAGGTCGCTTCTGCTGCCACGGTCCGTTGGCGCCAAATCGCCGACACGACGGATTTCTTTCGCCACCTTCAGAAAAGCATGCTCTGTCCATCTTAAATATCAGGCGCTTATTTTGAGGAAGGAATCTAAAAAATTATCGTTACTGAGGAGCGCTGTTTTGTAACGAGATTTTGGAAGAAGTGACAAAAGCAATACAAGCAAATTTCTGCTTTTAGCAGCTGCCGCCGGTTTGACGCAGCTCATCCTTGTTTCGTTCTCTAGCTCCGCTGCTAAGGCGTCGCCGAAGTTACACCTTCCGTTTACTGTAAAACAATTTGTGAGACAATTGAACAGATAGTAAGGCAGTTTATGAATAGGAAATTTACTATTTCCAAAGCACGTCCAGCTACGGCTTTTATGCGAAACCGTTTAGGCGTTTAGCCTAGCGACGACTAGGGCCTTGCACATGGCCAGAGCACCGTCGTTGGCCGCCTTCGCGGGCAGTAAGCTCGCGGCATCCGATGTAGCAGGCGTTACGAATTTCCGATATTCTTTTTTGATGAGGCTAAGCTCGAGCATTTTTCGAACGATTCGGCGAAAACGTACGGGAGCCAACTGGGTTGTAGTATGCTGCGCCGTAGGGCGATACTCGAAGTTTCTATAAAATCGCCGTCAGACAGTACACTATACTCCCTATTTTACGTGTTGCTCTTGACACTTGCTTTAGTGCAGAAAGTGTACGTTGTTGAAACTCGTACGCGTTTCACTGTCGAGCGCAGACGTGCGCACCTTCCGTACCCTTTCGTAAACAAACGCCGCCGACACAGCCGCTAACTTCGTAATTGATAGCCCTAATCAAAAGGTTGGTTACAAGGTATGCAAGACATGAATGTCAATTTAAAGGCTGCTTTCGTTTACAGCGCCTTCCCCTTCGCAACATATTGAAGGTACTACAATATTTGCATATCAATCACAATTGCCATAATTTGGAAATGGCATTAGCTTTGGTCGCGTAGCAGCGCGTCGAAAAAATGACATTAACCTGAACAAATGTCATTTGGGTGCGATTGATTGCTTTCTGCTTCGAACAGCCGCGATTCACGGCCCCGGTCGTTCTCGTGAAGCATCACTGAAACTTATACCAACAAGTTCCTGGTAAGGTTTATTGTGTGTTCGAAAAACCAACTACGCAGCAATTCTTCCCGGACATTGCTAAAGGTTGACAGCGGCGTTATATCTGTTAAACCATGACCAAAGACGAAAACACGACGCGCGCGCATAGACGCTGACACGAACAGCGCCCCGACCGAGCCCGCCTACGCTTTGCGGCTTTGGCGATAGGTGGCGTTGTCGGCGTTTTGCGCATCGCGTATAAAGAGCCAGATGGCTCTTTCACCACGCTGTTACGCAGTTCTTGTAAACATCTCTGGCGCCCGGAGAACACAGGTTACAAACTTGATTACATTTAACTCAATGCCAAGAAAGAATGGCATAAAATCTGTTATCTTTTTTATTCATGTGAGTTCCGCAAGAAATAATTTTTAGGGCCAGTTTTGGCCTTGGGGACGTTTTTTCCGTGGCCGTATCTTCCGGGATCCTTTTTTCCTGGAACGTTTTTACCTACACTCGACTGTACATATCGAAGCATCTGTTCGACCGTGCTGGCGTCGTGACTGGTGTTATCTAACCTTTTGCTGAGCACCGGCTTTTTGATGCCATTCAGACAGAGCGTGCCGTCTTCTAATTTGATTGATTGATTGATAAACTTTATTGCGGAAAATAGGGGTTAGGGGTGGCGGGTTAGGAAAGAGCAGTAGTTAACAGTCCTCTGTCCAAGAGTCCGTTGGCCTCAGGCTCTCAGCAGCGGCTCTGTCCCGCTGCACCAACATGAGCTGATGCGCGTCCGAGTCGGCCAGAAGGTCCTTCCACTGCTCAGGACTAGGTCTATCTATTTTAGGCATTATGGGGCTTGCCCTACATCCCCATGTTGTGCGGTATAGCGTAGCAGTGTCCTGTAATGAAGCGGCTCTCAGCTATGGATGTGTCGGGGATCGCTTATGGACGGTTGTGAACATTTTGATAACCGGAGTGGGGATCTTGTGCTAACTGCTGCAGCGGTTCCGGGAGCAGGCCACGGAAATGGGATCGAGCTAAGGCTGCCTCTTTTGTGAACCTTATTTTCGCGTGGCGCCTTTCGCCATTTTCCATGACTTCCCGATCGCGTTGGGTCGCGCCCCCAGACACTGTTCCAGATGTGGTCAGCTGCCATTGCCGCCTCAGCTTGTGCTTACTTCGCTACAGTTGCATTTCTCGTTAACTCGCTTTCTCTCTGGACTGTGGCGCAGCTTGCTAGGTGCAGATGCGGTGCCCGGCATGTCGCCAGCGTGCTCGGGGATGTGGACGTTGCACATTTAGGTGCGCAACTCAACAGTAGAAGTTACCGTTATTGACACGCCTCATTACCCATCTTACCATTGCGGGCGCCTTTCCACTGTTCCCTCAAGGAGCTTTCTCGATGAGCGCTATAAACGAGTCTTGACGTCCCGTGTGGGAGGCAAAGGAGGGAAGTGAGGTGAAGGGCGGGGGGAAAACAAGCGCTGGCCCCCGCGCGAAGAAAATGGCAGTGCCAGGGAAGAACGCGTGTAACGAAGGCAACTGGCGATAATGATCTCTCGCGCTGTGGTGATCGTGCGTGCCTCTGTGCTGCCGCCCCGACTATCTGATCGCGGTTTTCGTTGCCTGCACCCCATCCTCTGGTGGGCATGAATGAGTGCGCGAATGAATGAGTTACGTTTACGCTGCCCCTACGCCGCTCAGCTACGTCGGTGACGATGTCTTTGCGCGCCTCCTTTTTCTTGCTGGCCCGGCAGAAATGGAATATGTACACGGAATCGTCGACCGCTGCTTATTGCTGCGCCATATTTCTCTTCTCACCATTCCTTTCTTTTTTTTTTTTTTTCCTTGTTTGTTTCGCTCAGTCATTCGTATTTCAATGTTAGTCTTGGAGGGGGTTTACAGTCTCCTCGATGCGTTTTCGCCGTCCTCTTTTGAAGCAGTCTTTGCTCCGCGTTTGATCGTTTCTATTTATTTCTCTGCCGGCGCGCGCTTTTTTATGGTTTCATTTCATCTCATTCGGCGCTTGTTTGTTTGTTTGTTCCGCGCGGCGAAGCCTCCGCGTCTTTATTTTCTTCTCCCCTTGTTTGTTTGATCTTTTGGGCTTCTCTATCGCTGTTCGCCGTCTCGAGAGCTTCGTCTCTCCCAGCGTCAGGTCGCCAACAGACAGCGCGTTTTATTGCCCTCCTCTCGGTGCGTTCGTTTTAGGTTTTGCTCGCGCGCACACCATGCACCTCGCCCATCTGGTATTTGTGCGCCGCTGCTCTTTTCTGGGTTGTCGATCTGGCTCGCCCTTCGGGTTTAATCGCGACCTTGTTCCATCTTTTGCATTTCCTTTCGCCGGCGCCTCCTGCCGCGCACTGCTCCCATTGAAAAGGAGCTACGATCGTTGTAGCGGCGAAGACTGTTTTGTTGTCTCTGTTTTCTTGGCCTTTTTACTTTTTTTTCGTGGTTCGGGCGGCCTTGTTTTCATTCCTGGTGGTGGCAGAGGAAGGGGGGACTCCTCGAGATCGCGCGGTGCGATCATTTTTCATGGCGGTTGTTTCGCCTTGGCTCTTTTGTCTGCGCTGCGTTCCCTCTCGCGCCGGTCGCGATCAGTAGTAGGTGAGTAAACGTGGTCCCCCTCCTTCTACCACGGCTGGCCTGACTGGCTTCCTTTTGTAATTGGAGCGGCGGGCTGCCTCCTTCCTCTTCGTCGCCGACTCGTCGTCCCTTCCGCGTCTCGGCGCTGTTTTAATGCCCCCTCGTTCCCCCTTTCTCGCCGTGTGTTGTTTCGGGTCTACTACTGCTGGCGTGCTGTGTTCTACGCGCGTCGGACCCGTGGCCCTGAATGAGAGGTGAGGCGAGGGTGGGCGGTCTCCTCCCGCTCCTTTTCATTCAGCTCCTTTTTGTGTGATTAGTCAGTAGCGGCGCGTGCGTCTGTCGGGCGCCGTGCGTGACGCTGCGTGCTGGCAGACGATCAACTTTCGCCCTCTCATTGTCTCTTTTATGATTCGTCCCCCCCCCCCCCCCCTCCTTGCTCTCGCGCTCTCTGCGAGACGGCGGCGGCATTTGACGGGCGTCCCCTTGGAAGGCGAGGTGAACGAACGCCCTCCTGGCACAGCACGTGCTCCTGCATGTCGCCGACACTGACTGCGTCGTTTCCTAACGGAGTTTTCTACCCCTCGTGTTTGTGCGGTCGTGCTTGAGAACTGGACGCTTTACGGAGGAAACATCGCGTTTTTTTTTTCTTTCTAACCTACGACGTTAACTGCTGCTCCCTGGGAGCTGCGAATTTGCAGCTGCGTTCCGTTCTCTTTTCTTAAATGGAGATTATTTGTGGTCCCCTCCTCTAAGTACGGCCTGTTTGCATGACTTTTTTTGTCGCGAAAAACGAAAAGATTAGAAAGAGTGGGTAATGGGCATTTTGCGGCCTGGCTCGGGTCCTCTCTTCTCGTTCGGTGGCTGCCGCGGCCTCTGTGCGGGGCGAAAAAAGAGTGCCTTCGGCGGCGGCGCCGGCGAGCGGGCGGGCGGCGGCGGGAGAGAAGCGCTCAGCGGCCGCCGCTGCAGCAGCGACGAGGGGAGTCTGGCGCGGCGCCGCTCGCTTGCCGTGGCGGCCCCGGCAACGCGCACACACATTTCGCCAGCGAGCGAGCGCGCGTTAGCAGCGGCGTCGAGCGCGAGGGAGTCCCCACGCCTGGCAGCCTCGCCGGCGCGACGCTGCTGCCAGCCGAACGAGAGAAGAGAGCGACTCCAACATGGCCGCCCGACGAGCCCGCTGCCGAGGAAGGAGACCGCCCTGAACGGCACGACGGCAACGCGCGGCGTCCCCATCCATGTACGAGGCGGCGCGACGTCGGGTCGAACTGGACTTCGGCGGCGGCGGCAGCTCCGCGTGGCGCCGTCGCCCCGCCGACGTAGTACGTGCACTGCGGCGCCTTTCTCCTTTTCTTCTCTTGGTGCCTTTTGTCTCGTCGTGGTGTGCGTGCGGACTCTTATTTTTTCCTTTTTTTTTTTTCTCATTTGCCGGTGGCCCATTTTCCTTTGCTCGCCGAAGCAGTCCTTTCGCGTAGAGCGACCGCGTGGTATTCCCCGGACGTTTGATATTCCCGTCTTCTCTGGTGCGGCGGTGTTATTGAACGAGCCCTGCCTTTTTGCCCGTCGCGCTCTCCCGTTTTAATTCATGCACGCTTTTTCTAGCGCTTCCTCTCTCTGTGCCGTTTTATTCCCTCGCCTCCCTCCTTTTCTTCCATTTCTCTCCCAGCTTTTCATTATTATTTTTTTATATATTTGCATCGCCCTCGACGCTTCCCCTGGCGGCTTCTGCAGTTTCGGCTCGGCTTGGCTACGTAGAGGAGTTTTTGCCGCATGTCGTTGAATTGGCTGCTCTGCGGGCAGCGCCATCTGGGAGCGGCGGGTCTCGGGTGAGGGATGACGCGATGGGTGAGAGCAACGGAAGGGGCCGCGAGTACAGCGCCTCCTCCTGGCGCGGTTGTGTCGCTCCCTTTCGGGGCGCGTGATGGCGGCGCCCTTCCGGCGCGCTGCTGTTTCGTTCTCGGAGCGACTCGCTCCGCCGCCTAGTCGTCGTCGTCGTCGTCTCCGGCACGGCTGAAAGCCGGGATTTTTTTGCGCATTCTGTTTTTGGGCTGGCGCGGAAGGCTGCTTTTGTTTCGTGACTGTTTATATATTCTTGGTGCATTGCTGCGAGATATTTTCCTGGTGCTTCGTGTTCCCCTCGGCTCGTTCGATGTCGTGCCTGGAGTTTCGGCGCGTCCTTCCGTTTTCCGCGCTACCCGGAATCGGATCTCCGTCATCGGCGTTTCGCAGTCGCTCCTTCGGAGATGGACTCCTACGCCGAGGCCAACCGGTGAGTCGACTCTCCATGGGTTCGGCTGCTAACGCTTTTTTTTTTTCTTTCGTCTTATCGCATCGGCCGTACACGTGCTGCATGCAGTCCACTTCGCGTCGAAGTGAATTAGTCGAGAGGGGAGTTTGGACGTGCCAACAAGATGCCTTTGTGTATAGTTTTTAGGAAGCTTTCCATGTTCTGTCGTAATTTTGATTTCATGTCAGGGTTAGGTTATATTTGCGTCTGTGTGCTCTTTTTCTTCTTTTTTTCTTGGGTTCGTTTTTGTGCTCGAGACGCGTTCGTTGTCGCTGGATTGGGGGCTCGCGCTTACGTAATCTGCCTTATACTGGACACCTTGCCCAGTTGAGGCATTAGAGAACTTCTACGCGTGTCTTGCTGTCTTCTGTAATTCGGTGTGTGTAGTTCGGTATGGGAGCAAGGTAGAGTCGTGTTTGCTGATACTTCGCAGCTAGTCTATCTGTCCTGTATCCATTATATTTTTTTTTTTTTCAGCGGGTGTTTCTGATGGTGTGAAAAATTTCGCATGTAGCTTGGTTGTGTGTGGGGAGGGGGAGAGTAATCTGGTGGGTGGGCGAGCATAAATAACTGTAGGTCTCCCTTTGGCTTGTTTTTAATTAATGTTTGTGGTTTGTATTAAAGCGAGTAGCGCGGCGTTTAGTAGCCTGCCTATTCCCCCTCTCAACTGTTTCATATGACTTTCTATCATTATTACAGCCACAACTTCGAAGCATTATGGCTTCGAGCTTAAAAGCGTCGTTCGGTTGTTGCGTAAATGGAAGGCAAGAGTGTGTGTCCTGCGACAGTGTAGTGAAAATAGACACCCTCCGTCAGCGTGATATTTTGTTGAGATTTTCTTGACGGGGTGAACATTATGGGAAACCTTAATAGCAACAACAATAATAATAATTGGTTCACGGGAAAGGAGGGGCGCAGTATCTGTCGGAAAATGTATTTTCCAGTGTCTCTGAGTCATTTCGCGTTTGTGGCCTTCTACTACTATTGTAGGCTTTTAAGAGGCTCAGGAGAAGATCGACTAATGTTGCACGACCCCCTCAATGTATCCGAAAAGGAGATACAGACAGAAACTTCAAGCGAAGTTTGAAAGTCCGCGATCATTCGAGTTCCTCCCCTCGCTGTGCCACAACCGAGCGCGGTGCTTTCCGCCTTCGCGGAGTGCTCTGCGCCGAATGACTGCCCAACGTGAACGGGCTACCTACCGTATTTCAAGACAGTCGTGGTATAGATTCAGATTTTTGTTCATTTTTTTTTATATCATGCATTGAGCATGTCGCGCCACATTACTTGATGTTCCCCCGCGCCTCTCCAATGCGCCCTGTTTCAACCGAGAGGGCTGCGGTTCGGCCCCCGTTCGATCGCCTTTATATTGCGCATGAGTGTCTTTCGTAGGAAGCACTTCGCAGCGGTGGTGTTACGTGACGTTGTTACAGTGTTGACTAATCGGGAAATTTCACTTTACTTGAACTAGCGCTCTACTAACGTTATCGCGCTTATAGTTATGCACTTTCAGTTTATAATCTTAATTTGCTACGCTAAAAGCTACTACGGCACTGGGACGTATGCCTTGCCGTATACGTTTTACTGGGCCGTGGTTGCTGCTTCATTCACGAAAGGCAGAACAACGTGGTGCCATCTGGTGGCAAACTGCAAAGGGAATGATGCTTTTCGTTTAATCGTACACTGGAGAGAGAGCTTAACCTATGGTAAAAGATCTGTGCTGAAAGAACAAAAATGGTACGGTCACGTGGCGGGATACAGCGATAACGGCAGGGTTTCATCGTAAGGTGATCGTTTCCGAACTGTCAACAGTGCAGGGCGTAAGCAAAACGTGTACAGCGTCCGACCCGCCGCGGTGGCGCAGTGGTTCGGGAGCGCGTGGAAAGACGGGCTAGTGGGTCTCGGCACGACGAATGCATATTTCTAAGCAAGAACTCACACACACAGGACGAAGGAAAGAGAGACGGAGGACGAACGCTGCCGTCCGCGTTCGTATTGCGCCTGTCTCATTTCATCGTCGTGTGTGTGTGTGCGCGCTAAAATACGCATTTGCAAATAGCAAGGCGCCCGTGGACCGTGTGCTGTTCGATGTCGATGCGCGTTAAAGGTCCCCAAGTGGTCGCAATTTCCAGAGCATTCTACTGGGGTGTCTTACATAAGCCGAGTTGCTTGGGACGTTCAACCCCGGAAACCAAACAGATTGAGTTTACAGCGCTCATCAATGCATATGCAAGCGGTTCGATTTTTTTTTTTTCAATCACAGGTATAAAACATACATACAGGAATCCGTGCCCTATCTACACTTTTAGGTGTGTTGCCTTTAGGTTGTATGCTGTGCTGCTTTAAATTACGGCCAATATCGACGTCGAAAATGCTTGCAGACAAACCCGGAAATAGCCGCACTGTTGCAATCATAGTTATCAACTTATCTTCCAACTCCTTTCGGTCAGTGGTCGGTCCCTTCATGGCGGGCAGGACGTGGTAACAGCGAACGTTGGCAATGCCGAAAGCTGGCTGGTGCGGATGAGAAGAGGTATGTGCCCCCATCGGCCATATTCGCACTTGCGAGTCACGGCCGTCGCGCACCCGATTTCAGTCTATTTGGTACGGTTTCAGAGCGCAAAGTCACCGGTCAGTGCCTCGCTCCTCGGGCGTTACTGGTTCTAGTAAAGTCCGAGGAGCGAGGCACGGGACTATACGACACCCGCTCCATTTTCTACCCATTGTACCCTTTCGACACCTCTGTCGACTATCTTGGTCAACTGGGAACATTCCCTAGTTTGCTCATAGGGAAATCTTGACTCTTCTCGTTTCTTCAAGGAATGCAAGTGTCGCCAAGAAACGAGACTTTTTGGTTGGAAAACAAGCCCGAAAATGCTCATGGCTGCTGCCTGGTTGAGTGTACTGGACCCCTGCACGCTCAGAACAGACTCGTGTGCATTTGCTTGAAACCGATACGTGTGGTGCTTTCCTGCCCGGAAAGCGAACTCTGTTCTACCCTGTCCATTTGGTGCAAACGCAACTAATGGGCCTGACGTCATTTGTGCGCGCTCACCCGCGGGTCAGAGGAGCGACTACCCTCCGCCGACGCAAGTACGCATTGTGGTCGGTGTTGGCTTCCATTCATTTCCCACGTGCACGGTGAACGTTTCGAATGATGGCTCGTCGTCGACAGCTCTAGGCAGAAGTGTGATTGATGATGACCAAAGAGGGGGGAGGGGGGAGGGGGGGGGGGGGGGGCTGCAGTTGTATAAACACGCACTGTGGCGAAGAGGCCGCCTCTCGCTTGCGCTGTGACCTCTGGACGCCGTCCTTCGGCGTTCGTGGGGACTTCCTCTGGAGCAAGAGGTGCGCGTTTCCTCGGTTTGTTCGCGTCTTCCTTGGGCGACCTCATCCTGTACGATTTCCATTTCTGCTGATTTGCCTCGATGCTTCATCGGGCCTCTCTCGGAGGCGAGTAGGGTCGTTCTCAGTTTCTGATGAATCAAATGAAAGATTGCTTAAGGGGGCTGGGGGACACCCGACATTTCTCCTGCGGGGAAGGGACCAAAGAGGGGGTGCGGTGCGCTGATGTTGCACACCACACCGGCGTTTGTGTGGGTTTCGCGGCGGAACCGAGGATACGGCGAGTCGCGTGGCACCACACGCCTTGGTCGATCTGGTACCGCGTGCACTTACTGTGGTGTCAGTGTCGCCTAGTAGTCGTACTCGGTCGGCGTTCACGCCATTTTCTTCTTTCGTAGAAGGGTTGCAGTCGCGCGTAGCCGTTGTGGGTTGACGCACCACAGGTGAAACCCAGCCAGGTTGATGGCCAGCCCTACGTCTGCCATAAAATTCGCACTTGCATTGCGTTCGCCGTATATACGTCCGGTATCTCGGTCCGCCGTGTGGCTCCCTGCTTTGTGGAACTCGCGTAGGTACCCACATTCTGGATTATTGGTACCTAACGGTGTCCGGCTAGAGGAGAGTGCGATTTTTCGGCTACTGAGAAATATCTAAAAACGGGGAAAATAACAGAGGCGCTTTGGTGACGTGCGAAAACGAGGGAAGGGGGGGGGGGGTCGCTAATTAATGGGGGAATATTGAGCCGCTTCCCTAATTGGCACCGACGAAAGAACCTCGTCGCTTCCGCTAATTGGACGCGCGTGTTTAATTGCTGTGCACCCAGCGTTCATGGGTGTGCGTACGCGCTCCTCGTCGATTTTTTGGAACCTCCCTTTTTTCCGATTATGGTCTGCTTCATCGGATGTTGCTGAGCCGCGCCGTTGTTCGTGTACGGGAGGCGACCCCACACGCGTCCTGACCCCACACGCGTCCTGACACGTGTTATGACCCCATGCTCGGTGTTATTGCGCGTCGAGGTGTGCCGCTCGATCAATGTGTCAGTATTGCTGCCTGATGGCGATGCTGACGCGAGCTTCCTTACACCTTTGGTTACTGCTATTTTCTGCCTCTTTCCGAGGGAATTATTGGGTGAAAGTTTGCCCATTGATCTGACAGGGCGTATACGCTATTATAACGCAATAACACTGGTTCGATTGCGAAGTGACCGTTTCATTGCTTGCTGTAGAACTTCCAAAGGAGCCCATGCTACTCGTTTCGACGCGGGGTGTCTGCTTACTTACTGAAAATTTCAAAATAAATTGTGCCTTTAAATTCTGCTTCTCGCTCTACTTTGCTTTGTCATGTCGGGCGGTGCCCGTTTCGCACGGCGTAAGTAGGTATCCTCTAGACTTTATTGGTGATGAATATTTATGACTGCGTTCGCTGCTCTTGCCGCTAGCGGTTGGACTGAGGCGGATTTAACTTCCTACTTCTTTTAGCGTATTCTATATATAGTCTCACTTATAGCAGGCGTTCGCGCAATCACACGGAAACATAATACGCGAAGTATAAATGTATGTGTCGCAGGCTGCATCTGGTTGTTTTTATTTCTTTTAGTTATCTCCAAGGTTACATTATTATTTTACTTTGTCTAACACCGCAAAAAAAAAAAAAAAATAAATTAAAGAGCACTGCAGAATCTGCATTGGAGTAATGCGAAAACGCGGATGCTGCTGTTGGTTGCTTCTAGTTGCTTAATTCACTTCTTGTTTAACCATTTTAGTCTTTGGTACTTTCAAATTGCGCGCCAATTCTTTCCTGAGCCCTTTTTCGGCTCCACTTCCGGTTGCGTGACGCCACATCCTTGATGCCACATTAATTCACCACTTGTTTACCCTTTTTAGCCATCGGTACTTTCAAATTGTGGGCCAATCCCTTCCCATGCCCCTTTTTTGGCTCGACTTCATGTTGCGTGACGTCATATCCTTGACGTTACCTTAATTGACATATTTAATTAACTATTGTGGTACTTGATACATTCAAATGTGGCGCCAAGTCATTGGCTAATGAGACCATTTTCGCCTTTTTGCGTTTTCTGCCTCTAATTAATTACCTAATTAACTTATTGGCCTAATTATTTTTGGGACACATTACGTCACCCTCTTGATTGACACCACTCATTAACCTCTACCACTTCTCAATTACTCACAACTGCTGCGGACACGATTTTGCGTGTTTTGCCTCTAATTAACTTGCTGGCCTAATCATATTTTCGGACACAACATTACGTCACCCTCTATCGATTGACACCGCTCATCAACCTCTACCACTTCCCAATTACAACTGCTGCGGACTTTTACATTGTTTGCCTGTAATTAATTGCCTAATTAACTTATTGTCCTAAACAATTTTTCGGCATTAACATTAATTACCTCACACCCTTTATCGATTGACACCACTCATTAACCTCTACCACTTCTCAATTACTCACAAATGCTGCGCACGCGGCCTGCGGACAGAAATCTGTGAACATAGCGAAGTAATGCTCTCGCATTAAAAACATGCTTTCCTTTGTGTACTCGCAACGCTTGCCTGTGAGGTCTGTCAGCGGCACAACACGAATCGGACCAGTAATGGAGGCGCAGGGCTCCTTCGCCGAGAATGTGAAGAATCCATACTCGGGCCTATGTCGATTGCCAGCAATGTGGGACAGGCGCCCGTCCATTGCGGCCGCCTTGGTCGCCGGCGTTCGTCTCGTCCAAATGCCAGTGGAGTGCGTCGTATGTGCCAGGCTAACTTAGCCCACGTGATAACCGCGCTGGCGGTGGAGGGGGCGACCCTAAATGGGAGGTGTTCCTCGCTGGTTTTGTTTTACACCCTCGGGATTGGTTGCGCAAGAGTGTACCGGGGTCGAAAGGGGTTTGCGCTGTCACGTGTCCCGGCGCGTGGATAGCTGGGCTCTCCTTTTGTTCCCTCACCTGCCTTTGCGCCAGTTCTCCGATGAGACGTGTGTGTCGCTTCGGAGCCCGTCTGGCCGTTGGTCAGGTCACGTTGGCCACGGAGAGGAGCCGAGCCGCTGGTTGCGGAAAATATGCCGGACCGGCGAGCGGTCTCGATTAGCTTGGCGGCGTTGGGTTGAGGAGGAGGAGGAACAACAGTCTGTAAGCGGGGTGGGAGGAGTGTTTACCTTCGCCTCCGCTGTATACTTGGCGACCTGAGTTTGTTCTGCCCTACCAAGCTTTGTTCCTTTTAGAACCCATATTATAATTGTTGCTATTATTACTTTCTAGCAAAATAACTGCTAATCAGACTGGCGAAATGTAACCTTTCATATTCACTAGTACACTTTCATTGCACTTTTCGTCCATTGCTCTTTCATTATTTGTCTTGTACTCCTCCTCAGTGAATCTCCTGCAGCGTTAAATAGCATCTTGACTATTTTCCTTAAGGCTGCATCTGTATATATCGGAATATCAAATTTAAATCTGGAATGTTTTCATTTTTGGGCCAATTCCAACAAAGCCTGACGTTGGCATCGACGGCCCGCTCTTTGTAAAGTTGTCACCGAAACTTGCACAATAATAATAATAATAATAATAATAATAATAATAATAATAATAATAATAATAATTATTATTATTATTATTATTATTATTATTATTATTATTATTATTATTAGCCAAGTGCGAACCACTTTTGTGTACATTTTGCATCGCTTACACGGAATAGTTAGTGTACGTGCTCATTTGCACTTCAGACGGTTGGCGGGACCACTCGGAAGCCTGCTTGTCGCTTGGGAACGGTGTAGCGAGAAATATGGCGACGCAGGCAGCGAGCCTTTTTTGATGAGTCCGCAGCGCAGCTGTGTTACGAGTTGTGTGGCGCCTGAGACACCAGCCGCGCGGTGTCTGCACCTTCCGAGGCCCAGGTACCAAATGTGTGCGTGCGAACTGGCTTGCCGCTACAGTAGAACTTGGTTCGGAGTGCGTTCTAAGAAGTCGCCTCGGACCAAGCCCGCAGCACCAGTGTGTCCGGTGTAGTCGCCAGGTGGTTCTGAATAAAATGTTCGCGGCGGCAAACACAGCGCTTAGCGGAGCTCGCAACGAGCGCCCACGGAGATAGCGGCCACGGGCGCCGATGCAAATTGCCGCCTTGTAGTGGGAGCGGCGGAAAGGGGAGGGCGGGCCATTAGCGCTGTTTACGAAGAAGGCGTCTTCGTTAGCGTGTGCGCAGAATCTCGCGTTGCGATCTGTCTGCGGGAGCGCCCCGGCACTTTCCTTTAGCTATCGGCTTCACCCCCTCTCCCCGTGGTCCGGGCGTCTCTTCTTCATTGGACTTATATTTCACACCGGCGGCAAGGTCGTTTGGGCGGTGCTGTGAAGGCCGGCGGTCGTAAGCGATGAGTGTCTTCTTCGAAAAAAAAAAAAGAAAGAAAAAAAAAAGCATACGGAAGCAGCAAGTGGAAGCGTGGTCGAAAGAGGGCCGGAAAGACGCACGTGTGCTACACGAGGCAGGAGGAGCACGGTGCAAAGCGAACACAAGGAAAGCTCGCCTATCGGCCGCACGGCGCAAAAAAAGAGGCGTCTGAAAATAGCCGGCGGACAGTTCATTTACTAGCGCGGCGAAGATACGACTCGCGAATATACAAAGAAGCAAGTGGTTACCGAATACCACAAAGCAGGGTGTCGGTAACGCTCTCCGCTTCGAGGGCCCGGAGTCGTATGCCTCTCGCGTTTCTTGTATTTTTGTAGGGCTGCGTTTTACTTCGGGGGTTTTCTATCTGGGCTGCAAAAATGGGTTTCGCCGTCGTGGTCTCGGCGGCTCCGCAAAGCGCAGGCGCTCGAGAAAGTGAGTCCAGCCAGCGCCGGTAATAGGAAAACTCGCACGCGCCGCGCGCGCTCCGGCCTTCCTTTCCCCCATCTCACCGTCGCGGAAGACCCACTTCTCGGCGGTGTTGCTGGTGGGCCGACGCTGCTCTGGCGTTCCTATTTTTTATTGCTTTGGTTGAATCCTTCCGCTGCTTGTCTCCGCGCCTTGCTGGGGAGAAGTGTCGTGACCGTTTGGAGGGGGGAGATCCCTCCCTCGGTTTTTTTTTCTTTTTCTTGGTTTTTGTTATCTCGCTTTTTTTTTTTTTTGCATTTTTCCCCGCCCTCTCGACGGGGATTTTTGTTGCCCCGCTTTTGTGCGGTTTTGCTGGCGGGGAAACGCGCGCCCAGCTGTTATCTCCGCCGAGGCGACGACCACGACTGTGTCTGTTCCGCACGGCGACCGAAGGCTGGAGCGTGCGAGTGCTTTTGAAGAATCCAGCACGACAGCCGATGACGTAATTGGGAAGTCGTTTCCTGATTGTGAATGCGGCGTTATGGAGGGGCTTTCCCCGCCGTCGCAACCGTGCGTCGGTGTTTACGCCCTTTTCTGGTTTTTGTTTTTCTCCCTTTCCTCTACTGTGTGCGAGTCGACGACGCCGTCTGTTTAGATCGGAACGGTTCGCTGGCCTCCGGACAGGTGTTTGAGCGATGGGAGAAGCGCGTCCAGGCGTGAAATGGTGTGCGTGCCTGGCTCGCGTAGCGAGAAGGAAATGAAGACAATGGTGTGCTCGCTGAATGAATGCGATCGACTGGACGGGGGAGATCCAGCAGCTGCAAGAAGAAAAAAAAAAAAGAAAAAGGCTACGAGTTCATGTTTGAAGACACGTGAATTGACAGTCGCGCTGCGGTGCTGACGACAACCTACTCGTGTCTAAGCATTCGTGCCGGCCCGTGCGCGCGTTTCGAGTCATTGCATCCGCGCTACCGTTGGAACTCCCGCTGTCGGTTTGTTACGCGTGGTGGGTTGACAACAGCTGTAGGGACATTATTTTTCTGGCACGTTCGAATTATAGTGAACTGTGCGGGTTCAGCAATACTCTCGGCTGACGGCTGAAATGAACAGCCACCACTTCCTTTGACGCGCGCTCTTTTTGAGTTGCTGTGGTCGGACGTCTGACTATCGTCGATGTTCTGGGGTGCGACGAAGTGGTCTTCCCAAATGTACGATGACTCTGCTAATGACTGGTGGTGTTACTTGGCGAGGTTAGAAAAAATTAGGACATTAAGTTTCATTTTATGGGTATGACGCTATAGCGGCCTGTGACCCTCTGGTGTGCTTCCGCGTTGAGCAGTCGACATAGGCGCGCAGTTTGCACTGCGAAGGCACCATCTGTCTTGGTGACGTATCAGGTCTGGGTGGAGTTCCCGTGGCCGCCGCCAGCCGCCGCCACAGGAATTTTTCCGACACGTTCTTTTTTACACGATGTTGCGTTACGCGCGCGACGGGTTTTCAGACGAACGAGCCCTATGCACCATCACCGAATAATTGCTCTAACCTTCTTGTTTTTCGTTTGCGCAGGAGCTGAGCGGTCCGCCGGAGGAGGAGCAGCCGGCCCGCAGCCCCGCCGGCGCGGTGCGGGGTGCCGCGGGCACGCCGCCGGCACCGCAGCAGTCTCCGCTGCGCCCGGCGCCCTCGCCCGGCGCTCCGGCCGCCGCCGGCGGTGGAGGCTCGTCGTCGCGCTCCATGTCACCCGCCATCGGTGAGTTCTACCTCTGTCTGTTCCGGCATTGAAAGAAGCTCACGGGATATCTGGAACTCGGCAACTACGCACAGCAGCGGAAAACGCGACTGGCCTATAGATTTCCGAAGAAATTGGAGATCACTGATGACGAAAGCAGTGGCGCAGCCTGTGGTTGTGGCGGCCTTCTTGGGCTTGATTCCCGATTACTTTAGAAGCACAGCGTGCTACAAAAAGCTCTCGGGCCGTTCTGCACACCCGAAAAAAGAAAAAAAAAAAGGTATTTTTGTGTTGAGTTGAATCGGTCACAGAAATCCATGGCATGCGTGATGACCAGTTCACATTGGCCGCATTTTCGTGAACAGTTTATGACTACCTTTGGCAAGGATGTACGAAACGAAAATCTCTAACGAGCCGTTGCTGGTATAATCTCTGTGATTTCTGTACGTCACTTTTTTTCGGGCAGATTTGGAGGACGTCTTTTAGTATTTATCAATGTGCGGTTTCTTGGGCCGTGGCAGGTGCGAGTGAACGCATAGACGCGGAGGACGAATAAACAAGGCGAATGCACCGCTGACAAAGGCGGTAGGACTTGAACTGGGCTGGAATGCCTCAAGATAGTATATATTGTAGCACAGCGTGACAATGCATCCTTTCGAAGATCGAACGACCTGGCGCTCGGAGCGCTCCCAGCCTTCACGTCGGCGTACACCAGTACTGGGGAAGACGAAAGGGGCGCCTTTTCGAGCCGAGGGTGCTCGTTGCTTGTAGGATACTTCGATATTCGACCCCCTTCCCCTTTAGTTGTCGTGAGAAGCGGTCCATCGCCTGTTTTGCGGAGAACGCTCGCGCCCTGAACCACGTCGTAACAGCGTCACACAGAAGGTCACTGTGGTGTCTGCACTCAGCAGGTGTTCTCTCCTCCTCCTCTGGCAGTTCATCTCGCCGGTCCGCGGTGCATCAGGTGCAGCAAGCTTGGAGAAGAATAGAGCAGAATAAAGGAAGTCATTGCACAGCCGTAATTGATTCAGCAGGTGGGACGGGGGCATCTTTCGGCCTGGCCGGGTTCGTCTGCGCTCTCTCATCCTCCTCTTGGTGCGGCGGCTGTCGCCTTTTCTCTCGCGGAGCCTCTTTTTCCGCCCCGCTGCTGCTCCTCCGGGCGCAGCTGCTGTTCGCCGAAGGGCAGGAGGAGCTACCGCTGCTGCCGTGTTACGCCGGCCTCCTCTTGGAGGAGAAGGAGCGAGACGTCTTCTTACCCCCCTCACTCCCTTATCGGCCATCCGGATGCGAAGAAGCGGCGTCGCGCTCTGGCCGTGGGAACAGGGCCTCGACGACCGGGGTGGCGGGCACATCGCGCAGGGGGCTCGTGGGAGTACGGCAGAGATGCGGTTTCGGAGAGGCCCGAGACCGCCGTGCATGAGCTGCGCCAACCGGCGCCACGCGCCCCGAGGCGTTACTCGGACCGCGCATGGACAAATGTGGAAAGATGCCCGGCGGTGCCGACGCGATTAGTAGTTTTGGTTTTGGCCACACTTGTCGCCGCGCGGGGGGTGTGGCCACGGCACGTCATCTGGTCACAGTTGAGCTTCCGCGCTACGGTTCTGAGGGCCAGGCGTAGGCCGTCTCCGAAACAGTGCACACATCCAGCCATGTGGTTCTGCTTGTAAACTTGGTTGGTGCGTCCGGACGCTGTGGCTCTGGAGGATACAACTCGTCAGCTACTGGAGGCGAGCTTGGAGGCAGTTATGTCCCTCTAGCAAATTTAGTTTTTTTTTTTTTCTTTTGATGCTAGCATCCACAGACTACATTCGCCGAAAACCGCAGCTAGCAACGAGATTTCATAGTTGGTCAAAATAGTGATAACGTCGCCAGTCGTGACGTTATTCAGCCACTGTGGCATAGTGCCTGCCGAGAAAAGCACTTGCGAAAAAAAAAAAAAATGGTCGAGCGGGACCCGAACTGCATTACTACCTGAATTATATTACAGCGTTACATAATTATATTACAGGGCCACTAATAAGCACTATTGTCACTGTTCGCTACTTCCACTACGTCACACTGCTAAATAGCACAACTAATTACGACCATCGTTTAGCGACAGCGCGTAATGCCTGTACGGTAACACTACCGTTTCAACTTTCAAGGATACTTTAGTGTCCCGGAATTTTTGTTTTCTTTTCGGTCGTGCGCATTTGCGAGCGTTAGGGTTGAGGCGCAGTGACGAGACTGTATTGGTTGCGGCACTGCGAAGCACCTCAAATGGTGCGTTATTGCCGGGAACCGCGGGGTTCTTCTTGACCAATCTTCTCGAGCTTACCTCGAGGCGTGCGTCGCCGACCAGGTGCTCTAACCCTGCGGTTTATCGGTAGCCCTCGGTGTCGCGACACGTGGGAAGCGAGTGTGCGCCGTCCCTTTCTCTGCACAAATGTTGCCAGCTCGCTGAGTAGTGGCGCTCCGTTCGGCGCGTGACTGACCCTCGCTGACATGGATCTCGCTCGTGTCTACTCGCCGTCGTCTCTGCGCCACGGGCGCGTGCCCGTAGGCTCTTCACTCCTGGCCTCACACAGATTCAGCGAACGCGTGTGATTCGTGCCGTACCACGCCATGCCGCCTACCTTACGGAAGCGCCCGCCGTCGCTTCGTCCCGGTCGGACGCCGTCCACCCGGCGTGCCGGCAAGGCCGCGGTTCGCACCAGGGGAAAGAACCCGCGCCAGGCCCAGCCGTCCATGGCGTCAGGCGAGTGCTGCTTGGCGGCTCGGGAGGGCTGGCAGCTATTGGGGCCTTCCTTGTTCGTCTCGTTCGTATGCGCGCTTCCCCCCCCCCCCCCCCCCCCTCCCTTCCCCACCGGCCGCGTTTTCCCAAACTTGCCATGCTAACAAGATATATTTGTTTGGAGCCACTTCCATCACTGGAATAGTGACATTAGGTCGCTTGGCGCAACCGTTCATATGTGGTGCGGCCGTTTCCACGGGCTTCGGCGAACCTCCTGTTTGTTAAGCCCTGATCCAGGGGTCTTGTGTCTGTACTTTTGATTGGGGCTGGGCAGCAGCATGTGCACGACGAGGAAGCCAATCTTGACATATACTTTTTTGGGACACATTAGTAATGGCCATTAGGCTGCTGTAGCAGCTCTAGTGTGTGCATTAGCAGAGCTTCTCAAAGTGCTGTAATGGATGCAGCCTCTGCCTTGAGGAATCAAAACATCACTGCAGCAAACAAAGCAAAGCAGCTATCTTTCCAACAAGTGCAATCTTTGTTATAATTGCTCGGTACCCCATAACTGAAATGTTGAAATGCTTTCACCATGCATGAGCAGTTTTGCCAGGAGCACTGCCATATTTATAGCTGATGCTATACATTACTTTCGTAATATTCAGGTCACAGTTCATTTGCAGCAGCTGTGTCAAAACAGCTTGCGGCTGCACCAGATTCGGGGTGTTACATGCCTCAGGGACTCGAGCACTGCTTGTTTCATTGTGGAAGGTGCATGTGGCATTCCCGTGGCAGATGAGGTGCACGTGACATCACGCTGAAGCCTGCTGCTTCATGCAAATGATAATAGACCATGCAGCTTGCTGAGCTCTGTTTTTCAGTGCAGGCTGTCACCCAGCTATACTGATATCTGTACCGAGAAGACTGTGCACCTCTTAATGAAATTGCCTGCTGGAAGCATGAAGTGACAAGGTGCCTTGAGGGAACTCTGAAAGATTCAGGACACCCTTCAGAAATCACTATTTTATGTGTCGCAGAATATTTGAACCTGCCTGTGGAATTCATCTAGTGTGTTGAGGTGCCCTTAGTTTAGCCACTGTATGCCTAATGTGCTTGTTGTGCATGCAGGTTCACAGTCAAACATTCCCGTGCCTCCTCGACCCTCATCAAGTCAATCTGAGAGCAGTGCGCCAAATCATCTTTCCCAACCACAGCTGCCTCAGCAAGGTACGTGCAGCATTTCTTGGTCTTGCAAATACTTGAAAAGAGAGACAAACTTTTTGTTGGGTCTTCCAAATTAGATGGTTCTCTGAAGTCCGGGAGACCGAGGAACGGTTGCGGCCTGCCAGGCCTCCTTGACCAGTCAGAGCTTGTGTGAATACCTGGAACACATATCATCTGTTCTGTAAAGTTTGTTGGGCTTTATGTAGAAAGCCTGTAATGAAGAATAAATGAGAGGAATTACACTTGCGATATCATAGCTTTACGCTTTGGAGTGGCGGCTGCAGCTCTCGCCACTGACTCTAGGCCAAGCTGCTAAATGGTTTTGCACCTTAAGTCAATTTGGCATTTGGGAAAGCCGTCATGCACTGGTAAAGGCATCTGCCAACTTAGAGAGCCTTTGCAACGTGCAAGTTATTTCAAGGACTGGTCCTTGATTGTTTGGTGCTAGCTGTAGCTTCCACTACATTCTAACGAATTGCTGATAATTATCACCACTGGTTGCAGCCGCACAGAAAGTAAACACTGGTTCATGAGGCATGGAGTTGTAGAGGGCTTCTGATTTAGTGTCAGTCGACCTCTTGGGGCTATTTATTAGCTTGAAAGTTGCAGTCATTTTGCTTTGCCAACAGCTGCCTTTCGGTGGAGGCAAAGCGCAAGGCGTCCAAACTCTGCGACGTCAGTGCACATTAAGGAAGCCTAAATGATTGGTTATTGTATTGAGTCCCCCCCTCCCACACACACACACACAATGACGTTGTTCAAGCAGTTGTTTCTGTGGGGTGTTAAAGTCTAAACGAAACCATTTTTCTTGAATTCAAATTTAGCTATCATGGCCGAGATTGTTTGTGTCCTGAAAATATAATTCTGCAGCCAATGAACTACCACTGCGCAACAGTGTATAACTGACTGTTTTGCACTTTTGTTCTCCCATAATTCAGCTTTGCATAGCTCTTGAAAACTTGTCTTTGATGCCTGTATGATGAACTAAGCTTCCTTCATGTTTTTTCCAGGGTACAACCAGCAGATGCAGGCGTCATCAATGTATGCGGCCAAGATGCATCAAGGAATCATGCCTACATCCTACCCAGGTCCCCATTATCCCCAGAGTAAGAGGCGTGCAGCACCAATTGCTAGCACCACCTGTGGAACTAGACTCAACAGTGAAGTTTCTTGTGACACTGTATGGTTGTAATGTACACTGCAGCTTATTGCTGCATGCTTTATTTCTTTTGCAAATGCTGAGTGTTATTGCTAAACCAGCGGTATATAGTCGAACCTCGCTACTACAAAAGTAATTGGGCGCGCGAAAAATTTTGTTGAGGCAAAACCTTCACAGAAACAGTTTCGTATTTGACTGCATGCTTAACAAACATCATCTATTTAAAAAGGAAATCTGCCATCGTCGTTTGCCTCCATCTTTTGGATATCAACGGCATGGTGTGGGGCTCACACTCTGAATATCAATGCTGTGGTGCGGTGCTCGCACTCTGGATATTAACGCCGTGGTGTGGTGCTCTCACTCGGCCAGCAGTTGCACTGCGACATTATGACCGCCAATGAAATTGCAAATGACGTCAAATGCGTCCATCAAATCCAGTGCAGGAGACGGGGCCAACACATCTTGTGCGTCACTCTCCGACGACACATCATTAAGGTGAACAGTTTAAAAATGCCGAAAAGTTGTCGACTGTGGGCTGTACAGGGCAGTGCACTTGGGGTAAAGCGAAAATATTCGTTTGTGTCAGTGTTAATGAGTGCCAGAAGGAATGTCTTCATCGTCATTTGATCTGCACATGCGAGTGTACCGCCATGCCTGAGCTCACTTTATGCTGCCCTGAAAGTAACACTGGCTGCTTGCAAGTGTTGCAGCTTTATGAATTGCCACACAAACAGGCAAGCGGCATCACAGAAAGAAGCATTTTACACACTACACTTCACGATCATATTTTATAAAATATTTGGTTAGGTGTACACTCCGGCTCGGCAGTCTGTGAAAAGGTTGTGGGACCTTATGGTGGATGTGAAAGCATCTGAAGGAGTCGAGCTGCCAATTGTTATCTCTCCCCCTTTGTTCCAGGCAACTACCCTCGACAACAGGGCGGCCTGGGTGCCATGCCGGGCTACGGTCCTCCGCAAGGTCCCGGCGGATACCCAGCAGGGCGCATGGGTGCCCAGGGTGGTTACCCGTATGGCAACTCTGCGTATGGTGGCTATGGGGGCGCCAACAGTCTAATGCCTCCTCCACCGGGGCCTCAGTACCCCAAGGCAGCAGGCGCAGCCTCGTCCATGGCGGCGGTGCCCCCTCAGGCGCCCGGGGGACCCACACGTCCCATGTACCTGCGGCAGCACCTGCAGCAGAAGATGTATGGCTACAGCAGCCCTATGACACCTCCTGGAGGAGGAGAGGGAACCTCTCCTTCCCCATCGGAGGGTCCTCCTCCCCCACCCGGGGGTGGACCTATGCCTCCGGGTGCCTGCTACTCGCAGTGCCCGCCGACGCCCATGAGTGAGTGGCTGGCTTCATGCACAAATTAAATGGAAGAACATGTTTGTGGGACCTTGGGGGTAGTGCAGAAATACATTTGCAGCTGGTTTGGAGAACTTTGAATTGGCTGGCGAGCCCTGTTGATTATCCAGTGACTTGTCTGGCTCTTGACTTGTGGAATCATAGCCGAAAGTTCTGCTTTGCCATGCACAATTTTGTGTGGATAATGCAGGGGTACTGAGGGCAGCTTCCCTGAATTATTGTTCTTGGCAGAAATTGTTCTTTGTCCCTTTCTCGGTATGTTGACGGTTGTCAAACTCGTGACGTCCACCACGAGGAGAGCTGGTCACCACCATTTGGAAACGAATGCCGTTGTAGCATAGCCGACTTGTGTCAATGTACGCTGCCTACTTGCAAAGTAGGCAGGTGACGGCAGCACTTGCGCTTGGCCTTTTTGTTTGGTTGTTGCTTATAAAGCTGTGTTTTTTTGTTTTTTTTTTGTTTTTAGAGAGTGGTTTTTTTTTTTTATTAAGAGCACAAAAAGTACAGACCAACCTCAGTTTGTTTTTAATGTCACTGTTTCCAGTACTGTGGATACTTGATACAAATCTCAGTGTGTTGCAGAAAATGTATCTCATTGTATTGAGCTTCAGTTTCACGAATTCCTTGATGTGACGGGAGCATTTTGGTTAGCCCGTGGTACCATGCATACCCAGCTGCATCTTGATGTGACATTATTTTATTCGGGTGAAAGAAAAAAAAAAAAATTACCTTACAAGCTAGCTCACTAGAATTATAAGCTCGAAGTTTTCGATTTTTTTCTTTTTTTAAATTCTGCTTGTGTTTATTCTGTTTATGCAAAATCTGTAATCCACGGTTATTTTAGAATGTGGTGTCAATTATATCTAAAGATCACGGGCAGTATGTGTGACGGCTAGCTTCCCAATATTGTCTGTGATAATTGCTTTTTACAGCTGATGCAGTTAGTAATAACGTTAAGAGAAAATCTGATAAGCCGTCATCGTCTTGTTAGTTAGCACTGACCGGAGCATAATAACCATACCAAACGAATCAGTTTATCAGTGCCCCAGAGTTCCTTTCGCTTTATCATTGCTGCTGTTTTGTAGGTGGTCCATCGTCGCTGCTGTCGCAGCAGGGGGGCGTCGGGAGCAGCCCACCCGTGGTGGGTCCGGGCCAAGATGGGGCTGGCCGGCCCCCGCTGCCACCTCCGCCTGCAGTGTTGGATGAGGGCAGTCAAGCGTCCAATGCGTCCGCTTCTTCGTCGCTTCCTGAAGAGCACCTGGGTCCGGGCGACAAGGGGGGCGGTGGAAGCAAGCAGCCTCCCATGTCGCACCCGCCCACACCCAACACCCTACCCTCTCCTGGTGGTGCCTCCATGTCCTCCTTCCATGACGAGTTCGAGAGCGTCTCCAGCCCCAGCTGGCCACGGACACCAGCGAGCCCTGTGAGTTTGGCCACCTTGGATGCTGGGCTGGATTGTGTCCGGCTGGGGCTTTGTTTGCTGCTGATGCAAGGATGCCTGGCATGCATCACTTGCCTACTGATAGCTGGAAATGGCCAGGCCTCGATGTGAAATTGTTCACTTCGAAGAAATGTGCGGGATGAAGCACAGTGGCTGAAGCAGAACCAGAATTCGGATTGTACACCAACGTGCACAACGTGCAAGGTGGTGTCAGATAGTGGTCAACTGGCTACAGTGATATGTGTTGTGAATGCAGACTATGGTTCAAACCTTTGGCATGCCTTGAAAGTCTCCGCAAAACATTTTTTGGTCTTTACTCGCACACTTTACTACTTCTTCACTGAGCCGGTTGAGTGGTAGCGGACAACATCTAACACAGTTTCTCGCCTTTTGGCTTTCGTTTAAATGCAATATAGGGTGCAAGCTTGCAGCCATCCGCAGTTCAGGCCATGATTACAATAATTTTTTTCTCTCATTCCCGGTTGGTTGCACACAAACCTGACTGTTGCCTTTTTCGCACACTGTGAACGCTGAGAGAATGTCTAGGTAGATGCAGCAACCCAACATCTCCTGCACTTATGCCAATGACAGAAGTCTTCCATCCATGCACAGCATGTCAGTTACTAACAAATTTATTGAAAGATGTGCTGAAGTGCTCAAAATCTTTTGGTAGAAAAGCAGCAGCTGTATACAATCAGGGGACAGCTTTTCTCATCAGGCCGGGACAGTGTTGCCAGCTGTAGAAAAGTTTTTCCTGCCACACTTGCGTTGCTCGTATGGCCAAGCGTTACATATGCATGCTTCACAGCCTGAGAAAGTTTTGCTACACTGTTTTTATCCAGTATGCAAAACTTAGCACTTGACACATGGTGACGTACCGTATTTACTCGCGTATAACCCGCCCCTGCATATAACCCGCACCCCTAACTTTGAATTCCATGAAGTAAAAAAAAATATCCTCGCGTATAACCCACACACTTACCTGAAGTTACAACTGAGCAAACAGTCACCATTTTAGTTTTCAAAACAAGTATATTTGAAAACGACTGCCGCAACGGTGTCAGTGCTGTCGTTCAATTGTCAATCGTCGCCGCTCTCACTGCTGCCGTCCGAGGCTTCATTGCCGCTTTCAAAGACGTAATCATCTTCGGAACCATCTAGGCTGTTGCTTATGGCACACTTCTTGAAACTCTTGCGTACCATGTCGGCCGAGATCATCCCCCATGCATCTACGATCCACTGGCACAGCAGTGCAATATCTGGCCTTCGCACGTGTCCCGTCGGCATAAGGGCGTAAAGGTCGTCGGCCATCCACTGGGCATATAGCCGCTTCACGTGAGCCTTAAAAGGCTTATTGATGCACACGTTGAGTGGTTTGGAGCATGGAAGTCATGCCGCCAGGTATTACGACAAGGTCTGTGCTGTTGTCAGCGAGGCGAGCTTTCACCGCGTCAGTGCAGTGGCCTCGGAAGGAATCCAGCACCAGCATCGAACGGCGTGCCAACAAGGCACCTGGTCTTTTTTCCCAGATTGCTTGAATTCAGTCAACGACGAGATCACTGTTCATCCACGTGTTATCTTCCACTCGCAAAACAATTCCTGGGGGAACTGGTGCACTCGGTAGTGTTGCGCTTGAATATTACATACGGGCGAAGTTTGGTACCGTCGGCCAAAGCACACAACATCACTGTGCAGCGCAGCTTGGTGTTGCCGCCAGTCAACACACTAACGGATTTTGCGCCCTTTTTTTCCAGGGTCGTGTCCATGGGCATCTCGAAATATACTGGCGTTTGGTCAGCATTTCTCAGCTGAGATAGCAAATAGTTGCGCTCTTTTCTCAGTCCAATGACGTAACATAGAAAGTTGAGCAGCTTCTCCTCGTAAGCGTCGGGAAGCCGCTGGCACATGGTAGTTCGTCGCCGCATCGAAAATCCATGCCTGGCCATAAAGCGCTGCAGCCATCCGCGGCTTGCATGAAACTCGCTTGGAATATTCATTTCCCGGGCCAGCTTCAGGGCTTGCATCTGCACCATCTCTGTAGACACAGCGTGGCCACGACTCCTCTGCTCTTCAATGAATTTGGCAAGCTGCGTCTCGAGGTGAGGGTACGCGCCAGTCTTAGGGCCGCGAAACGCTCGCCTATCCTTGTTCACAGCTTCGCGAGAGTCGTTTTTTCTTCCGCCAGTCGCGAATGCAAGATTCGTCGACATCGTTCTTTCTCGCAGCAGCTCTGTTGCCGATTTGTTCAGCAGCGGCGACGATCCTGAGTTTCTCCTTCACCGTGAATGACCGAGACACACTCATGATGCCTAAACAAGGCTGGCCAACTGTGCAAACTGGGCGTACAAGAAACGGCACCTTGTTCTCTGCCCATCAACGTCTGAACAAAGCATATGCAAAGCGTGCGAAAAGCGTGGCTGGCGTGGTGCTATAGACTAAACAGACTATGGATGTGGATCTGGCTATGACCTGCGTTCGCCTCTTGTTGGCTGGATGGATGGGTGGATGATAGTGGCTTATACCTCTGTCACACGGACACGGCTGAACTCCTTTCAACTCCCTTCAACCAAGGTAGCCATTACCTCGAGGGAGATACGTGCCGTGTCACACGGCAGTCCATTATGGAAGGAAGTTAAATGGAGTTTTGAAGCAAAGGAGATCGACGATCTCCATTGATGGGCGAAGGGAGTACTCTCGTTTCCAATGTGCTTTGCTTCCGAGTCATTAAATAACATATTTCTTCAATAATGTAATTTTTACTCCTAAATATATTAGTTTCTATTGCATAAAATTGTATTCTAACTCGGTTAGTTGCGTTTAATTGTCGCGACTGCACCACATATTGCACAACGCCGCGCATGGTGTCCAGCAGAGCGGAAAAAATGGCTATGTTTAGAGCATGGTCGTTGTTTTCAGCAAATGTGTGTTCTTTTATATTGATATGACTAAAGCTAATTGCATTTTGCGAGAAAAATAGTAGTATATAAAATATTTCAGTTTGTTTTGGACATTATTTTTTATATCTTTGTGCAAAATAAACAGCGCCTAATGGCCCCCTGTTGGCTGCTCTGAGAAGCTCGTTGCAAGCCGTGTGACACGGGGACAACTCCTTTAAGGCGAAACTCCCTGCGACTCCCTTGCGCTCCTTTAGACCAAGGAAGTTCAAGGTAGTTCCGAGTCGGCCGTGTGACAGGGATATTAGCCCTTTGTAACGGGCGGTGGCTTGCGCGAACCCCTCTTCTCCAGATTATTCGCGTATTACTCGCACCCTCACTTTTTAAACACACTTTTTCAATTTTTGGTGTGGATTATATGCGAGTAAATACGGTATCTTTCATGATCAGCATCATTTTTGCATCGTCTGGCTACAGTTAACCTTTATGCAATGTTTGTGTGGTTATTGCCCTTCTGTGATCTGTGTTGTCGTAACTTCCATTGTGCTAGCCCTCTGAATATAACACTTCCTGGAGGAGGATGCACGAAGCTGTTAGATGCCAAGTTTATCAGTTTTGCCTGCCTTGAAAAAAAAAAAAGAGTAAATTTGCTGATTGATGCTTCTCTTGTTTTGCAGGTTGTGAATAGCCAAGTATATGAGCACCATATGATAAAGGTATGTATAACACTGTACTTGTGTGCCGCTAGGCCATCATGCTTGCTTGTGTGATTGATGGTTTTCAGTAGTAGCAGACTAATGTTTTTGGTTCTGCATGGAATAGGAGCAAGTTTTTTTTTTTACAGGTTTGTGCTTTCTGTGAAGCTTCAACTAAGCTGCCAGGGCATTTATTAGGAAGCTAATTCGCGCACATTCCTGCTGCATAAAACTTTGCAATATGTGCAGTAGGTACTGTATCTCGTTAGAATGTAACCAACAGTGCACACTCGTTAGTCATTCTATTTTGGTCGACCTTGCTAAACAGTTGTGACTGACTGCTGTCATCTCTTGTGCCCAGAGGCCAGATGGCCTGCTGAAGCTCTACGACATGTCAGAAGACCCCGAGCGGAGGGCCTTCCTGGACAAGCTGATCGTGTACAATGACGAGCGTGGTACTCCTATCACCCAGTGCCCAACCATCAGCAAACAGCCCCTGGACTTGTTTCGCCTCTACCTCATCGTCAAGGATCGAGGTGGCTTCGTGGAAGTGAGTGGCTGGCTGGCCCACCTTTCTTGCCCCCTCCTGTTGTGATCGTGTGGTGAAACCCGCCCTCTCATCCTCATATGCAGGTAACGAAGGCAAAGCATTGGAAGGATGTGGCTGGTGTGCTGGGCATCGGGGCCTCCTCTAGTGCTGCATACACCCTGCGTAAGCAGTACATCAAGCATCTGCTGCCGTTTGAGTGCAAGTTTGACCGAGGGGGCATCGACCCTCAGCCCATCATTAGCCAGCTGGAGTCGGCCTCCCGCAAGAAGGCCAAGGGAACCATGTCGCCTTCGGGTGAGTCTCTCCCCCCCATCCCTTTGGGGGGCCACTGAGGTTCAGTCTCGTGTAGTGCAATTTTGGTTCGTGCTTTTGTTAACACGCGTGGCTGTGCATTGTTTCATAGGTGGAAGTCAAGATTACGGACCCCCTGCCCAGTCAATGGAGAGCTACCCGAGCAGTGGAGGCTACCACCCTGGGGCACCCTACCCCCCTGGTGGACCCCCCAGCATGATGGGTGCTTCTGAGTACCCGTGCCCACCTGGCTACCCACCCTCCAATCATGTGGGTGGAGGTTGTGAGCCGGATGGCTATCCTCCTTCGGAGGAAGGGCCTTACCCCGGGGAGGGCTATCCTCCGCACGGTTACCCCCAAGCGCCCCCTTATGCGGCAGCAAGTCAGGCAAGCCTGAGTGGGGGTTCGTGTGGCTATGCGGGGCCCGGCGGTGAGCAGTACGGGCCCTCTGCTCCTGAAGGCTACCCCCATGAGGGGGGCTACAATGGCAGGGACCCTTACGGCAGCAGTGGATACCCAATGCGGCCGCAGTCGGGGGCGCCACCATATCCGCCTCAGTACCAGGGCAGCCACTACGACCGGGAAAGGTTTGCATTCACATTGTCTTCTATTGTATAATGTCATATTTGGGTGAGGCTGCCCATGGCCTCTTCAGAGAAAACAGCTTTTAGAGAGTGTAATTTTAAGCGATCTTGTGGTCGATGGCACTTGTTATTCTCTTATTGGTTTTTTTAATGGTACAAGCCCCAAAGTAAGGGATTAGCGAGTAGCAAAGTGCATGTCCGCGGAGGAAGATCAGCATGTGGCACCACAGGTGGGAACCCTGTCATGTTTATTTTCCTTTTTTGTTAACCACTGAGTACCCATTTGGCCATGAAGCAGTCAAGCTGTTCCAGGTGTTATTTGGGGTCTTGAAGCAACTCAGGTCTATGACCTTGTCTCTCCCCACCAGATATGAACAGCAGCAACAGCAGCAACAACAACAGCAGCAGCAGCAGCAACAACAGTCGCAGCAACAGCAGCAGCAGCAGCAGCAGGGGGCATCCGGGGGTGCTCCACCGTCGTCCCAGCCAGGTGCGACCGCAGCAGCACCCCCGCGGCCCCAGCCACCCCCGTCATCCCAGATGGGCACGGGGCCTCCCAGTGCCGCAGAGCCGCTCTACCCGTACGGTTCATCCCCGGCGTCCACAGGGGCCCCGCCTCCATCGCAGGCGGCAGCAGGCAGCTACCAGAGCAGGCCCTACCCGCCCGGCCCTCCCACTCCTGGCCAGGCACCGCCCTACTCCACAGCCCCACAGGGTGCCCCTCCACAGGGGACCACCACCCCCGAGCCCTATGCTGCGACCAGGGGTCCACCGGACCAGCCCTACCAGGTGAGGAGGCTGCTGCTGGCACTGAAAACTATGGAAGGGACGAACCTCTCACTGGAGCTCATGCTTGTCTGAATGTTGGGTGGTTGATGTATGTTCAGAGTCTACTTGTACTCGGAAATCGCCATCATCATCTTGCGTAACGCCTTCCTCTGCGGGACAGGCCTCTCCCCATATCTGGTCATATAACTGTATTTTGAAGTGTGCGGTGTTATAGAGGTTCATTACCCTGGAATTTGAATCGTCTGCAATTGTTAGTATCCTGTTGTCCCTTTTCTTGCACAGTTGTATTTCACTTCGAACTCGCTTGCAATTGAAGCTTCCAGTCTAGTCAGACTCAGATTGGGCCCATCATTGCGACATATTTCAGTTAGAGCATGTTGCATAGGGCCATTCACTGTTGCATGGTGCTTGTCAGCTCTGTTGTTTTTTGGCACAGTATGGCACGCTCCCAGCAAGTCGAGTCACTTGTCGTGATGTCATCATGTCATTCATCTCGTCATTCAAGGTGTATCCACACGACAGACCGCAAACATTTTTTGGTCTGCTGACTAAGCGTCACCTGATGTCCCACTTCTGGTTTATGAGGTCCGTGCCAGGTCCGCGGGCAAAAATGGCTGAGCATTTTTCTCGGACCACGAGCCTGGCGGCACCTGTGAATGGTAGGGACGCGTTGGCTCCCAATGAAAGCGCATGAGCTAGCCCATATCAACAGCATAAACTATGCGCATGTTTTGAAGAGCACCAAATAACATAGGCAGTGTCTATAGTTGTGTCCGACAGCATATCTACACAGCCTTCCAGTACCGCACACCACGGTACGTGCAGTACTACAGTCAAACCCGGTTATAACGAACTGCGTAATTCAACGCAATTTGTTTGCTATACAGTCGAAACCCGCAATAACGAAATCGCCGGGGACAGCAAAAAAATTCGCTTTCGCGAGAATTTCGTTGCCGCGAAAATGAGAAAGAAAAGATAGAAAACAGCCCGCAAAAAGAAAATTCATTGCCAAAAGTCAGTCAGCTTAGTTTGCCACCGACGACGATGTTGCCACCGGGTCCACTCCTGCTGCTTCGCCCGAAATCACCTTGGCCACAATATCGTAACGGGCTTTAAAGCGGCCCAGCCAGCCAGCGCTTGCTCTGAATTAGTCATGCCCGAGCATGCAGGCAAAGTCCAGAGCCTTCTGTTGCAGCAGTTTGCCAGACAGAGGCACTTTGTTTGCGCGCTGTTCACAGAACCAGGCAAAAACCGCCTTGTCAACGTCCGGGAGCACCGCAGCCGTCACTGTTTTATGCTGTGCTCGAGCACCATTCTCAAGCGCACCGAGAATGGCTGCCTTGCTTTTCAAAATTGTCGACAGTGAGCTGCACGCAATCCCGTACTCGTCGGCGATATCCATTTTTTTCCTGCCTTTTTCTGCTTGAGCAATGATGGCAGCCTTCTCTTGCAGAGACAAAAATCTTCGTTTTTTGGCTGGCGGAGACATCTCAAACGCAAACGTGCGGACTGCTGCTCATACACACCGCCACCACACACAACGAACACATGTGCACCGCTCGCAGGCCTAAAAGTGCAGCGCTGATGATCTAGTGTCGCCCCCTGATGGTGTCGCTGCGAGGCTGCCTTCCCTGAACATAGCCTCCGAGATAAACAACCACGCGGAACCGATCACAGAGGACACGCGCTGCGCCGGTATGGTGGCTAGCACCGGCTCAAGGTGGCTAAAGTTTTTAAAGTTGTTCCGGCTGCAAGGTTGCCAGGCGCCAATGCTCTCGCTGTAGCCACGCAAGCGCGCTATTGCAGTTTGCTCAATTTGAGTGCTTTTTTGACGCTGTTATTCATAATATGGGAGACAGTATGCGGACCGACGCTGCAGCAAATTTCGTTATCGTGGGATTGCGGTACAAAAATGTTTCGTTACCGAGAGATACGAAATACATTGGCCCCTATGGGCATTTGCCGGGATCTCGGAAATATTTCGTTGCGGCGAGAATTTCGTATTTTCGAGATTTCGCTATCGCGGGTTTCGACTGTATAAAGTATTTCGCTATAACCAAACCCGTTTATAACGAACTTCAGTACCAAATTCGTTATACACGATGTCCAGACAGCGCAGCGAAAACGCACTAACTAAAAAAAAACCGTGCCGCTCACCATGAATCTACAAAAGAAATTTATTGCAGATAAATGCTCACTTATTTGCAGTACGCAGTGATCTTCGCCTGAACACTGCATTTAACTCCATCAGCGAGAATCGCACTTTCCACACGCGACATCATTTCCACAAACTCCAGTCCGCTTCCCTGTATTCCGGAGCAGTATCGGCGCAGCAGATCGGTAGCAGCGAGGGCTTCGTGCAACGTCGGGCGAGGGCGATCGTCCTCCGGCGGCGGCTCCTCGTTCGCACCAGATGCCAGCATGTCGGCAACAATTTCCGAGTCCAACGGGCTCGCTGTCACGGCTACGTTGTCGTCAACAGTGAGAAAATCCTCCAGGGCAACTTCTTCGGGCACAGCGTCCGGAACATCAGCGAGTTCTTCCCACAGCGTGGCAACATCGCTGTCATCTTGCACAGTGCGCGCTTCACTAGCAGCTTCTGCATCCTCTCGACATAGTCCAGCATGGTGGAAGCAGTTGCGGATTGTGGATTGCGTCACGTCTTGCCAGGCACGGTTAATCATTTCTATTGCAGCCAGCAAATTAATCTTGAGCTCGTCGTTAACCCGCAATTTCACCAACAGCCGCTCAACGACGCGTTTCCTGTAGCCCAGCTTGAAAGCGCGGATGATCACCTGATCGAGGGGCTGCAAAACCGCTGTTGCGTTCGGTGGCAGGAAACAAAGCTCGATGTTCTTGAGCGTGACGCCGCAGTGGTGCGCAGAACAGTTATCGAGGAGGAGGCAAATCTTTCGCCCGCTCGTTGCAAGTTCCTCGTCCCAGCCACGCAGCCACGCTTCGAACAACGTTCTGGTCATCCAGGCCTTAGAATTTGAGTTGTATGTGACTGGGAGTGAAGTGCATCCTCGCAGGCACATAGGAGACTTGAACTTGCCTATGACAAGCGGCTGCAGTTTTGATGAACCGTCCATGTTTGTCGTGAGAAGAACGGTGACTCGGGCCTTATTCAATTTGCCGCCATGGCACTTCTTATTCTTTAGCGCCAAGGTTCTGCTCGGCAGCAGTTGCCAAAACAAGGCAGTCTCGTCGGTGTTAAAAATATTGCACGGTTCGTATCTCTCCGTGTCAGCACGCCACACGTCTTGCACCCACTTTTCAGCACTCTCAGCGTCCACTGCTTGGCTTTCACCTGCAACCACCTTGGGGGTGATGGAGTAGCGGTGTTTAAATCGTTTGAGCCAACCACTGCCCGCTGTAAACCCCTCGACGTCCAGGACGAAGGCAAAATCTTTTGCCTTCTGTTGTAGCATGGGGCCAGAGACCGGCAGATTTCGCGCGCGAACGTCCAAGAACCATTGGTACAGCGCTTTCTCTACTTGGTCGTAAGCCGGCTTGCGGTGGCGAAAGCCGTCACCATTTGGTCGTTCCTGTGCATTGCCTCTGATGGCCAACTGGTTTTTCAAAATGGTGCTTAACGTGCTCCGCGGAATCTTGAAATGCGCGGCAACGTCAGACTTTTTTTCACCGCGGCCAACGCGACGAATTATCCCCAGCTTGTCGGAAAGCGGTAGGGCTGCTTCGTCGTCATCTTACAGGATGTAGCGCCGGAATGTAAGCCAGCAGCAACGTAGGCATGTCCGGAATCGTGAGGATAGCAGCAGCACGACTTGCAAACGCGAACAAAGAAAGCTCCGAGGATGCGGGAAAGTTCGCCACTGACGCGTTCGTTGTTCGGAGGCTGCCTTCCCTTCGCCCAAACTTGAAACCAGTTCTGGCCGGTGTTGCTTCTTTCTCGAAGCGCAATAGGTCCGGAACTGCTCGACCGTCTTTGATCACATGGTAGGCAGCTGCCGAATAGGAGCGCTGCAAAGAGAGGCTGGCCAATGGCGCGGATTTTAAAGGCTACTCACGCTACTCCGGGCGACGGCCGCGCATGTGTACAGGAGGGTCCCTCGTGGAAGCTGCTGTAGAGAGCCCCTCCTGCGTTTTACGGAAGCGTGGCATCGGCGCAGAAGCAGCAGAAGCACCCTAGCGGGCGCGTGATGACGTATGCGCTGTGTGAGACCTTGGGGAACGGAGCCGTCGCCAATCCCGCTCCCATCTGACAACGGCATGCGCTAGAAGTATTGCGGCCCGGCAGCGTGGGCTGCCCGGAGAGAACTCGGAGCCGGCACAAAGGCCCGCCCGTTGGCGGGCGTTTGGCGACCGATCGCGCGCGCGCTGAGTTCGCTATATCCGATGTGTAGTTCGTTATAAAAAATACATTTTATATGCATAATGCTAACGGAAATTCGAGTGTTCGATATAAAACATAATTCGCTCTATCCGAGTTCGTTATATTCGGGTTTGATTGTATGTACTGCTGTCACGTCCCGGACGAGTCTTTTACAGCGGCATGTTTAGTGAAAAGTGTCAAAAAACGTCAGGCCCCAGCTACATCATGAAAGAGAACTTCTCAAATCGACACGTACAACACCAAATGCCGTGAATTTGCTGGATTGGTGCTGCCGCGAGCGCGGTGGATGACTGCGCATTGGCCACGCCTGACTCCCTAGTCATCACTAGGCCTAGATTGTTTCACACCGAAGCCAGAGCGAACAGGGGTTTTGACTTGACCAACGCTGTAGTAAATGGCCTGCCCATTGAAAGAAAGAGAAGATATGGCCATATGGACGAGATCTTAACAGCGAAAATAGCGTACAAGAAGGCCGGGTGAGCTGACGCTGCACAGGCGGCAGCTGCTATGCAGAAACTTGCTTGTTATCACGCATGCCAGCCGCTATGTGTACGTTAGCGATCCTCGCGAAGTGGTCAGTTTGGATACGCCTTTTTGCCAGGCTTATTATTCTAGGAAAGATTATTTCACTACGCACGCTGGCGCAAGGGATATTCGCCGCTGCCGTAGCGTGCCTTGACGTGGCGGTAGGGACAATGCATTTGACAATGCTTGAGCGCGCTATTGCTGCCCGGGTTGGAAGCGATTCCACATATGGTGTTATAAATAATCAGCCTATGTTGATGTCCTTATCACCTTTGTCTTTGCATCTAGAATTAAACGAATTAAGTGGAACGCTGTGAACTTAGGTACATTGTTACCGCTGCACTTCGTCTAGGTGCGTCCATGTTTATATGAAGCCAGCCTATAGACGAAGTCCAATATACTGTACCTGAATATTGCCCAAATACATGCCAAATTCGGCATTGTGAAATAATGTTAAAGATAAAAAAAAAATTTAAAAAAAATAAAAAAAAATGAAGGCAGTGTGCAACGGGCGCATCGCGAAAAGGTGATGCAAATAGTATATACCTTCGGCCTACCCCGTGGTCCAGCTTGTCGGCTGCTATTTTGCCTCGCCGTGGGAATGCTGTCGCAGGCTGGGTCGTGCGCGGTCGACACCACGTGACCGGTCCGTGGCCCAGTTTTTTGGTCCGTCGAGTGGACACGCCTTCAGTGATCATAGCAGATGTACCACTTGCCCTGAGGGCTGAAGATCCCAGTGCAGTTGATCCCGGATATGTCAAAGAGTAATTTTGAAAATTTCTGTGCAAAAATATACTGCTACTGAATGCTTTTACCCAGCTCCCATCAATGATATTGGATGGTGTGCCGCTTCCCTTGCAAGTGGTACTTCCCGAATACAAGTCTCGAGCATCAGCACATCATGCCTTTACTTCTGGGCTGCAAGTTATCTCATTCATTGCCGTATTTTATATATAGTCAAGCCTGGTTATAACAATACCGCTTCAAATAATATACCAGGTATAACAATGAACTAACTCAGCACTGTCAGCTTTGTAATGTTTTTATGGTAAAATAAGCTGTTTATAACGATGCTGTATAGCAAATTGTCGGCTATAGCAGTTAAATCTGATCACGAGGAACCAACAACATGAGAGACAAAAACATGGAAATGCTGCAACCACATTAGCCGAACCACACACATAATGCGAATGCTTTCCTTTCCTCCATCATTGTTTTCTCAGTCCTGCGAGCTCATTGGATGTCGTGTTAATTTCTTCTGGAAAGTGGGCTTCGTTCAGAATTCCAGTGATGCAGTGTTCCGTGAAGCTCCCAACTATGTAATGATAAGGTTGGCGTTGCGAGACTTGAATGATTCTTGGACATTGACGGGACATAGAGATGGTGGTCAGGAGACTGCGCAAATAGTAGAGTCCTTCTGGGACTTAACGTTCCCCACTTCGACATGTGCAAAATTAGGCACCCCACAAGGAGATGTGAACTAAATGTTCCATGGAATAGTCAAAGCTGACTGATAGATTTTTCCTGCAAAGAAAACAAAATTGTAAGCTACTTTCCTGTCATTAATTTCTCTGAAGCTTGCGATTTTTTTTGGCATAGTCCGGTTATAGCGGGTATTGGTTATAACCGTGATATTACTTTGGCACTTCAATATTGTTATGTGGGTTAGACTGTAGAGCTATTTTGCAATCTTGTGAGAGTTTAATATATCCGGTATCAACTGCATTTGCAAAATCACTTGGCATGTGCTAATGCATCTTGAATGCAACTCTCTGCACAATGCACTGAGCCAGCCTCTAGCGTTGGTAGCGCTCCGCCTATTTCGAACTCTGCGTAACTCACAATATTTTGTCCCCATTCATGTTGAGAGTTTGGCTTAGGTGAAAAGATGGCATCAGCATCACCCCGTTTGCCTTGCTTCCTCGTCATATTGCTTTGCTGCTGTGTTGTGTATTGTTTATTAATGTTTTGTGCATAGTACTGTGTTTCTGCAGTCTGTCAGTAATGCCATTAGTGTAGCTTTAATATGTTTTATTGCTTCCTTGCAATGGTCAGCTTTCTTCGTTTTTTCTATCAATTCATAATAAGCATTGCTTTCGCTTCTTCATAGAGTCCAAAACTTTTCTTGGCACAGGTCTTAATACTTTTTTTTTTCCCCTTCAACATTTTCAGCTGGGAGTGTGTGAATATCAAATTTTTAGTTGTGAAGTGACTATGAGCATTAAGTGTTGATTGTGAATTGGTAAGAGGACTTTCTGGTAATTCTGATTGTGAATGTTCATGTTTTTTTACAAAGCTTTGTTATGAAAGGAAACGGATAGGTGTGCATAAGTATTTGAAAGTTTGGAATAGCACGTTGAATACCATCACACTCGTTTACTCGAAACAAATCGAAACGAATTATGTTGAAAATTATTCGAATTGAATGTTTTAAAATCTTCTCCAATACTTTTCGAGTAATTGGCAGGCCAAGTACCGTAAAGCTTTCATATAATGTGAGTTTTTATTTTCTTCAATTTATCATGCCAGATTTCCGCCTCATTATTAACCAGCGCCATGAGGATTAGGCTTCCAGCGAAAGGAGGCGCTGCCTAGCGGCGCCGTCGGCTGACGGTTTCGGTGGTTTCATTTTCACTAGGCCGAAACCGTGATCCTCGCGACCATGGTGCTCGCAGTGCACATTTGACCAGAAGGAGTTCAATCACATCTCGCACGATTTAGGGATGAAGAAAAGATCACTCAGCACTTTGCATGAGTCTCTCACGGGCCTCTCCAGCCATGCTGGCTGCGCCCTACAACTGTCGCGGACGGTTCACCGGTATTCCAAAGGAACACATCGGTCGTGCTTGAAATAAAGGATAGTGAACGAGTTTCGAGGTACAGAAAACTACTCTCTACTGCAAGATGTCTCCAGCAAGGGGCTCTAGGCAGACGATACACGTACCAGATGACAATGATTGCGGAAACCCTGAATCTGAGAACACTTTCTCGGCACACACACCCCGCGTGCCTGTGTGCGGTATTTACGCGAACAAACATGAGCAGAGGCACAATGGCTGGCAGTGCTCGCGCTGCCATCTCATGTCTGAGCTGGAAGCGGCTTACTAGCTTTAGAACTATTGGGGGGACCATTTGGCTTCCGCAATTGCGGAAGTGATTGCGAGCTGCTCTTCTCAGTGTGCATGAAAATTTCAGACGAAGCGCATCAGCGGAAGAAGCAGTGCAACCGCGCAACCATGAAATGTAGTACAAATCAATGTTTTGATTATCTTTTCAAGCTCGCATTACCCTCATGCAGCAGTTGGTATGCACAGGATGAAAGATTAGGTGTGACTTCACGGTTTATTCGTGTGGCTGCTTTCATAATGCTCATACCTGGCCTCTAATGGATCATTCCATTTGCAGAACAGGCAGAACAGCAGTACACGAAAGCGTCCTAAAAGTGCTTTTTCCGATGGGCCAAGAGCAAAGGGAGCACTGTGGTCCAGTGGCATAACAGGAGCAGTTTGGCGATGCGGAGTAGTCGAGCGCAGTTGGAACTACTACTGCGCGAAAGGCAGAGGATGAAGGAAGTCATATGACGCAAACATGTCAGATTTTTTTTTTTTTTTTCTTGTGTTTTCGGAATGTTCATCATTTTAACTCGACTCTTAGCGGCAATGGCGACTAAGGACAAACTCGTCGTAATCAATGCAAATTTGTTGCTGCTGAAAGCGGTAAGTCAGCAGCGACTCAACATGAAAAGTTTGACCTCTGCTGTTGCGCAAGTGGGAAATAGCAGTGGTGAAGCAGCGTTGTCAGGTTGTGACAGGGAATGTAGCGTTGTCAGGTTGGTGACAGGGAATGTCAAACGCATTTAATCTCTTTGCCGTACTGGACGCACATGGCAAGCACTTTCATTGAGCAGGATGCCAGGAATGCAAACGATCTGGTCACGTCGTACACTTTTGCCCCTGCGCTTGCTCTCGAAGAGCTCTGAGCGTTTCAGTGGGAGAGCAGGGAATTACTTTCCCTGTACTCTTGCTCCGGTTCTCACTGCTCATTGCTTCTGCTCCTGCTCTGCCAGTGGAATGCGCCATAAGACTCACGGCGCCGCAAGGCTGAGCAAGTTGACTAAATCCCACCTTGACGCCCGATCTTGGAGGCTGTGTCGTAGCGGTCGCTCATGCAGTGTCCTGAGGTGTGGCTTGAGATTCTCTTACATTATCAGTGGCGAAGGGTATTCTTTATACCCATATAACTCTACACTCATAGGTTTAACATACTGACTATGTGTTGCAGCTCCTTAGTGGAGACAGTGTTGTGTCTTTTAAGGGCTGTAGTTTCCACTAGACAAATAATACAAGCATATTACAAAGCCACCACTGGCGCTCCAGTATTTCACACTGCCACTCATTTTGTATGAATATTTTAAGTACTTTTTACTTTTTGAAAGGCCACTTTTACAAAAAGTATATTTAACTGATGTTATAAGAGCGAGTGTGTAGCTAGGCTTGTTTAGAAACCCTAGATGATCGGGACATGCTGTAATTTCTCTCGGAATTGAGGAGTTTCAAATGCTTTGCATGCATAGTAAAAGGGTGGTGAAAATTGAGTTGAGTAGCATATGCTGTTAGAAATTTTCAGTATTCACACACTCCCATTTTCAACTTTTTGCCATTATGAGTAGAAGATGCCAGCTTTCCATGGAACCATTGTGTGCTCTCATAGTTCGTCCTTGTCTTAGTATATTTTTTTTATGCCATCCCGCTTTCTCATTTGTGTGTCTGCATCGTCGTGGTGTGTTGTTGTGCTTCCCAATGTCCATCCCCGCAATCCTGGACCCACCTTTGTCTCTGCTAGATGGCTCGAGGCCCGACCCCCTTACCCCCAAGATTGATTCCCAAGGCTCCTCCTGCTCCCCCTCATCCTCCTCCTCCACAAGTAGGTGGCAAGGCACAATCACCTCTCACTCACACCCCGGCCTGCTGCTGTGTGTGCCCATTGCTCATTCGTGCATGCAGTGTGTTGTAGCAAGGCATGCATTTGGGCCTTCCTAGCTCACCGTGCATTGCATGCAAGCAGCATGAAAAATGTAATTTGCCATCTCTCTCTCTCTTTTTTTTTATCTTAACATTGGAAGCCCTACCGGGAGTTAAACCCAACATCTGTGTTACGTGTGTGCAATGTGCATGGATTGGAATGGTAAAATTGAAATGATTGCATTGCAAGTGTACGGTAGGGGCAGATGCAATGGTATGCTAGCCGGTGTCTGTGCAGCTCAGTCATGTTAATTCAGCCTTCAGGGGATTGGGCAAAAGTGATGCCTTGCTGCGTTTCAAGAAATCACAGCACAAAATTAACGACTGTTCACTGCACTTAGAACGCATGAAGCACGCGGATGCGAGAGGAAAATATGTGTTGGGACGGTGTTGCACCTTCTCAAAATAAAACTAAAAAGACAAAAGATGTACAAAGCAGCGCCTGAAGCGGGTCCACCGATTTCATGGTGTTGCAGTTTACTGTAGGTAATCCTCTTGCGCATGCCAGATTCTTTAGACCTTGCTTTGGTGGGTGCAACCTGCCAACAGGATGTGCTAACAATAGGGGCATGACATTAGCGTTGAGGGTCTCCTATGACGGTAGCGTGCAGTTGTCTTCTCGAGCTATATCCGGCCCCCAGAAGGGAGTGAGCGGTTGGCAGTGTTTTCACAATTTGCAGCCTTGCTTAGCGGAGAGATTAACACAAGCTCTTGGAAGATACGATAATGTGCAGTTGTTTTCTCGAGTTATATCCGGCCCCCAGAAGGGAGTGAGCGGTTGGCAGTGTTTCCACAATTTGCAGCCTTCAACTGATAAGCTTAGCAGAGAGATTAATACAGGCTCTAGGAAGATACTGCAGGTGACGGCACCACCTAAAGCATGCTAGCTTTGCATTCTGTCGCACATTTTTGATTGTGTAGTGCAGGGTACCCCAATTACACTGGAAAGACAAGCGAGGGCCCTCTTGTTTTTAGTGAAAACTGCAGGGCAATGATATTTAGCAATTCCATTTAATTGTGCATGCCAGCTGTCTGGAATATCAAAGTAGAGCTGCTCCTTAATAGTAAGCGGCCTGCTCGACAGGCACACTGCGGTAGCAGAGACGCCTTGTTGATGGTATCCCCGTAAAGGAGTCTTCACTACATCAGCAATGAACATCGAATGATACGCATGCATTTTCTGCGCGAGGAGGGCACATTTGCTCCGAAAAAACGAGGCGCCTTTTTAGGGAGCGCGCAGGACGATCAATAGTGTATAATGCAAGTGTTTGGGCGTTAGCTGTGGTGTGAAACCAAAGAATTTTTCAGAAACATGCTGTGCATCGCCTTGGCACAGTGCCAAGTTCGCCGGGCAAGTCATCACATTTTGGCGTGCTTCCAAGGTCACCCGCTGTAGCAGGTGGTCCGTTCTGCGGAGAGCACCGAAAACTGATGAATGAGGTAAAAGAGCTAATGCTGTCAAATAAAAAAAAATGAAACGCCAGTCAGCGTCAGAAACTGCACACAGCTGGGCTTGGATCGCGCTGACGTCTGGCCTCCCTTCAAACTGCATTTCAAGTTAGCTAGTTTTAGATCCCAAATTTTCAGCTGACATGCCCATTGTACTTTTTGTATCTGACCTCGGCCACCACTCTTTTGCACACCTAAGCATTGGAGCAAGACAGAAGCCAACGGAAAGCTTGAGTTGTAGAGAGTCTACTGCAGTCAGCACTCGCGCTGTTTGCTGCGTTACTTACATTTCTCATGCTGCTTCGGTCCACGATATCTCGTGAGGCTGCCGGAACTAGGCCTAACAATTGCCACTGTGTGCACAGAGGTTGTAGTGTTGGTTCTTGGCATGTTTTGAGCTGGAGTGATATCCATGTGTGGAAAAGTGCTTTTGTGCTGGTGTTTTGGATGCATACTGGAGAGAATCCGGTGATGGTGGCTTGTTTTGCACTCTAGGAAATGGTCTGTGGTGATATGGCCTTGTCATATTTGTTATCACAAATGTGGGTAACTGGAGCTGTATTCTAAGGTAATTTTGCCGATGGTATTTTAAAAAGTGTGCCTGCTTGACACATTCTAAATGGGCCAGCACTTCTTTGGCCAATCTGTGCATGCTGTGGGTCATTTTGTAGAAATATTCAGCTTGGATACCTGCTACAATTCGAGCGTGGAGTACTTCGTGAAGTGCCAGCTAGTTTACGGATGAACCACTCACAACATATGAAAACACTGATGAGGACTTACCATATACACGCGTGTAATGGCTGCACGCATGTAATGGCCGCACCCCGAACTTTAGAAAGAAAATTGGGAAGAAAAACTTTTAGAAGTCTACTGTGTGGTGCAAGAAATACGGAACATTTTGTGGTTACTGCCACCAGGTGGGGCCCAAAAATCGTGAAAGCCAAAATGAAGCGTAAGGTTAGAAGTAGAATTGCCAATAAGAATTAAGAGCAAAATATTTGAGGAAAAAAAAAAAAGTCGAGCATGGGGGCAGCGGCCACCACCTCCATTACAAAGGGGGCGCTCCTAGCCGCAGCGATGCCCGCCCGTTACAAAGGGTGAGGCCAGCACATCCAATCCAATCCAAGTCTGTTCGCTCCTCCGTTTTACAGCCATTTCCTCGATCGCCCGAAGCATATCACGTGCGATCTCGCAATCGGAACGCATCGCGAGCTGAAGATTTTCTTTTTCCTCAATGGGAAAATACGTTAGTTATACCGCTCACTTTAAGCTGAAAGTGATTCACTACGCGAAAGAAGAAGGAAAAAGAGCGGCTGGGCGAAGTTTCAAGGTGAAAGGGATATCAAACAGGCTGGACGGTACGGAGGATGATCTCATCTGGGACAAGGACGAGCCTGAAGTCCCGATAAGTTCGGAGGAGGAGGAGGACGACGAGGAGTGATGTTTTGGACACGGGACGAGCCTGAAATCCCAAAGAGTTTAGCGGAGGAGGATGAGGAGTTTTTTAACAATAATAAAGGCAGGTACCACCGCAAATAATTTTTTTGCTGTCTTTTTTCTCATGTAATCGCCGCACCCCCTGATTTTCACCCCAGTCTCGGAAAAAAAAAGTGTGGCCATTACACGCGTGTATACGGTACTATTTATTATACGCTCAGGGCCTGGGGTAGGGTTAGAGGGGATGCATAAAAACACAGCATTGCAACAATAAAACAAAAAAAGGAAATACAAGTTCATAGAAATAGGCACAAATAAACAGGAAGACAGTACTTTGAGTGAGAATGCACCAGGTATAAATTGAAAGCATTTTTCAGGCAGTGAAGGGCATAATTTTGTTTTGGTAAAAAAAACGCCCTTGTGCTACATACACTGTTGAGATCAGGTGCTGTAGTGTCTCTCTCTGTCTTTGTAGGTGTACCCTGGAGGGGGTCAGCAAGTGTACCCTGGCGGGGGAACTCCTCCACAGGGTCAAGGGGGGCAGCCACCTCCCCCAGCAAGCAGCAAACCGGGGCCCTATCCCCAGCCTCCGCAGCAGCCGCCACAGGCCGCACAGCGTGACGCCCCCTACCCCAAGCGCCACCCAGACTTCATGAAACCCCAGGAGCCCTACCCTCCGCCACCTCACATGGCGGCGGGGCCATATCCACCCCAGCAGGCACCTCCCCCACCTGCCTCGCAACAGTACCCAGGTGAGTCTCATTCCGTTCTTGCTCTCGAACTGCCATTGCTGGCAGGTAGTTCCAGCATTTGTGATGTGGTACTGCTGTTGCACGTGCTGAGTATTACATTCTATTTTTGGTTCATTGAGTGGCATTGGATGATTCTGTGCTAGAATGCTTAGTCCATGTAGCAGTGTTGGCCTTTTGGTGAAAATAAGCTTGTGGGCTTAAAAGAGTTGGGACACTTGTTGACACTGTGAAACCTGTTGGCAGCACCTGCGTATGAACTTTGTGTGGTGCTTCCTTCCATTTCTTATTGGCTGAATAAATAAATCATACTTTTGCTTTTTCTTGCATGGCAAGCTGGGAACTTGATTGTGATCTACTGTGCCGAAACGATCTGGAGGCATTAGGTGGTCTTTTTGTAGCTGTTGGGCCCTTTTGCTGGGAGAGGGGCAGTATGAGGCTGAGAGAGGCTGTGCCCTTTTCTCTTCCAGTCTAGAGACCTCACTATGGTTGTCTTTGACTTTGCACAGACCGCAGCCAGTACCCTTACCGGCCGCCCCATATGATGACGCCACCCCCTCCCTCCACCATGCCCCAGCAAGGTGAGGGATGATGACATTGCCTCTGCTCACATTATTGTGACCTAGTGCTCTGAGTATAGAGTGTGAGCTAATTTGAATCTCGGATTTTTAACAACCAGTGAAGTTACTCAGTCAGTTCTACTTTTTGTGGTCGTTCTTTTGGAATTCACAAAAAGTCCCAGCTCAATATTTAATGTGCATATACAGCTTGAAATCTCAGCATTAGCACGGCTTTAATCACAAGAGGTTGTGATTTTATGTCAGTGTTATCCTGTGCAGAATCTTATTTGTCAGTTCGAACCCACCGTAATGGCACACTGGTTTTAGGGCGCTCAACCGCTGATCCCTAGGACGCAGGTTCTATGTGTTTTGACGGAGGTGAAATGAGTTGTGCCCATGTGCTGTCCATTGTCAGTGGGCAATAAAAAGCCTCCGGGTGATGGGAATTTTTTAGCCTTTGAAGGCTGTCTTCGAGTGGTGCTTTAGATATGTGTCGTAGTAGTGCGCCATTTATCTGGTGTCACTAGGCCTGATGTGCTGCGCATTGAAGCCGCACTAAAGGTGGTTGGCATTTAGTCATTAGCTTACCATAAAATGTTAACAATAAATTGTTAATAATCAGTTTACAGTTAGGCAATGGCCTCACATTGAAGTGAAAAGTAATTGATTTCCACAGGGCCTTTGAGCGAAATTCTTGCGAAAATCTAGCCCAAGCGAAGGCCGCCTCGCACTGACTTTTGCCTTGCCTGGCTTCAATTCACTTGCCTACCAAGCTGTCACAAGTGTTAGATAGCATACATGATTAGGTTACATGTTTGCCATTGAGCTAATACTGTGATCAGGCAACTGCTGACAACATGTTTTACTCTAGGTTGTTTATACACACTTATCATATGAAGCACATCATATTATCCACACTCTTGGTGAATTAGGTATGAAGGGCTTGCCGGAGCTGTCCTAAGTTGTCGCAAAAATGTGTGTCTTGGTGAATTAGGTATGAAGGGCTTGCCGGAGCTGTCCTAAGTTGTCGCAAAAATGTGTGTCGCTGCTTAGAAAGGAGGCTTGTGATTGGGGCTATGCTGTAGTCAGAAACCGCTTATAATAGAAAAGTGCTGGTCCTCTGTAAAAACCGCACCTTGTTAGAACATCGGGAAAGTGAAAAGTGCAGCCTTTATGAGAGTATGTACGGGTATGTTGTGGAGAAGGAAAGAGGAGGGGTCATTTTTTATTGTAATTTCCTTGGTTCATATGCTCCTGAGTGCACTTTGTGTAACAAAATTTTTATTTTGAAGTTGTAGTTTTCAAAGGTATTTTAGTAAAGCACTTCAGATTTATCTTTCTGCTTCTTAAATGTGCGTATGTGAGTGTGTGCATGTGCTCACATGGTACAATTTTGCAACTCGATGCCCTGTTCACTGTGAGTCCCCTGAGGGCCGTGTTTAAAGCCTTGTGGACTGCTTGGTGTTTACAAGGTTCTGTAAATGGAGTGTTCTTTGCGTGTGCATGAAGTGTCTCACATAGAGAGGTTGTCCAGGCTAGCATCTAAATGGCCTTGGAATTCCAGCTGCACTTTTTTTCCTCTTACCTGGATGTTATAATGCGTTGGCTCAAGATCTGTTGAAGATCCTGGCCATGTGGCATTTATGTGTGATTTGAGCTGAAGTCCGAGCTTGCGTGCCAATTTACATATAGTCAAATCTCGTTACTACGAGCACCACATTAATGAATCTTTCAAATTAACAGATTTTTTTTTAAATCCCCAGCAGATTTCTTATGTTTTTTAATGTACGGATATTTCAGAACAACAATATATTTTATTTTTTTATCTTGTAGTCTAGGAGCATCAGTATTACAAATTCAGCTGAAGTTAGCAGTGCCGCAGCTCGCAACTTTCGCATGAAACAGAAGCTGCCGTTTCTGTGTGTATGGTTCGTGGGCTGTAGCTGTCATCATCAGTATATCTAGTGCCAGCTCCTAGCGCCACCACAAAGCTGTGTGGTTTATTATGCAGTAGACAGCAGGGCTAGCCACCTCGTGTTGTGTGTTGTTCGCCGGTTGGTCATTCGTGCCATTCACGCGTGCTGGAAGATATTTTTTCTTTTGTCACGGATTATTTTATTGCAAAGTTGGTGCGAGATCTGGTGGTGATTGCAGTGAGTGAAGGTACCAAAAGGATAGGAAAGCAGCTTTCGCTGCAAGAAATCGACTCACAGAAAAAGCGAATCATACTCTGCAGACAGCTAGCATTGCTCCATCGACCAGCGCAATCATTTTGAAAGACAGAGACAAGATTTTCAGACTTGGGAATACTGAAGAGGAGGTCATATCGAACCCTGATATATATATATTTTTTTTTTTTTGCACATGGACAAAGTCCATGCTTTCATCGCTCACTGCAGTCATATACCCATTGAGGTGTTGTACAAAGTGGAAGATGTGTCTACTGTAGTGGTGTAATGTAGTGTGTGGTCGTGTGCGCTGCAAGCAGCAGAAGAAAATAGCTGATTTCTTAAAATAAATCAGCTTTTAAGTTAGTGCAACATTTTCATTTGAGGTTTTGCTTGTCTATACACGTGCCTACTGCAAAGGTACATCATTTTTATACCTAGGTTTGACCATTGGCTTATAATCGCAGATTTTTCATTACGATATTTCAAAATAACGAAAACATTTTGTGGTCCCGCTTGATTCGTCACATCGAGATTTGACTAGTCCTTCTCGGAGCATTCAATCTTGCGAAATGCACCAGGCCTTCTTTCTTCAAGTCTGTAGTAGCAGTTTGTCAGTAGTGTCGGCAGTGTGGCTATTAAGGCCATCCCTCTTTGACCTGTTGTGGTGGCTCTGCAGGCTGGGGCCGTGGTGGAGCGGAGAGCCAATACCGCGGTTACCCAGGCAACGCTTACCCCCCCCACTCGGGGGCCCCCCCTGAGCGATGGGAGGGGCCCCGAATTGGAGATGGAGCACCCCCAACGGGGGCATGGGGCATGTCAAGGGGAGCGCCGCCAGCGCAGGGGGAGCCCTACCCGGCTCCCCAGGGGCCTATGCTGGGCGCAGGGGGACCCCAGGTGAACGCCGTGGGACACCACAAGATGGCGACTGCCTACGCTAGGGACCGGGCCTACCCGCCTGCCGGAGGAAAAATGCCGGTGCGTGCTCTTCCCTCCTTTGCCGCAGCTTGTGCCCTTGTTACTGCTCTCCTCAGTCTGGCTTTCTAACATTTTCCTGGTGCCTTATTCTGCAACATACACTACAGTTGCCCAGCTGTCAGCTCGGTCTCTCTTGATCTGAGTTCTTGCACGTGCACACCTGGTGTCCTTGTCACGGTATTCTGGACGTACACAGTGTTCTGATATGAAACCAGATGTGCTACCATACTCAACGATGCCACTTTGTGTGCTACTTACTGTATATTGCCGATTGTGGCCATATGCGACTGGTGCGTAAACATAATGAGCGCAAAAGACATAGCCTGCAGTGTGTTTCCTGCTAATCCTGCCAGGGCATGCTCAGCTTGTTGAATTAAGAACTCTAGGCTCCTCTTGGGAGGCATTTTGCGACATCAGTGCTTTGGAAGAGAGTCCTCTTAATTGCAAGCTCAGCGGGCTTTGGCAGATGTGGAGGGCGCATTGCACCAGTTTTCCACAGCTTCTACTAGTTCATGTCGCATGGGATAGGTAAGTAATGCGTTCACTCACTTGCTCATTCATTTTTGTGCCATGTACACATCTAGGTACTTCGCTTATGTATAAAAGTACTGTATGCTGGCAACTGTGTTTTGCAAGACCGCCTCAAAGTCAAAACCCCAAGTTACAGAATGCAAGTGAATTAAATATGGGCTATTCCCTCTTTCTGGCCCATGGTCATGCATGCTCAAACAAGCTGGTATTATAAGATTCAGAGTGTTTTCACGCTGAGGCTATGGTGCTAAAAGCAGTATTGGCAGCATTATGGTGAGCCTTCCCATGTCCTCGCTTGCAGCCGGGCGGCCCTTATGGGTCGGCGCCACCTTCCCGCAAAGAGGTGGTCTTCCCGCCGGAGAGTGTGGAGGCGGTTACGCCCGTCGCTGCCAAGCGCCGGCGACTCTACGCCAAAGACGTGAGCCCCCTGGAGGCGTGGCGCCTCATGATGTGCCTCAAGTCTGGCCTGCTCGCTGAGAGCACCTGGGCCCTGGACGTGTTGTCCGTGCTGCTGTATGACGACTCGACAGTGCTCTACTTCGGGCTGTCCCACCTGCCGGGCCTGCTCGAGACACTCATGGAGCACTTCCGCCGGTGTTTGTCGCTCGTCTTCGACACCCCAGACGATCTGGAGCTCGGCTATGAGTCCAAGGCCGAGAAAGAGGAGGCGTCTTCAGAACAGGAGCGGCCCTGGTACCTTCTGGACAGGGACGCCCCTGCAAAGGACCCGCTCGAGGGCCTCATTGTGCCTACCCAGATAGACATCTGCGATCGCACGCCCGTGCTCTCGGGACACAGTTTCACCTGGAGGACACGGTGTGGAAAAACAGTGCGTTCCCGACCCGATGATGAGGGCTCATTGCATGTTGTCGATGGGGAAAAGCGCTGGGATGTGCACGAGGGCTTTACAGCTTCACCCGAGCATTGGCAGCTAGGTGGCGGAGAGGTCACCGCACACATTCAGACGTGCTTCGAGAGCGACACAAACAATGTGCGTTTTGTGCGTCTCATGACGCCCTCAAAGAAAACTGTCGAGCCCAAGGCCAATCCTCAGCCGCCGAAGCCTGTGAATAATCAGGGTGAGTGCCACTCGAAGCTGTCGGAACTGCTGGCTAAGCAGAAGGCAGCTAACTGCAAGAGAGAGCCTGTGGTGCTGATCGAGGACATCCGATCTAAGATAAAGCTCGAAGCTGGCAGGGTGGACCATATCAAGCAGGAGGTCAAGGAGGAACGGCCCTCGAATGACAGGAAGCGAGAGGAAGAGAAGGAAGAAGCTCCCAGGAAGGTTGAGGAGGACAAAGCAGACACGAAGGAAGCTGTCCAGGAGACCAGGCCAGAGGAGAAGCCCGAGGTCACGGAGGCGATCGAGACCAGTGAGAATGAGGAGGTGGTGCTCAGCAAAGAAAGTGATACTAGTGAGTGTCGGACCGAGGAGTCAGTGTTTCCACGTTTGCGGGAGGAGCGGCCGCGCAAGCGGCCCCACCCGGAGGCTCTGGAGGAGGAGGCGTACTGTCGAGACGAACCTTCACTGTGTGTAGTGTCCGAGGCCCGTGAGGCACTGGGCCGCCGATGTGTGTGCATCTCCACAATACTGCGCAACTTGTCGTTTGTGCCGGGCAACGACGCGGAAATGTCCAAACACGCGGGTCTGCTGGTGCTGCTAGGGCGGCTGCTGCTATTGCGGCATTGGCACTCACCGCGGCGGGGCACACCCCGGCCGGAGGAAGGCTGCTTGCCTGAAGACCACTGCAGCTCGCTGGTGGCGGAGCGTGAGTGGTGGTGGGACTGGCTGCAGGCGCTGCGCGAAAACACGCTGGTCTGCTTGGCCAACATGGCAGGCCAGCTGGCCCTTGCGCCCTTTCCCGAGGAGATCTCGCTGCCCCTGCTGGATGGGCTACTGCACTGGGCGACGTGTGGGTCGGCGTGCGCGCGGGACCCGCTGCCGCACAGCACGCTGAGCCCTCAGCGGCTTGCCCTCGAGGCACTGTGCAAGCTGTCAGTGCAGGAGTCCAATGTAGACCTGCTGCTGGCCACACCTCCCTGGAGCCGCACTGAGGCTCTGTTGGGCCAGCTGGCCCGGTGGCTGGGCCGCGGTCAGGACCAGGTGCTGCGTGAGCTGGCCCTGGTGCTGCTGTCCAACGTAGCGCCAGCCGGCAGTGGCGCAGCGCGCGCTGTGGCCCTCCAGGGGCCCTGCCTGGCCCACCTTCTGGCCTTTGTCGAGCAGGCTGAGCAGAGTGCCCTACAGGTGGCCAATTCACAGGGCGTGGCGGCACTGCGTGACAACCCTGAGCTGATGGGCACCACGCTGGACATGGTGCGCCGCGCGGCCGCCACACTGCGGTGCCTCGCCCGGGTGCCTGACAACCGGCCGCTGTTCCTGCAGCTGCAGCCGCGCCTGCTTGCCCTGGTCATGTCCCAGATCCTGGACCAGGGCGTGGCCGCCATCCTGGCCGATGTGCTCTTTGAGTGCTCCCAGCAGCAGCAGCCACCACCACCCTCCTAGGATCCCCCCCACTCCCACCCCGCTATTTATTTCGACGACCTCTGCTGTAGATAGGCCCCAACATGGGTTGACGACACCCCTCCCATAGCTCGTGGACTCTGTGGGCCCGAGGGGAGCACCCTCTCCCGTTTGTGATGATTAAAAAAAAAACTTGTACAGACGTGCTGCTCTCTCGCCCACCTCCCCCCTCTCGTTGTCCCCCACCCTCTTCGCTGCCTGCCCGGCGCGCGCGCACACCCAGGGGATGGCGGGGGCAGCCGCTCAGTGGAAGGGGGGTGGTGGCAGGCTGTGGGTCCCCTTGGCCTGGGACGGACAGACGTACAAACGGACTGGCTCGTGTTGTCGATCTGATGATTCTGTGTGTAGGGTCTCTTTTTTGCGAGTGCAGCAAGCAACATCATCCTGTTTTTCTTGTTTTTTTTCCTCTCGTCATTTGATATGGTATGACATGCGCGCATGTGTGTGTGTATGTGTGTGTGTGTATGCGTGTGTGCCGAGCTTTATACGATGTAAATGTCCAACAAAATGAGCTGCAAATAATTGTACAGGTGAGAATTCTCTCTTTTCCCCCTTGAAGAAAACTGATCCCTCGGGGTTCATGGCACTCTTTTGAAGTTCAAGAGGATGGCGACTGTGTAATTTTTTTGTTACTTTTGCGGTAGAGGTTGGTGCTTGGCATTTTGAGCAGTCCTTTGTTTTACTTCGTTTTAGGTAACTCTGTCCCCCCCGGTAAATAAATTCCTACTGTTTACTTGCAACGTGTTGTATTTACTAGTCAAACCAATCATTGCCACAAAGCTAGTAATTTTTTTTTTTTTTTCTTGAATGACGTGGGGGAGCAGACGAGACTTGTTTTAGGGTCCTCCTGTGCTTAAATTTTGCTCTCTAGGAGAGTCTGCCATAGTTTTTGCATTGGAGGGCACAGGGGAGTACAGTTATTGAAGGGTGATTTTTTTTTATTATTATTATTATTCTTCATCCTGCCTTCTGGCAGTCATCGTTGGCCCGTCATGCTTTTTTTTTTTTCTCCATGTTCGCTCGCTCTCGTCTCCATTCATTCCTAGAGTGCCGCGCACGGTGGCAAGAACAAAAGCACAATGGTACTTACGCCAAAAATCCAAAGTGAGGATGGCCACAGGACTTGACTGTCACTTTTTTTTTTTAGGCTTTTTTTTTTCTAATTTTTTTTTTCTCAGAGAGATGAGAACTGGGAGGGCTGAAGCTTTGTCTGCAATGCAGAGTTTTTGTACTTCAGTGTCCAGAGTATTCCAGGGCTTGGTCAAGTTTTTCTTTATTGTGGGGATGAAGTTGTACAAAATGTATGGAAAACTTGTAAAATAAAAATGACTTCAAAAATGTGCTTGCGGCCTCTTCCTGTCGTTTTACTATGTTTTGCTGGGTTCACTACTATGATTATAGGGCTTTACTGTACTGGGTTTTACTATGTTACTATGTTTGCTGAGCTTTTCTGCCTGCAGGAGTCCATGAAACCCACGCCCAGGCAGAAAACGAAAGGTCATGAGTTAGCTCTGTCTCACCAGACAGTTTTGCAGGGTAAAAAGCATGGAGGCTCACGATATGGTGTTTTGGAAGAGTCTAATCCCTTCTATGAGCATGCATGCCGACACCAATGCATCGTTTCACCATGTCCTCGGTAGGTTGTGACACGCTGGCTTATCAAGTGTGCAATTTTTGTTGAGTCCAGTTTAACTTTTACTTAACTCCTATGCCGTAAACTATTCGTGCAGAACTGCAGCAGTAGTTTCCACAAGATCCAAACCCACCCCCTTGCTCTTGGGTAGAAAAAGGGTGCCCGGCACATTCATGGCCGAGAACCACTGGTTTAGAGCACTCTTGGTGAAGCATTTTCATCATTTGTAAGCGTGTAAGGGGGCATAAGTGGACTGTGATGTGGGGCCGTTTCATACGGTTGTGAAACATGGAGTCTGTTTCCACAATTTACTTCAGCTTCTATTTTTAGGACTGATTTTGATTGTGCATAGCATTCGGCAGTCGTTATTTCCAGAGTTCATATGCTGACATTTCACTTAGCCTCGGGAATCTTACCATGTAGTTGGTTTACGGTTTGGTTTGTTTTTTTTAGGCCTGATGTCCCAAAGCTCCTCAGGGTATGAGGGATGCCATAGTGGAGTGCTCCAGCAATTTCAACCACCTGGGGTTCTTTAACATGCACAGACATAGCACAGCACAGGGGCGCCTTACTTTTCGCCTCCATCGAAAAGCAGCTGGGATTCGATCTCGCGTTCTTGGGCACTAGTCGAGCGCCCTAACCACTGTACCACCATGGCAAGGCTGCCATGTAAGTGCTTGAAAACAGTATTCCATTCATGACTGCGATGATCATTTTGCCATCATTGCCTTCTCCTAAACTGCTGCCCCTTTGCAAGTTAATGGTTGCAGGTGTTTCCTTTCATGCTTTAACTCCCACAATGCAATAAGCTGTTCATAGTATTCAAGATCCGAGCTGCAAAAATAACCGCTGAAGGAGATCCTCTAGCCAATGGCGTCGGCTGATTCTCGAGACGTTCTCCCGCCAGCTCTCGAAGCGGGCTTGCTACCACTTGCACGAAGAAGGTGTCATCTGGGAACGAGTTCCTTCGGTTGGAAAACGGAATTTCAAGATTCCTTTCGGCGGCTGGCGCGGAAGAGCCTGCTAGGCAAATTCTGTACACTGAAGGGAAATTTTTTTTCAAGAATGGAAGGTGCCATACAGACCAAAAGCCTGTGTTTTATTTTTTTCGTTTTGCCGGGGGATGCTTAGTGTTTTTGTTGAAACGGGAAAGTACACTGCCTAGGTATAACAAAGTCCACGGAAATCTAATCGCTTCGCTACGTCGGCTATTTCGATTTTTTTTTTTTTCAATTGGATCACAGGAAAGGGAAGGCGTGATATTTGTCACTTGTCTCTGTGGACACCTGAACAGCGATGTGCAGTGAAAGGATCGGCTGATTGCCGGTGGAAGCAGTCATCCCGCGTTCCGTGGACACGTTTCACGGCGCCCAACTGCGCACCGAATTTCTGGGCGAACTCTGGACGCTCAAGGAACATCTGCGTAGGCGACGACTTACAGTTAGCTGGCATCTGCATCTTCATAGAGAATCGCTCAATTTGATCATTTACGGTGGCAATCGAGGGAGGCAAGAAAGTGCGAGTGAGTACAATACCACAAAAATCGCAACAGAATAGCAGGGGTTCGGATTAATCGATAGAGCTATTTGGCATGACTGGAATTATCCGCATGCCTTATATACAAGCTTACCGTTCACAGTTCGCAAATTCTACTGTTTTTAAAGTAGCTGCAGTGCTCTTCAAGGCAATGCACAGGCATATGCCCATGCTGCTTTCAAAATGTCATCTGCGTTTAACTTGAATATTGCCGCGCTAGAGGCGCGCCTCGAGCAGTCGGAAACTTCATGGCCGGGCCCAGCACACGATGGAACCTCCGCGGTACTATAGTGCCTAGGTTTTCTGCGGTACTCTGAAAATTATCGAGTGTCTCTAACTCTAAAACTCCGGAGCGACATGCGCGCCACTCGCGGCGTCGAGCGCCGCGCGTCACTAGACAGATTTAGCATACCTCTACCGCTCGTGGGCGCGCACAAGCTGATTGGTTCCGATGCGGCATGTCTGTGTGCAAACTTACCAACATCTAGTATGTGGCGCCATCTATTGGCATCAAAGTGATCTGGGCATGTGCAGTGGAACGCGCGGTGGCGGATCGCAGATCACGGTGTGCTAAATCTCTCTACTGTCATGAACACCGTTTATAAAGGCCTAGAATCGACGACGGCGCCCGCAGTGCTGTGCCGTGCTGTGCGCGTCGTCACGAGTGAGCTCTGCGCCTCTTGATCACAAATGCCGCATAAAAACAGCCGGACACACTGCCGTGTTGTAGGCTACTGCTGGAACACAATTTTACAGCTTCCCAGAGCGGGATTGGGAGTCGGAATGACGGTAGCGTAGGATTCGCCTTGTTCGTCACGAAAAGTAGGGTTAAGCTCCGTTTCTTTCCTTTTTTTTTTTGTTTATGCTCACCGTGCTGTAGGCACTTGTTGAAGTGTGCTCTTTTTTGTTTTCTACTGCTGGTAATTTGTTCTATTTTCACTGCCATGTATTAATTATAGGAGCCTTCTTCTAAGCGTTCGCAGCGTTTCTTCCGGGAGCCTTAATAAGCGCCATTCGCCGCCGGCCTTGTTGAACCTTGCTCTATCTCAGTTCGCTGATGCCAACTTAAAACAGCCATCTGGCTTCAACAGTTGCGACCCAGTCTGTAGGGAGGCCGGAGCCAAATTTCAAGTTTTCAGATAACTCTGGTAATTTTTACTCTCTTGTTCTTAATTATAAACTGCCAGCATCTGGAATAAAGATCATTCTAAATGCGAGAATTTTGTAGATACAGTCAACCCACAGTATCGGGGTGTGTTTCTTTAGTCGGTTTGGTATAAGATGATTCGCAACTTTCCATGCACCTGCCGATCTGTCTGCATACCCAACGACGCATTAAACGGAGCTCAAATAACTGTTTATAATACTCCCAATTCCATTACTCGGAAAGGTTGCGGGTACCAGGAATTCACCAAGCCAGACTTCACGGTGGGCCGGGAACTACGAGATGTCATCTGGAAGGTTGCAGATGAACTGCTCAGCGACCATTACATTATTCAAATCACTATCCTGAGCTGTATCCTTCCGCGCAAACGTAACATTTCCCAAACAAACTGGAATACCTTCGAGCTATTCGCGAAACCTTATACGACTGGCAGTATTCAAAGCTGGAAAAAAACGTTCAAGCAGCCCCAGAAAGAAGCCAGGCAGGAGGGTTCCCCCTCAGATAGTCCGGTCCATTGCCTTGTGCGAATCTGGAAGAGGCGGAAACGACTCTTTGCGCACCCTTCACACTCAGCCCAACAATTCTCGCCTGTCCGAGAGTGTCACCGAATTTACGCGACAGGCTGATGAACACTGTGTTGTACTTGCCACGAATGAATGGTACTTGCCACGAATGAATGGAACAATATTTGTAACACTATCATTTGTAATTTGTAACACTAGAAAAAAGAACCTGGCACTTACTCAGAGAACTCCTCGGGCGTCATCCGGCTTCTGTTTCCACTCTCTAGAAGCACCATTCGCAAGTAGACGCGGATGCCTTAACTACCCAACCCTCCGTACACTGTATCCAATGCAGAACTCGACGAGCCGTTTACCGTCTGGGAGTTCGACTGGCCGCTAACAGCAATTCGAAACGTCTCCGACAAGGGCAAAGAGCATTTTCTGAGCATTATAAACTCACACTGGATTGAAAGCATTCTCTCAGCATCTTGGAAACAATCACTGATTATAACCCTACTGCCAAATCATGAAACGGGTGGTGCTGAATCCGCTTGAGGCTCATTTTGAATCCACAAATTTTTTTTCACCCTCAGCAAAGTGGTTTCCGAAAAGATGTCTACTCAGGACCTCTTTTTCCTCCTCACACCCGAATTTGACCTTCCACCCTCTTCCCAGACCCAAGCCATAGTGACCCTTGATGTGCGTAAGACTTTTGATAACCTTGCCCACGATCACACCCTTGCCTCTACCAGCTGTGGTCCAATGATGTACGGCTACCTCACTGAATTTCTCCGCGACCGCACGGCCAAGTTCCGTCTCCCCGATTCTGTTCCCGGTCCTTTCCCCCTCACGCGTGGTAGTCATCAGGGCGCTGTTCCGTACCCCACCCTTTTTAACCTTGGAATGGCTCCCCTATCTCGTATCCTGGCGTCTATCGCAATCCTAAAACATACATTCTATGCAGGCGACCTTACTCTTTGGTGCACCCCTGGGTCTCCTAGAGCAGTAAAGGAGGCCGTATACAGTAAGGTATCGATGCAGTCACCAGTTATTTTGACAAAGTAGGGCTATTTTCTGCACCTGAAAGATCTGAATTGCTGCTGATCGCAAAAGCTCGTTATCAACGACAGCAGAACCATCTAATCACTCTCACAATGGCAGGTCACCCCATCCCTCACGTATCGTTCTGCCGGATCCTTGGACTTCATACCCATGAATCAACTAATCGGGCCAACATTCCTACAACCGTTAAGGCTTGCAATCTGCTTACGCATCTAGTTCGCCGCATTGTTAGTAAGCACGCCGGGCTGCGCGAGAGTCGCCAGGCAGCTTGTCCACGCATTAACACTCAGCTAAATTCCATATACAATTCCATACCTTACTTTAATCTGTCACCAAAGACACCAGACTCAGATTGAGCTTCATACATTGTACAAAGCTGCCCTTAACGTCTCTGTACATACGTCCACTGAGTGCCTGTACTCTACGGGGCTATTCTTGCCACTGGGCGACCTCAAACAGCTTGCATCAAAACCGGCAAATGGCGCGTCTGTCTGGCATAAAACAAGGATATTGTATATTTCAGCAAGTTGCACTCATACATATCGACCTCCCATTCATTTACCCTCCTCCCCCGCTCTCAGATAACCTCAGAGTAACCCCCATTAAAAAAAAAAAAAATGTTACAGCCGATACTAACCCAGGCAGACATTCCGCTCGTGTTTCCAATCATGTTCATCTACTCGATTCCACGATCGTCTACACAGATGCATCCCGAACTAACGTCGCAGCGGCTGCTTACTTAATTGAGAGCTGCAGCGACGTAGTGAGTGACACATGCCATCGGTATTTACATAGATCCTCCTCATACAGCGACTCTAGAGACCCTGCCAATAGTGGCCAGTATTCAAAACCTCTCACTAGCACCCCCTAACCATTCTGGATATACCATATACACCGATTCAATAGAGGCTATGCGTGCCATTCATACTGATCGTTTTTCTGAAGAACTACAGTGTGAACTACACAGAGCTCTTACTACTCTTCGTTCCCACACAGTCACACTGAGGCGAATTCCTGCAGGTCACGCTGGAATCCCAGACAATGAGGTGGAATCCCAGGCAACTTCAGCACTGGGCACCTGAGATTCCCTGTCCTTATCCACCCATGTTGGACGCTACTCTCCACTACAAAAAAAAAACAACAACAACAAAAAAACAAAAACAGCATTAGACAACATTAGAGGAACTTTTCGTACATTTGTTATTCAGGATAAATCCCTAACTACCACGCAAATACGCATTCTTCGAAGCACACACCTAACTACACTCCTTCCCTAGTGAAAAACACCGTATGAGTCACAATATACCATACTAAACTCATACCAATCTCACTCTCATATATTTCTCATACGATGAATGACATTAGTATGAGAATATGAGATTTTTATGCGATTAGTATGAGTTTAGTATGAGAATTTGTATCAGGTTATTGTGACTCATAGGGTTTTTTCACTAGGGTTACTCCTGCCTGATAGTTTCTCTACCGCATGACATTTTTCTGCATGCCCAAATTGTCCAGAACCCCATGCTATTTTGAACAGTGCATGTTTCCCTGCGCGGTTGCAATTCGGTCACCTTACTTATACCACACCTTTCTCTCCCAATGTGGTGGGCATGGTTAGCCTCTGGCCAGCGCTGAAACACCAATTGGTCTTGCTGACCCTGACCCTCGACACTTAATACTGCTTTTCATTAAAGCTGTTTCCATCTTCCTCCTTCCGCAACTTCTTTGTAGCTATCTGTTTTAAAGACGTCGCTACAAAACAAGGAGCAAAAAAAGAAACGCCTGGTTTGTCAACCCCGCACGCGCTTGTCTTGCCAGGCACAAGTATGCCATCTTCTCTCACAGGGCCAAAGACCATTCGCCATTTTTATTGCGGTTTTTGTGGTTGACACGCATGGAGTCAACCCGCATCGCATGTGTGAGCTATAAAACCATCGAGTCCACAACATCCATGAAAGGTTCCGTGAGGTAAGCGCTTGAGAAGTAGGCCATAATGCCCAAGCTTATTGAGAAAGGCAGTGCAGGCAGTGGCTTTTGCAGTAGCACCAGCAGAAAGAGCGTGAGAAGGATGCCAACTATAACAGCCACGTAACAGGAGATAATCGTGAACACCGTTCCGTGCCTTGACGCCTTCCCCACAAGCACGCTGTAGAAAATGAAGTCGCCGAGGCCCATCTTCATTCCACGGTCGCCTGAAGCCTCGTCCCTTATTGCCTGCTGTCTTGCCGACCTGGCGTTTCGGTGTCGGTGAGAACGGTGGTCCCGACTGTTATGAGAGCCCCTCTCGCCTCCTTGAACAGGATGCACAACGGTACCATCCTCTGGGTCAAGATGAATGTCCTGCGGGTCCTTGTGCGCGGCACCATCCGCGTTATCAGAGTTCGGCAAGCGCGTCGAAGTCAATTTTCCATCGCATTCCTCGGCCCCAGAATCAGCTGCCGATGGGCCTGAAGATTGCGCCTTGTCTCTATTCGGGCTATTTGTTGACCCAGTGCTGTTAGCGTCGGATAAGCTCAAAACATTTTGCCTTTTACCACCTGTCGAGTTCGCCGCACATGGTGCTTCCAGTGGCACATCATGTGCAACCGAATATCGTTTGTCATGTGGTGAAGCTGACCGCGAGTCGAATACGACCTCCTCGTCGAGGCTTAGAAACACTGGTAAAGCGCGTCTACTTAAAAGGTCAAGACCATCTGCGGCCACCTTCTTTGACATGCCCTGTATGGCGGACGTCGCCTCTGATTTTGCTTCCTGACCAGCCGTTTCCTCGCCAGCACGACAGTGCTTCGCGCCGTCAAAGGTCGCTGAAGGGGCACCAGTCTGCGCCACGTTGATAGATCGTTCGCCGATGTGGTAGCACCAAGCCGAGGAAGTGGAGAAGACCAGTGCCGGAAATAGCGGCTCGTTTCGCTCCTTGGCCGTCTCTAGGAGGATCCGAAGTGGGCCTACAATGCAGAGCACCGCGAACACGTCCCAGATAGAGACGAGGACTAGGAGGATCCAGGACGTCCACTCCGGAAACGATTCTTCCAGGATCAAGGCCATGAGTACGGAAATGTACACGAGGTAGCCTTGCTGCATGATGAAGGGCCCCTCATAGTATAGGGCCCTTATGCCAGTCACGCCCACATTCCATATGACTAGCGACCAGGACAGGTGGTCCACTGGCACGTTGACGTAGAAGGCGATCCGACCCATGTAGTAGTAGCTCGTAAGGAAGAGCAAGATACTGGTGCCGGTCATCATCCACGCCTGCGTGTGCACATATGCAGGTCTTAAGGTATGCTAAACTATTACTCCCACTCACGCTGTTTTCATGAGCGTTGAGTGCTGCAAGAATGTTACTGACTCTTTAGGAGTGAATAAAACCAACACATAGACCAACACCGTGTTTACAAACAAGGGGCGCTCGCGACGTCGCAGCCGACTGAGGGTGAAAAATAGGGTTAGCGCCCATAGGAATACATGGAACCGAAATATTTCTAAGTAGTTTTTTAATTTCACGAGACACCTATGGTGTCCTTATTCGGTGCAGCGTAACCGTGAACATCTTAGAACAGATCGTGAAAGTATGAAATCTCATTACCGAGGCGAAGTATTTTTAAAACACCGCGAAGCGTATGGGGGTGCGAGTTGGGAGGGCGACCCATAAAAACAGAAGTAAAAGCAACTTACCGCAACATTTTCCTCGTTTCGCAGAGCACCAGAAGTGGTGGTCGGTCGTTAAACATTGGCCAGCGCTTTGAAGAAGTATGCTGCGTCATTGCGGAGGCGGTCTACTTTTAAAACTCCCCGAATAATCTATGTTGGGAATCCAGACACTCTCAAAATGCTCATGTAGCGAATCACGTAGTATTGTTTACAGTCTGATATGCTGCCGCATGGAGTAAATTAGCTTGATTATAGTGATACATCCTAGACAGAATTACATTTAAAATGCAGTTGTCAAACGCCGTACGACAATACAGACCGAACGAGAGTCGCGCATTGCAGCAAACGACAGCGCAGGTGGCGATATCCACCGCGGCCGTCTCCAGCTCCGGAGCGTCTGCTAGCGACAGCGCCGGTGGTGCATTGCCGTCTGCAACTGTGCGCGGTCAGTTTATCGTGCTGTGAATGGTCCCGCAAGTCGTCAGACTTGCAATACTTGCAAGGGAATGTAGTGTGCCATGCAACATGATATCGGGGCGTGATACAAGACGTTCACCAAAAAATGAGAAGGGGTTCAACGCTGCTGAACCGAAAAAGTTGCGGTAAGTTGTGTTTACAGGTGTTTCTATGGGTCGCCCTCCCAACTCGCACCCGCATACGTCTCGCGGTATTTTAAAAATACTTCGCCTCGTTAATGAGATTTCATACTTTCGTGATCTGTTCTAGGATGTTCATGGTTGCTCTGTACCGAATAACGAGATCATAGGTGCGCCGTAAAATTATAAAATTGCTTTGAAATTTTTCGGGTCCATGTATTCTAATTGGCGCTAAGCCTAGTTTTCACCCCCAACAGACCCAGCCTGGCGACAGAAGCGCCACCGCATCGCGCTTACGTCACAGATCGGCGTTGGTCTATAGACTCCTGGTCTATAGACTCCTGACTAGAAAAATAGACGAAGGACTGACATTTCTGCCGCGTCCTGATCGAGGCACTACATGCTCGCCTCCCGTCCGCGTTTCCTTGAAGCGCATGGGGACGAAGAATTTGCTGGGGCAGAACAAGCGTACGATGTGCGTTAAGGGTCTGGAATGGTGAGGTAAACAGGAAAGAAGGTAGAAATTGTGTAACTTCATAGAGTCTAAATATTGGAAATAAATAGGGTAAATTAATAATAGTGACATTGATATGCAGCCGGAAGGACGACGCGTGCTTCTCATAGAGCAGTGAAGTCATCTTTGCCACCGCATCAATTCCAGGTGCCTTAATTCTATTTCACAATGTTTAAATTGTAAGAAATTCAGTACGATACTTTTCGTAAAACGAAAAGTAAGCTATTGGTATGTGACCCCCATGTGCTAAGGCTCGGCTCCTACGTACTTGGTATGTTGTGCACGATACAGAATTCCCTCTAACGTTGTTACAGCTACCGCTCATCTTCACTGGTATACTAATGAAAAATAGTGTATGCTAAAAATTGTTAAGCTATCAGCAGCTAGACAGAGCTAATAAAGGGCGTATACACGTAGTTATGTGAATGAAAATTATCAATGGGCTACATTTAGTGACATGACATGGTACTAAACAGGTTAGCGGGAATACGAATTACTCAAATGTATCGCGCAGAGGCTAACAATTGAGATGACCCCCGTAAAAGGGGGTTGCCGGCCCCACGCTGCTCACCTGTATAATGTTGTAGTGACCCCTCTTGTAAAGGAGCACCAGGAGGACGTTGACAATGACAATCGTAGAGAGGAAGCTGAGGGCGTTGCCGAAGGAGTTCATGAGCACGACACCCTCGGCTGCCATCCCGACGGCGTCAGCGCCGTCTTCCGCGAAGCGTGCATAGCCCAGCAGCGGGGCGTAGTTGTGGCTGAACTGGTTGATGCGTATGAGCACGCTCACGCTAAGCATGCAGATGGAGACGGCCACGATCAACGTCATGACTTGGCGCAGCAGGTGCTCGTACAGCTTGGTCAGCAGGCGCTGCACTCGTTCCACATCCAGAGGAGTAGGTGCGGCAGTGATGACCGCAGGCTGTTCGGTGACGACGGCCGCCACGTCGTCGGCTTCTCCAACGTCGCTCGACATTTGGCTGAGCCCGTAGTAAACGCTGACGAATGACTCCTTCCTTCTTCTCTTTCCGAGTTGTGTGATGACGCGCCTCGAGGAGTGGTGATGATAGTAACGATGGAATAACCGTCACGAGAGTGGAAATTCCTTGTAAAAATTGATCATATATTTCACTTCCAAACTTACTCTCGTTTGGCGCTACTCAACTGGGCTTAGCAGCATGACAGTTCACTCTGCGGTAAACAAATTTATTAACGCCTCTGGTGGGATTCTCTGCTAGGTGTGGCGATTCCGCTGTCTCTGTCTTTCAATTTCTTATTGAGCCGAAATAATCAGATTAATCGTTTGTTTAGATATATTTAGTGCGTAAAAAATAATAGGTGAAAATATCTTAGAATGGAACGGTCTCCAAGCTTGCAATGGTTGGAAATGGTAAAAACAGCGTTTTCTACCTCTAGTGATATGCGATTTTTCTTTTTCGAGAAAACTAGGCCGTATCTTGCAAAACTAAGGTTCATTCCTTTGTGTCGAGACATTTGCCCACCACATATAAAAATTTCATACAAAAAAATATAGTCTTGGGACCTCGATTGAACTCACCCTATATATATATATATATATATATATATATATATATATATATATATATATATATATATATATATATATATACATATATATATATATATATATGTGTGTGTGTGTGTGTGTGTGTGTGTGTGTGTGTGTGTGTGTGTGTGTGTGTGTGTGTGTGTGTGTGTGTGTGTGTGTGTGTGTGTGTGTGTGTGTGTGTGTGTGTGTGTGTGTGTGTGTGTGTGTGTGTGTGTGTGTGTGTGTGTGTGTGTGTGTGTGTGTGTGTGTGTGTGTGTGTGTGTGTGTGTGTGTGTGTTTAAAATGAATCACCAAGAGTTTAAAAACATAACGCTGGATTTATTTCGACGCTTCGACCGGGGTCCGGTCCTTTTCAAGAATGAAGTACAGGAGGGTTACACGCATCTTCTTAAAACCGTTCACAGAGAAGGTAAAAAGGGAAAGGAAACGGATGAAGCAGAGATGTTACTTGTCGCAGCGACAACAAACAGTATACACACGCACACCAGGAGAGAGGAGAGATGGGAAACGCCCGGCGTAGCGCGTTTCCTGCCTAGCAGTGTTAAATGCGTATGTTATAAACGGGAGGACTTCATCCCAGTTTTTATGCGGGATAGTCGACATACATTGCGAGCATATTGCTAAGCGTACGATTGGCGCATTCTGTGAGACCGTTTGTTTGTGGGTGGGTGGTAAGAAGTTGAATGGCGAAAATGGCATGAGCAGAGGCGAAGACGTTCTTCTACAGCTTCTGCCGTAAACTGTCGCCCACGGTCACTTATTGACACACGAGGAGGCCCACGTCGAAGAATGATGGACTGTAGGAGAAAGGCCGAGACATCGGAAGCAGTGGCTGACGGTACGGCAGCAGTTTCACAGTACCGCGTAAGGTAGCCTACGCACACGATGATCCAGCGATTTCCGTTGGTGGAACGGGGAAACGGTCCTAGAAGGTCCGCCCGCTCGAACCCGCCCGCTCGAGTGGGGTTCGAGGCTGAAGATGTCCGGGCGGAGAGCAGGTTGGGTGCTTGAAACGCTCGCTGGCATTAGAGGCAGCTAGCTACATAACGTTGAGTAGTTTGACGCATCTTCGGCCAATAAAAACGTTCCTTAGTCCTGTATAATGTTCTAGCAATATATATTGTTACGATGAAATAGCAAAGGGGTGTTTATTTACAGTGATACGGCAGTGGGATAAGGTGAGGCCTACTAGCCCCAGGCACCAACGCTTTTTCCTCTTCTTCTCCCCGACCATCACAACCCTTCGTCGTCGTCTGTGCCGTGACATTTCCCCCCTACTCAGCCTAAGCCCTCTAGGCGTGTTCGTGAGTCGTGCGAGGCTGACACGGCTTCAAGCGGGCAACATTACATAGTTCGGTTTTGGCAGACCGACGACCCGATGCTGTCAGGCGGGCTATTGCATAAGTTAAGTCACTGATGCGTTTGACAACCACATATGGTCCGTCATAGTGGGCCAAGAGTTTTTGATGTAGGCCACGGCGCCGAATTGGGCGCCACAGCCAGACTAGATCACCTACAGAGTACGTGACCCGCCGGTGACTGGCATCGTATCGCACTTTAGAACGTTCTTGTGAAGCACCAGACCGTAATCGGGCGATTCTCCGAGCTTCTTCGGCGAGACAGAGGGTCTCAGCCAGGCAGGGGTCTTCACGGCTTGTGAAGGGCAGGATAGTATCCAGGGGGTAGCGTGGCGGTCTGGCATAGAGAAGGAAAAATGGACTGTACCCAGTCGTCTCATGCGTGGCGGTATTAAACGCATACGTGATGAAGGGTAGTATAGTGTCCCAGTTCTTATGCCCTGCGTCCACATACATGGCTAGCATGTTGATAAGCGTTCTGTTGACGCGCTCAGTCAAGCCATTTGTCTGGGGATGGTATGGCGTCGAGTGTCGGAAAGTTACGGAGCATAAACGCATGAGCTCTTCAATAACATCAGCAGTGAATTGTCGGCCTCGATCAGTGATGACAATTCGTGGCGGCCCGTGTCGTAAGATGACTGAGTGCAGCAAGAAAAGCGACACCTGATGCGCCGTAGCAGATGTAAGAGCGGCGGTTTCACAGTAACGTGTGAGATAGTCCACGCAGATTACAATCCAGCGATTTCCATCCACGGACTTCGGAAACGGACCTACGAGGTCAATGCCTACTTGATCAAACGGAGCTGTCGGGGTCTTCACAGGGTGCAGCAAGCCAGATGGAGTTGCAGTTGAACGTTTGTGGCGTTGACATTGCTCGCAACTGGCAACGTATCGTTCAATTGTCGAGCGCATTCTGGGCCAGTAAAATCTTTCTTGAGCACGGTGGAGTGTTCGAACCGATCCCAAATGCCCAGAAGTTGGATCATCATTCATAACATGCAATACGTCCGTGCACAGTGTCTTGGGAACTACGAGTAAGTATCGCTGGCCGACAGGCGAATAACTTTTTTTCCATAGGAGGCCATCATGCACACAAAAACGACTTGTAGGTACGCTGGCTTCGCCGGCGGCAAAGAGAGGCTGCAGACTGCTATCATTTTGCTGTTCCGTTTTGAAAACACTCGTGTCGGGGAACGCTGGCTCGAGGGTCGATATATAATTGTCGAAATCGTCACTGTCAGGTCCAGTCGTGGCCATTGGCATCCTAGAAAGACAATCTGCGTCTGCATGACGCCTCCCGCTTTTGTACACCACGGCAAAGTCATATTCCTGTAACCGGAGGGCCCAGCGTGCGACGCGGCCACATGGGACTCGAAGGTTCCGCAGCCAACCGAGTGAATGATGGTCAGTTACGATAGTAAATGACCGTCCGTACAAAAATGAACGGAAACGCTGCACAGCGAAAACTACAGCCAGGCATTCCTGTTCGGTGACTGTGTAGTTTCGCTCCGGCTTGCTCAGGGTACGACTTGCGTACGCGATAACATGCTCTCGTTCATCGTGCCGTTGGACAAGGACTGCCCCGAGACCAATTCCACTAGCGTCCGTGTGAACTTCTGTCACTGCAGCAGGATCAAAGTGACGTAGGATGGGCTTCGATATTAAAAGAAACTTCAGCTGACGAAATGACGCGTCGCAGTCTGGTGTCCAGTCAAAAGTGGAGTTTTTGTTGAGAAGGCACGTCAATGGGTAAGCAATGTCAGCAAAGCGATGTATAAAGCGTCTAAAATACGAACACAACCCTAGAAAACTGCGCAACTCCTTCACTGTCTGCGGGGGTTTAAAAAACTCAACAGCGGCAGTTTTCTGGGGATCCGGCATTACACCATCACCATTGACAAGGTGTCCTAGCACCAGCGCTTGGCGCTCTCCAAAGCGGCACTTTTTCGAGTTTAGAATTAGGGCGGCGCAGTGCAGACAATTCAAGACGCGTACTAGACGGTCATTGTGTTCTTGGAAGTATTTCCCAAATATGACGACATCGTCCAGATAGCAAAGACAAATGTCCCATTTTAAGCCGCGCAAAACTGTGTCCATAAAGCGTTCAAATGTGGCTGGCGCATTACACAGCCCGAATGGCATAACATTAAACTCATAAATGCCATCTGGCGTTACGAAGGCTGTTTTTTTTTCTTATCCGCAGGGTCCATTGGAATTTGCCAGTGGCCAGATCTGAGATCAAGACAAGAAAAATAGGACGCACCAGAGAGGCAGTCGAAGGCATCGTCTATGCGAGGTAGAGGATAGACGTCCTTTTTCGTAACAGAATTTAGACGCCGATAATCGACGCAGAATCGCCACGAACCGTCTTTCTTGCGTACAAGAATAACAGGGACAGTCCAGGGGCTAGATGACTCCTGTATCACCTTCTTTCGTAGCATGTCCTCCACTTGCTCATGAATGACTTTGCGCTCAGATGGGGACACGCGATATGGCTTTTGACGAATGGGACGAGCCGAACCAGTGTCGATAGTATGATGGGTCCGATGTGCAGGGCGAGAGGTAGGTCCATCTGTTTGATAAAAGTCAAACATAGGCGAAAAGGGTAGAAGAATATCCACAAGGGTACGGCGCTGAGGTGAGCTGAGATCGGCGCTGATCATGCGGAAAATCGAAGTTTCATCAGTAGGCAGAGGTACAGTGGCACTCGTAGCATCTGTGACCAAAGCAACGATGTGGGGCGCATCGGGTTCACAGGAGGCAAGCTTCAATCCCGTTGGTAAAACTGCGGGCTCGGACGATGGATTGATTGTCCATAACGAGGCACTACCGTGATGCACGGATATCATACAGTGAGGGATAATAACATTTTTCTTCAGGTATGCTGAGTGAACAGGGTGCACCACGGCCTGAAATGAAACCTGGTCAAGAAGTGGAGCGGACACGGGGACGAACATGGCAGACAAAGGTGGAACTACTGTGTCTTCGGTAATACTAAAAACTGTTTCTTCATTGCGGCCACTTTCAAAAAGAGTCGGCAGATGCGAGCCGTCAAAATGAACCTCTTGACTTCGGCAGTCCACGGTAGCGCCACAAAACTTCAAGAAGTCCATTCCTAAAATGATGTCATGCGTAGAGTGGGGTAAGACTACGAATTCGGCTTGAAAAATTGCACCACCCACAGACACTTGCGCACTACACACACCCAGTGGCCGCAACGCCTCTCCACTCACACCACAAAACGTTGAAGCACGGTCATATTCAAACATCACTTTGCGTCCCAACAAGCGCCTAAACTGATTACTCATCACAGACACAGTCGCACCCGTATCCACCAAAGCTAATGTATACACACCATCAATAAACACACGAATTTTTTTTTTTTTTGAGCATTATAGTTGGAGGGATGTTGGCACACAGCACATTTCCAGCGGCCTCACCCCCATTGGTCGCGCTGGTTAGTTTTCCTGCTGAGGATTCTGAGGCGACATGGAGCGCCGTCGTGGTGATGGAGAACGACGCGCACGGAAGGCGGGTGGTGGAGTAACACTTTTATCAGATGAAGGGAGTGGTCGCGGATATTCTGGTTATGGATGTTGCGGTAATACCCGCGCTGAGTATTTGATTGTTGAAAAACGGGATTGTATTGCCGATTGTTGGGTACTGTTGGAAACGCCGGACGGTTATAGCGAGGTGGGAACCTACTGCGGCAGTATCTGGCGATGTGACCTTCGACGCCGCAGCGGTAGCATATCGGCGGGGAAGGTAGAAAATGCTGTTGCGAATAAGAGCAGGGAACAGCTGGGTGCGTCGTAGGTCTGGCTGAATGCTCATACTACTCAGGAATCCTGGTAGATCGAATGGAAGATCTATGTGCACTTGAGGCGACGTCATACCTTGGGGCGTCAGGCACCGACGCATTCCGGTTGGCAAAATGCATAGGAGTATAGTCAATGGAAGCTGCAACTTCAGGAGCTTATGGGAAAGGCTGAACGGTAATCGCTTGTGGTGGTGAAGCCGGCCGTCTAGATACCCTCTGGACAGAGACCTCAGCAGATTCGTGCAGGGGAAGTGGGTTGAGCCGCAGGAGTTCTTCCCGCACGATTTGCCGGATCGTCGACGGAAGATCTAGTTGGGCGTAGTCATCAAGGCTGGCCACGGTAGGCACGTTGGCCAGCCGCCAAAATTTTGGCACAATACGACGCGTTTTCAGAGCTTGAAAAGCGCGGATGTGTTTAATGACATCGGAAACGGTTTCAAGGCTGTCTTTGGCGATTAAAAAGTTGTACACGTCAGCCGCGATACCCTTCAAAATGTGGCCGACTCTGTCTTCTTCGGGCATGTTGGAATTGACACATCTGCACAATCTGAGGATCTCTTCTGTATAAGTGGTACAAGTTTCATCCGGCAATTGAGCTCTTTGGGCAAGGGTCTGCTCAGCCCGCTTTTTGCTCAGTACAGAGTCACCAAAACGCTGTTTGATCTCGGTGGCAAACCGTTCCCAAGTTGTCAAATTGTCCTCGTTATTCTCGAACCATGTCATAGCCGTGTGAGTTAGAAAGAAGACGACATTTGTGAGCATGGTGATAGGGTCCCGCCGGTTGTACCGACTAACTCGTTCATAATGAAGTAGCCACTTCTCAACGTCTTCACCTTCCTCTCCTGCAAACGGTCGTGGTTCCCGGTAAGGCTGGCAGGGAATACAGCTGGAGGGGGCAGGCCTGTCACCAGCCTGGCTTGCAGCGTCGCGGCTGGCACGGTTAGAATCGGTGTGGTCCATGATGGTTAGAAGCGGTGGCAGGCCAGCAATGCGGCGACTACGTCGAAACTCCAGTTGTTCTTGCTGCGCCGTACTTAGGGATCGAACGGAGCACCTTCCACCAAGTTGTTACGATGAAATAGCAAAGGGGTGTTTATTTACAGTGATATGTGAAATGTCACGGCACTGACGACGACGAAGGATTGTGATGGTCGGGGAGAAGAAGAGGAAAAAGCGTTGGTGCCTGGGGCTAGTAGGCTTCACCTTATCCCACTGCCATATCACTGTAAATAAACACCCCTTTGCTATTTCATCGTAACAATATATATATATATATATATATATATATATATATATATATACGGGGATTTGACGTCGGAGCGCTGCACAGGTCGAGGAGGCTCAAGTTCCCTTTGGCAATGAGGAAGTGGTAGACGTCTTCCGCAATGCCCTTGAGCAGATGGCCTACCTTGTCTTCCTCGGTCATCCGACTGTCGACGGTCTTGCATAATTTCAGTACTGCCGCGATGTATGTGGTGCAAGTCTCACCTGCTGTCTGAGCTCTCTGAGCAAGTGTCTGCTCAGCCTGCCTCCTCTTTGCAGTCAGATCGCCAAAACATTCTTTGATAGCTTCCACAAAGTCCTCCCAAGTGGTCAGAGAGTCTTCATGGTTCTCGTACCACATCAAGGCGGTCTGCGTCAAGAATCCCAGCGGTTGAAGCGTCTCGCACGTTCAAAATGAGTGAGCCAGTCATCAACACCTTCCCCTGCTTGACCGGCAAAAGAACGAGGCTCTCGAAGCGGTAGCGTCGCGTTTGAGGCAGTGGGTGGTACATCGCCAGATGGGGACAGAATGCTTCGCGTTGATGTTCGAGACTGCTCAGTTATGTGCTGCATTCTCAGAGGAATGGGAGGAAGACCAGCGAGGCGACGGCTCCGGCGAAGCTCCAGCGGTTGAGGATGCGTCGTGAGGAGAGGAATGGGAGGAAGACCAGCGAGGCGACGGCTCCGGCGAAGCTCCAGCGGTTGAGGATGCGTCGTGAGGGTATTCGTACCTCGCACCTCCACCAAGTTGTTACGACGGGGGTTTGACGTCGGAGCGCTGCACTGGTCGAGGCGGCAGAGAACTCAGCCGGTGAACGGCTGCGAGTTCGGCACAGGCACTCTTTCTCAACGTCCTACGTCCTTTTCCCTTTCTTCTTCTATGTGTTTTCCTGTTCTTCAGGACTGCCATATATATAGATATATATATGTATAAGGGCACGACAACTACTCAAAGCTTTCGCACGTCCAGCTCTTTACTCAGATCTCTTGAAGGGCGGCCTCATTCCCAAGTGTCGACACCAGGTTCGAGGGTTTTGACTTCTCGCAGTCAGATGCTACAGAAATAAGCCAAAAAAGATAAGAAACACTGCCATATTTGTATAATTAGAAGAGAACTTAGTAGTGCAAATTGTTGGACCAGTTGGTGGATCGACATATTTAAGAAAACTTTGCGCAGAATGCGACAGGACACAAAGGGAGAAAAAGGGAGAGAAGGGAAAGGAAGACACACGCTTGTGTGTGTGTGCGTGTTTCTCCCTTTGTGTCCTGTCGCATTCTGCGCAAAGTTTTCTTGAATATATAGAAGAGAGCACTGTAGTAAGCCGAGTATTTATTCTTCTTAACGCAATTGTTGATGTTTTAGGCAGTTTGAGCTGGCTTAAGAGTCGAGCATAATATTTTGTGGGGTGGAACTACACACGTGTGTTACAGTGAAACACACGTGTTACAGTGAGTGTGTTGCAGTCCTATATGACGGTGAAGTGTGCTTTCCCTCTTTAAAATTGAAAAATACCGTTTAATCACGAGGTAAGCGGGGGAAGGTTCCTGTGGTGTAACAGAGTACTTCCTTGGCGCATTTATGATATGCTGTGGAAAACCACGTGGCTCAACTAACGGTGCTCCATACATCGTAACATGGAAGCCAGAATCTTAAGATGCGCCGCGATGGATTTGCACACGAAATCCTCATCAACTCCTTCATATTTTGACTGCCAACCAAATAAGCATTTCGCCTGCCGGCCACGGGCTGCTGCGTTCCCGCGCTGTGGCGAAACGGCGTGACGTTAACGTATCGTAATTAACACCATAGCATAAGTATTTTGGTATGAAACAATACACGTACCCATACATAACCTTTCACTCGTCACACATCCGGCATATTTTAGTTACTTTTCAACTATAGCTACCTGATTGTTACTTGTCTTGTTTTATAAACGCACACGCACACGCACACGCACACGCGCACGCGCGCACACACACACACACACACACACACACACACACACACACACACACACACACACACACACACACACACACACACACACACACACACACACACACACACACACACACACACACACACACACACACACACACACACACACACACACACACACACACACACACACACACACACACACACACACACACACACACACACACACACACACACACACACACACACACACACACACACACACACACACACACACACACACACACACACACACACACACACACACACACACACACAAAGCTGTGTTTTATTTCTTCCTCTGTGCGTCTTTTTGTCTGGTTCACCCTGTCCTTCAAGCGGGGCGATCGGCTGCTGCTACAGTTATTCGCTTCCCACGACAAATTCCTGCGTTCGAATCCGGTCACCCATAAACGGTTTCTCTCTCCCGTCTGAGCTTGGCATATGTAAGCCACAACATTCTTGGTCGGGTTTGACCATTAGAAGTAGTGCTTTCAGACCAAAATGATCCGAGGTTTAACCTGGTTAGACCAATGGTATTGCTTGAAAGCATTGTTTTAATTACCCGCGCCTGAGGAATGTGACATCACGATTTGGTGGGCTAATCAGGAGTCAGGCACAAGCAACATCGTTGCTCGGCTCCTACGATTGTATGAGTGCCTTCGCACTAAAATGTCATCAAAACACCCTTGATAATTAACAGATATACGGGTTGTTAGGTTTGGGTCGCGAGTGCCTGAGTAGCGTACCGCTGCCAGCAGTTATTACGTGCGGCGCGCGGCCCCTCGATAGCGTTGGCCTGGCGGCTCCGTGGACGGCGGACGGCTTCAAAGGTGCCAGCAAAGACGAGGCGTCTTCTAACAAAACAACCTTCACTGCAACATCATGAAGAAACGGGCAGTGAAGCTGACCCGGAGAGATTACAGACACTCTCACACAGGTGGTGTCTAGCGTCGTGCCAACGGCGCGTCAAAGTAGTCTCTATCTCGGCGGAGTCGGCCGCTGCTTTTTATAGTTTTTCCAGTTCACAGGGAAAGGGTAAACCCTCACAGGAAAGGGAGAGCCAAACATGTTGGTTCACGACGAATGACTCAATCGCAAGTGGTTGGTTGGTTGGTTGGGAACTTTGGGATATTCACGGGGGGTGGGGGGGGGGGGGGGGGGGGGAACCGGACACGGGTTATGCCGGCCTAATGTCGCGGCGGCACTCTTGGTGTCCGGGGGATGGGGAAGTGGGATGTTGGGAGGGGTGGGGTGGGGGAGGGGGGGGAGATCGCCTTGTCGTCTTGGCCCGCACCAAGCAAACAGCCCGGTGAGCATCGGCAGGTCGGTGGTCCGGTGCGCAGCCTCCGGTGCAGCAGCGCTTGCGGGGGGCCCAGGCGAAGCCTCCTCCACCTCCTGCAGACGGGCGAGGGCGACGCTCTCTCCCTCGAGCTCCAGGCTTGGCCGGCGTTTGCACACACACGCACGCACACACATTTGGCGCGTGGCAGGAGACTTGTCGGCGGGAGGAAGCGTTGCGCGGCCGATGAACAGCGTCGAAATGGCCGATCCGCTCGCGGTTCTGCCTGTTGCTGTGCGGTGGCCGCGTCAGCTGTCCCACTTCTCGGTGGAGAAACGTAACAGGGTGCAGGGATCATTCACGCACTGTTCTCTGGGGAATACTATTTTCTGATTTTCCGACATCTGTCCTCCCACGTTGCATTCGTTCTCTTCTGTGAAATATTTTACGCCTTTGTGTTCTCTGTGCCAACTTAGCGGTAAAATGGTGAGAGAACGGATACTTCAATCCTTTTTGACATCAAATTCTTGTCAACCATGTAAGTAGAAGCGTGGCATGTTCGCCAACATGGATGAATGAGCTAAAACCAACAACTTCAGTCGCATTGCACTGGCAGGAAGGTTCATAAGCCAAGTCATTTTTTTGTTTTATTTGCTTTTATGACTGTCTTTTTTTTTATTCATGCATGTTGATTACACAGAAGCTATTATTAATATTCTCTTTACCACTCCTCTTCAATATTGCATTGCAGTTTATGATGTCATGTCACCTCCCAGGCTGTTTTGTTTCGGAAAGAAGAGAAAGAAGAACTCGTCTTAGGTATCTGCAAAGTGTTGCTTCGCCTCAGCTCGTCGATCTGCAGATTCAGACCCCCTGTCTTCCGTTGCAAGGTGCACACGAGGCTTGAAGACATGCCAGAGCCTTCCAGCGTGCCTGTCGCAGGTCCAGGGAAAGGTGAACCACAGTGTTGCCTTGTCTCGCTCGACATTCCTCTTGGTGGTCCAATGCTCACGTTCGCTCTATCGCATGATGCAAACCAGTTTCGCCCATTTCTTATCAAAGAGAACGTTGCTCGATATCAAACACCATTTACAAGTCAGTATAGAGGTACGTGTCTGTCTACGGCTCTTGCCGTGAAATGAAAGCGGTGTAAGGGTTATCGAAACCACCCACTTTTTGACGGCCTCACATTTTTGGAGGTGTTGGTTAGACATTGTGAATCAAAGAACACCGCGCAGCAGCAAAACAACGGGGGCGACGACAAGACAGGACAAGCGCTATGCTCTTGTTCCCGTTGTTTTACTCCTACGCTATGCTATTTGATTCACATCTTTATTCTCGTTTTCCGCTCGACACAGCCGATGTTCCCAGCGTTGACACGCTCCCACGAAGTTCAGTAGTCAAGCCTCCGCCGCCGCCTAGGTCGGACACAGTGGGGGCGGCAGCCCTGCCGGTGAGGGCTGCCATCGACGCAGCCACGACAGCAGCGTCCACGGTGGCCTATGCTGTAGCCTCGGCGGCTTCTGCCCTGGGCTCCCTCGCTTCGCCGGCGAAGGGCACGGACACGCAGGCCAAGGGAGAGTCGTCTGCCGGCACGGATGAGTCGCCGCAAGCAGACAATCAAAGGTTCGCAGTGTGCCTAGATGGCCCCCGTTGTCCAAGCTGGAGACACCACTCTTATCGGCGCTTCCCGTTTGGTTGCACTGAGTCTAGTGCGGCGGCAGGCCGTTTGGAGATATTTGCCATTTCTTTGATGAATACCGCTCATTTTAAACCTAGCTAGGTATTTTTGTCTCAGAGATTTAACATGCAGAAAACTTCAAGGCTTGTAAACACCCGTCGCCTTCGGACAATAATTATTTCTATGCAATTCATTGATCTATGTAATTTAAATTATGGATACCTTTCAAACAATCATCGCGTTATATACCTGTTTGACCTCTTTCTTTGTCATCAATCTCTAAGTCATTCTGTTGCTAGGCTATTTCTCCTTGTTTTTTTTTTCTTTTTTTTTTCTAGGTGATCACTTCGACATCTTTGACGACTGGTCGGTTTGCTTCGGTAGTGGGAATTTTTTTTCTGTCGCCTAGGTTAGCTTAACGGCAACCTGGTCGCCTAGTGCAGAATCAGAATGTTTAAAGCGGCATAGGGCCTCATCCCTGCCTGCTCTGGCCGGCCAATACCGCTTTCTTTTGCGTTGGGGTAGGCCTCACACACCCGACACTTTTTATCCTGCAATCTTTACTATTAGGAGTGGAACATTTAAAAAGTTCCACTTATAAGCAGAACTTTTTGAAAATTTCCACTTATAACTGATGTGAGACCTGATTAAGAGCGCAGGCAATAAATGGAGAAAAACGCGTTTTTATTTCGAGCTGCAGCACATACGTCCCCTCCTCCGTTATGTGAGAAACGGTGGAAAGGGTTAAGAAATGTTTCTTTCCATTGCATCACTCAAACATACGAGTGAAACCTATCGCCCATGTTCTGTGCCTTCTTGTCGCACACACGTTTTTTTCTTTTTTGCATATCTTGCTTACACGAGTGCGGAAGAGCAATTTCATAGCCTCAACTCATGCTTGTCGAAGCTGCGGTGGCGAGCTGGCGGGAAGCGTCATACAGCCAGTCGGACTGTCGGGCTATAAAATCTTGAAACTAAATATTTTCATATCATTCATTGATTACGAAAAAACATTTGACTCAGTTGAAACCTCGGCGGTGATGCAGGCATTGCGAAATTAGGGAGTAGACGAGCCGTACGTGAAAGTGCTGGAAGATATATATAGTGGCTGCACAGCAACCATAGTTCTGCATAAAGAAAGTAACAAAATTCCCATAAAGAAAGGTGTTAGGCAAGGAGTCAGAATCTCCCCATACTCTTCACAGCTTGCTTAGAGGAAGTATTCAGAGACTTGGAATGGGAGCAGTTAGGGATAAGGGTAGATGGAGAATACCTCAGTAATCTGCGATTTGCTGATGACATTGCCTTTCTAAGTAACTCGGGGGATGAACTGCAAATAATGATTGATGACCTAGACAGGAAAAGTAGAAAGGTAGGCTTGAAAATCAATATGCAGAAGACTAAGGCAATGTTCAACAGCCTCGGGAAGGAACAGCAGTTTACATTAGGTAGCGAAGTACTGGAAGTAGTAGGCGAATATGTCTACTTAGGACAGGTAGTAACCGCAGATCCGGACCATGAAAAGGAAATAACAAGAAGAATAAGATTGGGATGGAGCGCATTTGGCAAGCACCCGCAGATTATGACTAGCAGCTTACCGTTATCGCTCAAGAGGAACGTATACAACAGTTGCATCTTACCTGTACTCACCTGTGGGGCTGAAACGCGGAGGCTGATCAAGTTGAGGACAACCCAGAGGGCTATGGAACGAAAAATGGTCGGGGTAACATTAAGAGATAGGAAGCGTGCAGACCGGGTCAGAGAAATAACTCAAGTTACCGACATTCTAGTGGAAATCAAGAAGAAGAAATGGGCATGGGCAGGACATGTAGTGCGAAGAGAGGATAACCGTTGGCCGCTTAGGGTAACAAACTGGATTCCAAGGGAAGGAAAGCGTAGCAGGGGGCGGCAGAAAGTTAGGTGGGCGGATGAGGTTAGGAAGTTCGCAGGAGTCAAGTGGATACAACTAGCACAGAATCGGGTTAAGTAGAGAAATATGGGAGAGGCCTTCGCCCTGCAGTGGGTATAGTCAGGCTAATGATGATGATGAAATATTTTCTTTAACTGCAATTAAGTACTTCGTAAATTCAGCCATTTAAACGTGCGAAAACCTTTAATTCACATTACATGTAATGTTTTAACCACTTTCATTCTGCATGTGACGCCTGTTTAAAACTCGCGTTTGGGTTTTAAATTCTCGCGCAAGATCACGTGGCCGTGATGTAATGATCCTGTCGACTAATCGGGATTACTCGCTCACGAAGAACTATATATGCCGGAGACGATGACGACTGTTTCTCTGCGACGCGGGAGCATTCCGCTATCGCGTAAGATGTGCCCTGGGCACTCGACTACTGAGACGGGCGACTTGGGTTTGATCATAGGCTCCAGCTGCGGCCACGTTTCGTCGTAGGCGAAACGCAAGACGCAAGCGTATTGTGCTATGTTAGCCAGGTGATAGCCTTACACTATGGCGTACCCTCATAGCCTGAGTCGCTTTGGGACGTCAGACTCCACAAATCCGTTCATTAGATGTGTAGTGTTTATGAGTGCACGGGAATGCGATTAACGCAGGGAGGCGGAACCCAAGCCGGAAGCGGCCGAGTCCGAAGCCCCGTACAAGCCGCACTCGGTGACGCCACGTGACAAGCGGAGGTGGAGGGCGTTGCGCGCTACGGGGAATCCCATGAAACCCGTGTGCTTGGCTCTGATGGTGCTCTGCGTGCTGCTTCTGGTCGCCGTGCTGGCACGCATGCTGTTCGGGGAGTCCGGATACACTGGGATTGGCGGCGAGCAGCAGGCAGGACCCAACATCACCGCCGATCCACCCGTGACGACGGCAGGGTCACTGCTGACCACATGGCTCTCCACAGCAGCCGCTACTGAAACTAACTCTGTGAGCAGCGGCAACAAGGTCGGCGCCACGAGCAACACTGCGGCTGGCGCGACTTCCAGAAGAGCCGCGACCACCCTCGAAAGTGTCGTCGCTGCGGCTGAATCTATCGTAGAGTAGGAATGTTACCTACCTGGGTACTGTGTGTACTGTCGACGTTCTTGTTTTACGTGAGCTTCACCTATACAGTTCAACTGTAATATTCCTCTGCAACGCGGTCTTGCCCGTTAATTATCTCATTGTGTATGACTGTGCATTCCAATTCGATGGGCGCGCAGTGGCAAATATATACTTGTTTTTATTCTCTCGCTTTCCCTGCTCTTAAAGGAATAAAGATAAACCACAACTGGACAATACATTACTGCTTCTCCCGTAATCGAAAGTAAATGTACGTATGAAACCGTCACTGGTTCCGTGGTGGCCTTGTCACCTTCGTAACGGCCGCATAATCACAGCGTTACCCGCAGGGGCGAGCTGTCTTCTGATGTGGCCTATAACGTGCGATGTGATCGCTTTCCTCAAGATGCTTCCTAATTCTGTTTGGGGTGGCCCAACTAAATTTGCAAGTCGCCACTAAGTGGTCCATTGTGAAATAAGTTGGACACTAATTTTAGTCAAATTCGGAAGAAGTCAAATTTCGGGGGTTCGGGGTGGCCCTCCATGAAGGGCAGTGGCACGGATATATATATATATATATATATATATATATATATATATATATATATATATATATATATATATATATATATATATATATATATATATATATATATATATATATATATATATATGCCCCGCCGGGGTGGCGCAGTGGTTACGGCGCTCGACTACTGTTCCCAAGGACGCGGGATCGAATCCCGGCCTCGGCGGCCGCTTTTCGATGGAGGCGAAAAGCAAGGCGCCCGTGTGCTGTGCGATGTCAGTGCACGTTAAAGAACCCCAGGTGGTCGAAATTTCCGGAGTCCTCCACTACGGCGTCTCTCGTAGCCGGAGTCGCTTTGGGACGTTAAACCCCACAAACCAACCAACCATATATATATAAAAAAAAAAAAAGACATAAAGTACCATCCCCAACGCTTTCTTTGGCCTCGCCGACTGTTGGCTTCTTTCCTTCATGTATTATAACGAGCACCCTCATTTCCCCTTAATTGATCTGCTTATATATATATATATATATATATATATATATCCGTGCCGCACACACACACGTTCCAAAAGTAAATAAGCAGCGAAAACAGACAAAAGCTGATTTTAACGTTGTCTGCATATTCGTGCGCATCTTTCTTAATGTTTTCGTGAAGCTCATTGACAGTCGCAACATTGTCAAAGTTCAGAGTAAACAAAAAAAAAAAAAAAAATAGACACCTTTCAGCTGTAGCTGCGCGATGAGAACGCAAAAACATTTCCGAATCGCTCTAAGCAGTGAAAGCGAGAAGATCGAGGCGGATGACGCGTCGCTATGGCGACGGTGACCGCGGACGACCCTCTTCCGCGTTCGCCCTCGATTCAAGGGCGGCAGCGAGCCCTTGACCGCTCTTTGACACCATTCGCCTTGTGCGACCCGGTCAAGGCCACCACGAAGTGGGTCGCCCCGCAGCCGGGTCGGGGTCAGGACGCGTCCCTCGTCCACGGCCGAGCAGAACTGCTCACGAATGCGTCGCAATGGGAGTACGGAACGGAAGGAAATGGGGGCGCCTTCTTCTTTCACGAACTTCTTTCGTTTCATTATTATTATTTTTTTTTTTGCACTTGACACCTTTCTTGGTTGCGTTGCCTAAAAGCACGAACTACCGTTCGTTTTTAGGCAATAGCAGCAGGGTCTATGACTGAATGTAGGTACAGCCTTCATCAAAAGTGTAGAGCCTAGGGAGTCTGATTTTGCGCCGTGTAGTGGCGCTGATTTAGCATTAGTGGAGGTCCTTCCCTATGGAGAGGGTAGGACAAAAATCTTCTTACCAACGAGAGATTCGGAACACTGAAAATTGGAAATGCATTACAAGCAGCACGAAGTGGCTCAGAAACGGACCAACTGGGCTCTGCACTCTTTGACAAGCTGTTAAGTCTGTTTCCCCCTTGTGTAGAACGCTCTGCCAGTGCTTATCTCGCAACAAAATTCTGTTTACTCAGATAAGTGTTGGTTTATCAGCTTTTTATCCTTCTTATGGTGAATTACCGCCTGAACCGCATAAGCGCAACAAACGGCTACTACTACTGTCGAACACGTGACGGGTTACTAACTACATTTTTTTTATGCGGTAGCTATAGAGCTCGTTCGGGCGAAAAGCTGTAGTAGGTGTCTGCACCGCTTGTCGGATATATTCGGGAGCTGCGTAAAAAAATCGTACTAAGGTAATTTGAGGTTCTGGCAATTCATGATTGATTGGTGTGTGCTAGGCTATGAGGAGTGATTGAATTCATTACAAATAATTGATGAATAAATGAAAAAGAGAATGAAAAATTGCACAAAACGGGTTCAAAGGTGTCAAAATGCTCAGAATAAAAAGCCAATGCTTGATGATGGTAATTAAGAAAATTTAGAGAAATAATTGATCAGTTAATTGATATAACTAAAAAATGAGAACAAAATAAATAAAGGGGGTTCAAAGATGTCAATATGCTCAGAATACGTGCATTGCATAGGACGGACGGAATCCTCCCCCCCCCCCCCCCCCCCCCCCCGGAATGTTTTGTGGATTTACGGAAACCGTGGAGCATATATTCGTGGTGCTCTCTCTATGTGCGAGCGGAATGATAATGCTAGCCATTGCATTCAAGTGTTTCGACATCAGGCCTCTCTCGGAAGATTTACTACTAGGCGCTTGGCCGGACAAATGGAAACCTGTACAGGCAATGCTGACTTTTTGCCGTTTTTTTGAGCGACACGAGACTGGACACGCTCTTGTGAGACAAATTACTGTGCCTGTGTATTTATTTCATACCTCTTCTCACCCCATCGTCACCCACCACGACCCTCCTTCCTCTCCTTTTCCCCTTACCTGGTGCAGATTAGCACGTTATTTACTAACCTTTCCTGCAGACCTCTCTGCTTTTCCGTTCAATAAACACATCTTACCTACATTTTGAGGGGGGACCTCCTATAGATGTAATAACAGCACGTAAAAATTGAAACACCAGCAGTAATTGAGTGAGCTGAATTTTTCGAGGAAATAAAAAGAATTGAATAAAAAGCCATACGTGTAAATCATCAGACCATTAATACCAGAGAAACATTGGCTGGGAACATGGTGATGGTGATTATGGTACTGGCTGTACCCTTAACAGGGAGACTGCGACGTCAAACGCGCACGGTGAAGAAAAAAAAAGCTGTTCGTAAAATTTCAAACGATTAAAGAGTCACATGAGGTCAGACGGGATGAAATGTTCGCAACGAAGCCCCACGCCACCAACGTTCAAGACGGCGCTTCGTCACTACGAGTGTTGTCTCGCTTCTGTCTCAAGCATGGTACGTCTTGAACCCCTTCAAAGCCGATAACTGAACGAATGATGACGATGTTGTGACCGTGGTCATTATTATAGTTTTTTTAAACCATTGTACTATATAGGTTTCTTTGCTGTCTTGACTTCTTAAACTGCACCGAAAATTCAGTACACAGGCGTTCCAACATTTGGTTTGCACCTAAACGCGACCCTTATGGCCGGGATTAAACTCGCCAACTCACGCCACTGAGAATCCAGCGCGGCAGGTGAAAGAGGCAGAAGAAGAAGCAGTGCCGGTGAACGTTGACGCGGGGCTGCTCCGTCGCTCAAGGTTCTCATGGATCCCGCCGATGGACCCCGCGCCGACGGCCCAGGTGCATCTTATATTATTTCCCGCTTGTCGATGTACTGTAACTGCTCGTGGCCGGCAACTGCAGTGATACTTACGAAGCTGATACCATACCGCTAGCACTGAATACTGTGCCATATGTATATATACTAGCAATTAAGAGGAGAACTACAACAACGACGCGGGGCTGCTCCGCCGCCCAAGGTTCTCATGGATCCCGCCGATGGATCCCGAGCCGACGGTCCAGGTGCACCTTATATTATTTCCCGCTTGTCGATGCACTGTAGCTATTCGTGGCCGGGAACTGCAGTGATACTTACGAAGCTGATACCATACCGCTATTGAATACTGTGCCATATGTATATATACTAGCAATTAAGTGTTGCCGCGAACTGCGCGATACTATATTAATGCTAAGACATAGTAGGACGTAAACTGCACGAGAACAAGTGCGAACAAGTGCCGCGGGGGACGCCAGAAAAGGGACGACTTCAGCAGGTAATACCAAGATACTTTGTTGGGCGAGTTGGTACTTATTCATTATTAATATAAACAGCGCGAACACGAAGACAAATGACAAGATAAAAGAAAGCCTTGTACTGTGGCTTTCTTTTATCTTGTCCTTTTCTTCGTGTTCGCGCTGTTTATATTAATAATGAATTCAGCAGGTAATGTCTTTCGTGAACTGGAATGTGCAGTGATTAAGGGATACGATGCGGCCGTTCGATCAAATTTAAAAACCTCTCGTTTCTTTCTTTTTTAACCGATTAGTGCAAAACCGGAAGAGAACTTTAATTCATTTCGCCCTTTCATTTCACGCTTTCAGGTACTCAGCATTTGACTTAGTAGTATGCAAATTAGTGGGATAATCGGGGGTAGCTAGAAATGCTTAATCATTTGTTCCGTACTGCATGACGCTAGCTTTTGATAGTGGAAACATTAGGAGGCGTTTTCCTAGATCATTGAGGGGGGAGTTAGGCTTAATGGTATATCTTGCAGCGATGGAGAGTATGTGTCAATGAACTGACTGTAGCAGTTTGGGAGCTATCCACAGGCGCCTCGCATGAATCCGAATCCGGACATAACCTGGGCCAAATATGCAAGTTTGAAAGTTTCGCGCCACTTGCAGAATCCAAACAAATGGCTTGGAGGCAAAAATAACAACAGAAAAAGTTTCGTCAGAACGCCTTGATTCAGTGCATCGGAACTGGAGAGAATCCCGATATGCAATATTAGCCTCTCTCAACATAAATGGGAATAGGAATGGTTGCAGTGGCCACGTAGACCCAATACCCGCATCAAAAGGAGATTAAAGCATGCATACCTCTCGTGCTCTGTAGAATGACATTCTTAGTGTTTGAATGCTGATATGATATCTTCATGTAAGAAATAATGATTGATGTACAGCTGTCCAAATCGAAATCGATGACCGCCTTTTCGGTGGCCCTGCGCCTTAGAGCGGATTGAACTTGCTGAAAGGTCGGGATTTGCATTTGATTTTCTGCTGTACATGAAGCGTTTTTAAATCGCGCATTTCAATGAAATGTTTCCAAACTACAAGTATTTTCTACAACGTCACTTGAGAAAGACATGCAATTCTTTTAGAAAGTCCTAGTCATTAACTGTTACGACAGATATGTGTTCTACATTAGCATTACACCTTCAGGGACATTAGCGAACGTATAATATTCCATCGGCCTCCGCCGTCAGAAGTGGGCCTGTCGTTATCCTGCAGCTGTTTAGCTTGCATGCATTTGCGAACTTCCTTGAAGCGTTAGAATATAATCAATCCTGGCTCGTCAAAGGCTGAGTATATACGAAACTCCGCTACCACAAAGCAGAGGAAGGTATTTTCCAGCAGAAGGTTCGTGCAGTAGCCCCGTTCACGGAGATTTGGCAGTTCAGTTCTTTTGTAGAAATCCTGTACATATCCGCACTAATGAACGTTGTGTGCTTGTACTGCAAAAAACTTGCGAGGGATTTCAGCGACTATAGTAGTGAAAGGCGAAAGCCTCAGTGCCGCGTTCTGCTACGCAACTGGCACTATTTAGCAATTATTGGTCATAAGAAGTTATTCAGTAATTAAGTATGCAATTAGTTACTGAATAATTATTTAATAATTACTATTCAGTTAATGAAGTATTTAATCAGTCACCAATTAGCAATTAATCACACAATTAGTAATTAATTGGCAATTGATTATTGATTGACATGGCCATAGAAGGCACGCATTCGCCCATACTGTAGTGGTGCTCTGTAATTGGTCGAGACCTCTATGACGTCATCCCGCCTCGGCCAATCAGAGCCGCCGCAAAAGCGGTATACATTTTGTCCACGACAGCGTGAGCCATTAAAGGCTTTCGCCTTAACATAGCGAGACAAGTTGAGAACAGTCGTCCTCGTGTAACTTGTACGCTTTGGAACGGATACTAATTTATTTTTCTCGATTCCGCCTTCAGGAAACGGAGAATGGAAGTAAGTAGAAGCGGACTGCGTATGTTCTACATTTCTCGTGATACGCGCTTTCCCGATTGCAAATGTGTTTTTCGCTTACTTGTACTATTTTGGGGAAACGGATAAAAACATAACCGGGATTATTATTTTTTTTGTTCTATATAGTTAGTAAATAGTTAGACAAGCAGGACTGGAAAATACCCGTTTTTACACTTAGTATACAGTGAAGATAGGCTGACTGTGGCATTTTCCTACAGCTCATAGTACTCCCTCTCATGTCTATAGTCTATAGACTGGCTTCGCGACTTGGCATGTCGTTAAAACAATCAGCTTATGAAGATTTTCTGGACTGGAAGTAATGCACACAGAGATGTTGCCATTCTGCGTTGTGCCAGTATATCCGGCAAAAGAATAAGCTTACAAAAGTGGTTGGTGAAGAGAAATTGTCCGAAGTGCAAGCGTTTGCACTGTATGTCGAGTGACTCTCCTCAAGCGGAGGTCTTTTTTTGATTTGCTATGTGCCATGAAGCCCTTGACACGCACTTGACACGTGTATGTATATGAATTCCTCTCTCTTGTTCCGAAAGCTAAGCGTCCATTTTATAGCGAGCAAAAGAATCGATAAAAAATTCCTTACTGCTTGAGTTATAAATCTAAATTAACATTCGATTGTAGTACATAGCTCAGCTGTTACGCCTTGATTCTAGCGACAAAATTGCGAGAAATGAAGACAGTGAAAACGGAAGATTTGCAGATTTTTATGAAATAGAGTTCGATGTATTATTGTCAGACTTCATAACCATAACTACAAATGGACCATTTAACATATATGCTCATATGTCCAGTACACCGAATTGCTGCATAAAAATGCTCCTTTTGCTTGGCGCTCGTTCAGATAATAGACAAGCTTCATCACCGGGCTACGTATCAGTGTTCCGTTTGAATAATTAGTCCACGTTAATAGAAATTAGCAATGTATTATGAATATTACGTGCTGTATTATACTGGCGTGTATTGCAGCGCGGATATGTGCCCTTTGCATATCCCTGTACTGCCACTGCAGGCGTCCCTTCCGGAGCCCCGTCTCATGCAAAGCATTGACAGCCGTGCTTGGCGTCACCGCCGTGGTGTCATCAATAGCAGCCTTGCAAGCGCTAACTGAGGACGGAAAGAAAAGCGACGGATCCGGTGAGGGTGCTGCCTGCGCTGCAGCTCTGAAGCCTGCGGAGCAACGTACGAGCGTCATAACGCTTCGGATGAATGCGCAATACGCTGGTGCACACCGCGAGCTGTTACGGCTCTTCCTGTACACTTGAGAGTTGCTCTTCCGTGTAGTCCCATGGTCACTCTGGTCAGGTCAGGTCAGGTCAGGTCAGGTTAGGTTAGGTTAGGTTAGGTTAGGTTAGGTTGGTCAGGTCAGCTCAGTTCAGGTCAGGTCAGGTCAGGTTAGGTTTGGTGAAGTTACAATCTCCACTTGTGGATCCTCGTTCGCGTTAAGCCGCTTTACTGGCGTGCACTCTTCTACTCGCTTAATCATTATCGTGCAGTGCGCTCATTAGCATACAGTGAAAGCTACTACATTATGTTAAAGACCACCCAGCATAGATATAATGCTTCGCTTTAGCCAGGACGTGCAAAAGGCCCCGTGCAAGACGTATGGGCTTTGGGGTTGCATGTCTGATCCGGGATGAGTTCCACATATTTCTTTCACCGCAACTCGCTTACTTTATATACTTACATGTCCTAATCATGTTTGAGTCTTGTTTCAACCTTCTAATAAATATTTATTTAAATGTTTATTCATTATTAAAAAATAGGAAGCGCATGTTGGTTAAGAGTGCGCTTACGCTAACGAGGACCCGCAAGAGGCAGCTGACTGGAGCCATTTTCATGTCCTAAAGGCGAAGTTCAAATGTACCCAATTTTTTTACTTATGTGATGGCCGACACTGTAGTCTCAGAACACATGTCCCGCCGTTGAGCATGCGCCCTTGCTGCTCTTCGTACCATCACTACAGTCGGTCGGTTGTTGTCCTCTACTCCCGAGTCGTCATTCAAATCCCGTCGCACAATGATATGAAATCTCTCCCTCATCAGTGTTCGAACGAAGAGCTCCACGTATTTTTCTGTGGCCCAACAATTTTGGAATGGTTACCGCCACCCTTGGCAACCGCTAGGCGCTTCACTACGCTTAAGTGCGGGATTCTCACGGTTGAAGTAATTTAGGCGTACGTTGTTCCCCAGATGGTGCATTGCGTCAGGCTCGAGCACGCAGCCTACAGCCGCGTCTTTAAATAGGTGCCCCGCTGTTATGTAGTCTCCATAAGCAAGCGGAAGACTGCATCGGTGCACACCATCCCCGCTGGCGGGGAAGACGCACGCGCATCGTCTACCGCGACAAGAAACGTCACGTCACAAATAATAGGTTGTTTTAATTTGCTCGCTATTGCACTTCCCGTTACTAAATATTGGCTAGAAAGTGAGCCGAAAGAAAGGTTAGAAGTAGCTAGGAGGTAGCCAGGGTGACAAACTAATTTTCATCGCCAGACAGAGCCGCAAAGTAGCCAGTTTGGCGCAGAGTAGCCAACAACGGCAACCCTGCACAAACGTAACTGTAAGCCAAAGGTAAGCGATATAGGCATCTTTTCTTAATATGACCTTAATATGACTGTGGCTTCGATCAAGTGCCAGGCTGGCAGTGGCTGGGCGATGTCAGGTCACGGTATCACGGCCCACGCCCAATCTTGCCCCTAGCAGGTTCTGCAGTGTGCTGCTTCGGAGACCTTTGTTTATTTTGGGTTGAAAAATTACCGATGGGAAATTAATTCTGCATGCTCCATGCAATTCGGAAAATGGACGTTCGAGACGATGTGCAAAGCCGATTACTTCTTATTAATTTTTTTTTTTTGTCTTGAAGGGGGAGGGGGGATGAACTAGGACCTCCATGGAAGAGCGGTTGCGTCATAATTCTGATACGAAATCACCTGCGTGTAATCGAGTTCTATTCCGTGGATCAGCAAGACAATACATTTCTTTGTTTGTCCCTGACTTCCCATTACAATAAACAACGGCTTTTTCTGCAATACGGGACCCTTACGTTATTTCGTAAAATGACTCGAATGTACACGATGCCTCTAGGTAGCCCCACGTTCATGCGACGATGCGAGTACCAACTACGGAGAATGAAAGTTAGAAAAATCTCTTCCTTTAAGTGCTCCCTGTCACTAAATCAGCGGAGAGGGAAGTCTTATGACTTCGCATTTCCTCTGCCCTAAATCTTTTTTCTTTTTCAGACCCCGCAGCGTCAGCGGCATCGCGACGTGGTTTTGTAAGCCAGGCACAAATGGACTGTAAGTGTTTAAAAGAAGTACCAATTTCGTAATTAACCGATTCTAACGGACAACGCGGTTACTTGCTTCTCTTAATCCGAAAGTATAGGCATAGTAGTAGCAGAGGACTCTACTGAAGGGCAACACTTAGGCGCCTAATACATCGGGGGCCTGCTGGACGAGCAGGCGCGGTTCTTGCTCACCCTCAGCACCAATCCAGTCCAGCCAGGCTCAGATAGTATGGGAGGGGGTGGGAAAGAAACCCGATTGCAATGCAACCGGCCAGAAAAATAGGCAGTGGGAAAGGTTGGCATTAGGGAAAGGGCAATTAGGTCATGGAGGATAGCGGCGGAATTTGTACAGATATAGCCGTACAGATATTATGAGCGTATTCAGCTGCATCTGCCGAAGGACTTGAACCTCCCTCTGTATGGATAAAATAGGATGCGGGTCGGGGTAGAGCTTGCGGGCTAGATAAGCGGCACTAATATTCTCTGATAGTGGCACGATGAGTATCTTTACCTGTCCTCCAAGGACCTGGGCTGGGAGATGAACAGTGCCTGGTTACGAGTTTCAGGGGCGAGCTAGTTAGACGACTTATTGCCATCCATACCCGAGTGTCCAGGGATCGATCAGAAGAAGACCGGGCAGGGCTGTAGCGAAACCAGTGCACCTCGAATTCCGTGGACAGATGAGGTGTGAAGTTTTCAGATTGAATGGCACGGATAGCCGCCTAGGAGTCAGTGTAAATATTATACTGAGGCCCAGGTGGGAGAGAATGGAAAATTTGAACGGCATGAATAATGGAGAGGAGCTCGAGCGAGATAATATCCGGAAGATGGAGAAAGGGGATTTATAGGGTTAGGGACAGGGGTAGATAGAAGAGGATGAAGGAGGATATGGGGATAAAATTACTCTATGACATAGGGCTGCTCATCTCTTGAAAGTGGAAGAATGGTATTCTTGAGTGGACACACATTGTTTCAGTTTGTGACATTGGTATTATATATTAAGAGAAAATTATAGTTAGTGTCACTCTCATCGCTCCATCTTGAATATGCCTTAAAAAGGAGTGGGAAGGAGTAAAGAGTGCATATACGCAACCCACGTCGCTTATGCCAGGGGTTTTAATTCTCCTTCTTTGCCCTCCTTTCTGTTTGGTGTTTGGTGGCTTGCTTCGCACACTTGCGGCATGTGCAGTAAAGAGCATTTCTCTCCTCACCAGTGAACGCGAGGACGTTCCTGTGCGTGTCGTCGCTGAGGACGTCGTACGCTGCTCAGATTCCCACCAACATGTGCACGTACCTGGTCTACACTGACGTCTACTTCAATCAGAGAGCGGACTCATTCACTCCTGTGAACGGTAAGATCTCACACAGAGCAACCATAGACCTCGAGATCTCGAAAAAGAAAACACAGTACAAAGCACCTGACAACTATGACATGATTGACGCCACTCTGTCCAATTAAGGGAGACTGGTTAGCTTACACATAACTCAGTCTAACGTAACAGCTTAGTACATCTCCGGCTGTTGTCCTTTCTCTAAATACCCGCCGTGCCACTCTACCACCAGTAATTGCAAAATTATCCGAAGCCCTACTATCGATTTTCTCATAATCGGCGTTTAAGTGGTCCCGATAGGGGTGGGATGAGTTTTTATCGTCGGGTCGAAAATCGGTTTCTAGGTTCATGTAAACGGCGTCGGGTGAAGTCGTCGAATAAAGTCAACTCTGCTGCAAGGCGTGGGTCAACTCGCTCGACAGCTCGACCCCCTTGCAGAAAGCATGTAAACGCGGTCAAGTTGAGTTGGCTTCATCTCGACGCGAGGCGCCGCCGTAGTCGCCGCCGTAGTCGCCGCACATTGGGTCGGGTTCATGTAAACCCGGTAGCGTCGAGTCCACCAAAATGAAACCCTCGAATCGACCCCCGCACTCGGATCCATGTAGACAGGACTATAGTTTCAATAGCGTCAAGATGTTAAACCCTACAACACGATCAAACCACTTTTGCAAAGATGGGTCAACACAGATTGTTCAGTTACGTTGGAATATCGAGCGTTGACAGATATCACGTTCTGCTTAACAGAACCTTTCGTTGTTTCGGTCTATATGCTCTGTGCACATCGCACATCGCACTCCGAAGAAATATGCACGCCACAAGTGGCCTTTTCTGCGTCCTGGGTGGGATGACACCTCGTTCAAAAGGCATATTTTGAACAAACGTTCAAAAGGCATATTTTACGGTGCATCTATGATGACCATTCGTCAAGGAAAGCCGAAACCCTAGAAGAGGTTGCAAAAGCCTGAGACGTCATTTCAAAGGCGATGTATATTTAAAACAACGCGATAGGTGCCCGTGGGAGTCAGCCTGGCCGCAGCATCTGACGGGAGTTTCAATCGCAGAAACAAAGCATTTAATTTTTCTCGTTTCATTGCGTACACACGTACCGTCTTTGTCAAAAGTAACCAGGCTGCATGGTTTGATTCTCACTTGCATTATAAAGCCAATAAGAATCCCCAGAGGATACCAATTCATTAAGGTGTAAGGAGAGGTGCTCGCCTTTACCTTACAGAGATTTAAAACTTCAGATAGGGTATGAATGCATTACCACACGGCCGAGAAGCAGACCTTGCAGCCTGGTTACTTTTGGCAAAGACGATACGCAGCCCTTCGTTTACAGTTTGCGTATGCTCTGAAAAAGACTGCGACAAAGATGCACCGCAATGTCCAAGCTACTCTTTAAAACGACATTATAGATGTCTACTGGAAAGATTGGTTTGGTTTGTGGGGTTTAACGTCCTATAAAGCGACTCAGGATTTAAAAGACGCCGTAGTGTAGGACTCATGAAATTTCGACCACCTTTGGTTCTTTAACGTGCAATGACATCGCACAGCACACTAGTGCCTTGCTTTTCGCCTCCATCGAAAAGCGCCCGCAGAGGCCGGGATTCGATCCCGCATCCTTGGAAACAGAAGTTGAGCGCAGTAACCACTGCGCCACCCCGGCGGTGTTTACTGAGAGGAAGTTCAGATCCTTACCAGACCCTTGAAAAGACTTGTTGCTTTTCTAGTTGCTAACAGTTCATCTTAGGTAAAAGGTGCGAAAACACTCCCAAACGCAAGTACGGCTACAGGACAGCGCCTGTTAGGATCCCGTTGCCTTTCTTGTGTTCGTGCGTGTTTCCGCTCCTTTTACCTAAGTCGCGTTCTGTAAGATGGTGTTCGTCCGATTAGCGCAGACTTCTCTTAGAGTCCAACATACTGTCACGTGTTGTACACTAGATCAATAATACCGTTGTTGAAACTAAACAGCTTAGAATGCTCTACATGAAAAGGAGTATACTCAAATGACTTGACAAGCGAACAGAAATCAATTGATCGAACCACTCGATAGCCACCAGGAGTAAGTTCTTGTTGCATTCTTCTTTGCGTAATTTTCAGCATAGATGTGTGTTTGTTGTCTTAAAATAAATGTAAAAGGCTGCTTTCTTGTTACATGTGCTGTCTGGGGTGAAAAACTCAGTATAAATGCCCTGTTTGTTTTCTTTTTCCGCGTGTCGTCTGTAGGGGTGTGCGAATAGTACTTTTTCCAAACCGAATCGAATACGAATAATGTAGCTAAAAATCGAATCGAATACGAATCGAATAGTGAAAGCAGCGAATCGAATACGAATCGAATAGTGAAAGTAGCAAATCGAATACGAATCGAGCACTCTAGCACTCATATCATTTGTACGTTGATTACAAAACATTAAAAAGTGTCTGAAATTCAATTTTATTCAAAATGCTGCTTGATATATAGTTCACAACAATGTACAGCTGCGTCAACCTTGACTGCAGGCGAGATAAAGTCTAAATATTTAAATGCAAAAAGATTGCACAGAGCAATAAGCAAAAGAAAATAGCACTCAGTAAAGTCAAGTGGAGTTGGCAGGAGTTAATAAAATTACTAGATGCAACTTGGCTAGAAGTACAGCCTGGCACTACTAGAATGCACAACTAGAAATTGAGTACTGTCAACATGGTATCAGTCAAACAACATCACATCAACTAAGACAAGACTTTCTCAGACTAGTCATCAAAAATTTTAAAAATGCTTGACTAGATTAATGCTCTAACACTGCGGGGAAATCACACAGAAAATGCAGATACATGTCTAGATTAATCTGCAGTTTTTATTTGAACCTTTAATGACTAGGACTGAAACAATTGTTGCAACAGTTATGAGAAACGACCATTCACAAAGATAAAATTTGATATCCCAAAAGGTGGAACATTAGAAGTAGTGCAGATGCAGTGAAACAAAGCGCATTTCACAAAGCGCATTTCTCGGCAGATTAGAGACGTGTGAACTATGCCACGACTACGAGAAGTTGCCTCCGCGATTCGTGATATGTCCAATCTTTAAGATTGTTTCCATGCGAATGGACCGTGTCGCGGCCACGCTGAAGAGTAGGCTCCCTAAAACGGTGATCTCTGCTTCTCGCGTAGGTAATTCGTGCCAGTTACTCGAAAAGTACTCGAAAATTATTCGAAAATTTGTGAAGATATTCGAACAGTTTCGAATAATTTTCAATTTCCACTATTTGATTCGTTTAACGAATCGAATATTATGAAATTCGATTCGATATTCGAAAAGTTCGAATATTCGCACACCCCTAGTCGTTTGTAATTAGCCTGTTGTGACAGACGGTGCCTCTACTTGAATCCCATATTTAGTCACAAGTTACCTCGTCAGGGGACATGGCTGAATCCAAAAATCTGAACGCCTTTAGCTAAGATTTTGCCTCAAAACTTGTCAGGCCTGAAACCGGCCGGAACCCAGCTTCATTTAGAATCATGGGGACTCGTGTACAGACGGCGGAGGAGGCCGGGGTGTCGTCTATGCCATCGTCTGCAATGAAGCGCAGTTTGTTTTCGTTCCTTGACATTTTGTTTTATTTTCACGCAGAACATTTCGAGTGTCCAGTTTAAACGACCGAACTATTAGCCACTGCAAATCACGTGGCAGTACGTTGAACTCAATAAGCTTATAGAATTTGGAGAAAGACCAGTTCATAGGGCGCCTGTTAGGGGTATATCCGGCATCACAATACAAGATTATCGTGTGATTTAAACAACATAGCTCCGAAATGTTGCTGCAAACTTTCTCGTGTTTATCAAAGTACACGACAACTAAGAACTAAGTGCGTCGCGATTCCAGGCCGGATATAAAGACTCCGAGAACGGGAGGTGAGGTGAACAAAGTTGACAAAAGGCCACTCAGTTTTGGTCCCCGCAGACTAAGTGGCCATAGACTATGGGGGCCACTAACTAGGCCATGTTCAGCTTACCATACGCCGAGGCTTTCTCACAGTGCACCACTGCCATGCAGCGCAGCAGCGGGGCTTGCCAAGGGGCGTTTGTCGGAGAGCCTTCACGCCCGGCGCCTGTCGTCGACCGCTGGTGGAGCAGTGCCACCCTCGGCTAATACCCCGATCATAACGGCTGTCTACATGAGTAAACGACGAAACGAGCGTCCGTTTGTAGTGCGATGTCAGTGCACGTTAAGGAACCCTAGCCCTTCACCACGGCGTCTCTCATAGCAAAAGTTGCTTTGGGACTTTAAACCCCATAAACTAAACTAAACTATTCGTGTGGCGCAGAGGCTACCCTGTCGGCGTTCGAGAACGCCTCGCTGAGCGGCGCGCGCGTTCTGGCTGCCGTGGGAAGCCCATCGCTGCCCGAGCTGGCCAAGTCGGCGTCGCTGGTGCGTCGCTTTGGCGAGGCCGCTGTCCGCTGGCTCACCGCCCGGGCGTTTCGCGGACTAGCGTTCGTCAACTTCCGCACCACCACGGACAAGCTCGAGGAACTGGCCGGCATCGTGGAGGTGAACCAAATAACCTGTTTTAAGGGCGCTAGCTCTTAGCAGTTCCATTTGCCAATTTTTCGCCCGTTTCTCCGTCAGTCTCAGATTTCAGATGGCCGCCAAGTCACATGATCATAGCTACAGCACTGTAAATAATTTCTTAGCTACCACGTGACTACCCATGCAATGGGGTCCACCACCTGGTCCACCATGTGTGACGTGATTCCCTAAAACCACGTGACCGAGCCCCTCTAGGTGCCAAGCGATTGCGAACGTGACCTCGTAGAACCTGCAGACCTGCAGAAACATGAACGAGGAGAGATCACAGTTTATTGCCATCTAACGGCAACGCCTGGAGCAGGATACGGCTTACTGGAGATATGTAGAAGGCATCACTGTCCAGCAATCCACGTTGCTTCATTGATGATGATGATAATAATAATCATAGCTCAGCTAAGTTTGTTTCCGCAGTATTGTTTCATGAGCGTTATTAGTGGGCTATTAGTACAGGCATTCACCGCTTTCTATGAATCACCGCCACGCAGGAACTACAAAGCACGCTGAGTGCCTTCAGGCTAGAGATCGCACTCTCCGTGTCGCTGAAGGACTGGCAATCTCCAAGCGCCCTTATAGCTACGAGGCTGTACTCGGTAGCCCAGTAAGTATGCATTTGGATGTGGCCAACGCGAAGCTCCCTTAAAATTCGTACTGAGTGCATATAGATGCTCTGCGAAAATGCACTGTTTTCGTACCTCGTTGGGCTTGCGTACACATGTTTGTGTGTGCTTACGTATAGGTGTATGGTGAAGTATGCGCCAATAAATGGGCTGGAAGAATATGCACTGCTGTTATTGGAATTAGATATCAATGATTTAAAGTTCAAAACCTTACACGTCATATTTATTCACAAACCGTAATATCCTGAGTCATCGCCAACCATCACGCCACCTGAAATTCACAGAAGTAAATGGACTATATCTCGGATACCAAATGAAAACAAATTTGAAGAAAAGCTATAAAATATTTTTTTTTGTTTAAACATGGAGTGGCCTCACACGAGGTGTACTCAACTTTATTTACGGAAGTTGTTTTTCTCGCAAGACTCGAGAAACAATATTTCGTGGTCACTGCTTGCATCGCGTTAGGGCAGCTCAAGAAGAGCTCAGTTCGAAGCCTGAATACATAAGGTAGAACACTTCAAGTATTTTGGCATGATTATTGACTCCGATTTGCGATGGAACAAGCACGTGACACACATTACCTCAAAGGCGCAATCTGCTCTTTACACGATAAGACGTTCCCTTAGATTTGCTCCACCGGAAACAAAACTTTTGGCATACACCTCACTTGTCCGTTCTGTAATAGAATACGGTATTATTAGCTGGATGCCCTACACCATACAACAGATTGATAGATTGAAGAGCGTCTAGGAAAAGCTGCTCGATTTATCTTCAATAAATACAGTCGTCATGACTCACCCACCCTACTTCTGCAAAAAGCCGACCTTCTTACGATCCACACAGGAGCCAGATTGTTGAGGCTCAAGTTTATTTTCCTCCTTTAAAACAATAATGCTAAACTTGATAAGACCAGATATCTACTTGAGCCTAGAACACGTGTCACATGAACTAAACATGCAAATCATCTATCCGAATACAGGTACCATAGTGATACATTCAAATTTTCATTTTTTCCAAATGCGATTCATGAGCGGGATATGTAGCCCCCCGAAATTATAAACCAAGTGTGCCTTGCAACTTTTCTGTCGCAGTTGAAAAGCTATTTTGAATAATTGTAAACACATTGTCACCATGTACGTTTTATTTTCGTTTGTATAAGAGTGAAAAGGTTGCTTCTCTGCTGTGTGAATTTTTTGTTTCCCTACTCTTTCATATGCATGTAAACCCGATCCTGTTACGGTCTCAAAGTGAGGCCAACAGTAATAAATAAATAAATAAATAAATAAATAAATAAATAAATAAATAAATAAATAAATAAATAAATAAATAAATAAATAAATAAATAAATAAATAAATAAATAAATAAATAAATAAATAAATAAATAAATAAATAAATAAATAAATAAATAAATAAATAAATAAATAAATAAATAAATAAATAAATAAATAAATAAATAAATAAATAAATAAATAAATAAATAAATAAATAAATAAATAAATAAATAAATAAATAAATAAATAAATAAATAAATAAATAAATAAATAAATAAATAAATAAATAAATAAATAAATAAATAAATAAATAAATAAATAAATAAATAAATAAATAAATAAATAAATAAATAAATAAATAAATAAATAAATAAATAAATAAATAAATAAATAAATAAATAAATAAATAAATAAATAAATAAATAAATAAATAAATAAATAAATACCCCGTCTCTGAGACAATGGCGTCAACCTTTGCCACGAATTTGCTTTCAACCGCCTTTTATATGCTTGCGTGGTATCGCCGGTCGCTGCAAGACAATTTGCTCAATTTGCGTCGACCTGCTGCACTGATACTTAGTAAGTCGATGCCATTGGTGGACGACGCCATTTGAAGAGATTTTGTTGCTACTTCGTTCAATTGTATCCGAGTTCAGCAGCGGAATTTTACTCATGTCATGTTATGCTGCTTACAGGCACGTGAATCTGCTCGTCCTTCAGACGCACTACTTCATGGAGGAACCGAAATGCAAGACCGGTTTCCCCACCATTTACTCTGCCACCAGGGATGACAATCAGACTGTGCCAATAGTAAGAATGAACGATGTCAAACAAGACGAACACACGTGGCGCGTCGTGTGAAGAGATGCGCCGTCATGTTAAATTTGTACCATGAACACAATGCAGACAAGAGAAGCCGCTGAGGCACATTATATTCTTTCCGAAAGTGTAGCACTTCCTTGATTCTACACGCGTCGGTTTTGTTTTCGTTTCTGAAGCGATAGCTTCACTACGCGAGGTAAAGCCAAGGCCACCGTGTACTTCCGATTATAACTTCAAACAGCTTCGATGTCAAGTTGGAACTTAAGCCACAACCACTTTGGACAGCTATCTTCTCACCAAAGGTCAAAGTCAAATATCAAGGTCATGATCAAGGTAAAAGTTTCAAGGTCAGAGGTCAGCTGACGTGGGAAGTAGCTTAACGATTGAGCAGCTGCGTGACGAGACGCATGATCGTTGATATCAGAGCTATCTCTTCACGCTAGGTTTTACTGAAGCTAAACCGAAGCCAATTTTTTATTTATTATTATTTTTTTTTGCAAAATGCCCAAGACATAACTGAGCACTGTAAAAAACAGTCACGTTTTCATTTCATTTTCTGTTTGGGTATCCTTGCGGTTGATGTCTGACGCGCTGTTAAAATGACAGCGAAAGGTCTGATACACCGTTCCAAATGTATATGACGCCACGCTCCTATACTGACTGCGCCTCACACTCAGAGAATTGGAATGTCAAGACTTCCACCTCCCGAGGCACAGATACCGTTTTCGATGAGGGTGACAGTGTTCACCAAATACGCACCTGCTTACAGAAGCTAGGTTAATAAGTTTTAGGGCATATTTTGGTGGGATTTAAGCAGTGTGAATTCCTGCAGTGGCAGTGCCTCAATAGAAAGTATGGATAAATCTTCGCTGCAAGACGTTGTAAACCTTATGATAAAATCAATTGCAGCTGTAACTGAAGTCCTTGCGAAGCTGGTAGACATCTTTAAGCGCCAGTTGTTCCAGAGAGAGTAAGATTCACTACAGACTCACACTGAGACCTCAATGACCTACTTGCCTGACATGTGCGTGACGAGAACATTAGGCCATGTTTGACAGCGAGGACCATTGTTCTTGCGAAGTTTTCGACATAACGAAGTAGACTGAATTTCTCTTGGGCTGCATGAAATCTTACTGCACCGCGGAAGCAAGTTCAGCAAGAAACAAATCATGATGCATTTCTAGTTTATATCAGCCCCCGGGCAAACCGGTTATAACAATTTCGCATGACGCGGGGCATCGAAGTACAAGCAACCGCCACATCTATGTGGGAGTACCTAGAAAGAATGCAAAGGAAAGAATAAGGGCTGCAGAAGGTATTCTCACAAGTAAAAAGAACATTTCATAACAAATCCTTGAGCGCTACTGCAATTCCACGTTTAAGTTGACAGAGAGGACACCTTTCATGATTCCAGACAAACGCTCTCGGCTGGATCAACGCGCTGAAGGAAGACTTCAGGGTGCGCTCCAACGTCTGCTTCTCCGTCAGCCTGGGCGTATACGTCTTCGCGGGAGCAGCGACGATACCATCGGAGTGCAAGAGCGTTCACGAGAGAGCGTACGACATGGTGCGTGTACATGAAGTAGTCACAAAGCTTATTTTCCCTGTTAGATTCTACCATTTACTGCTGGTCATTTGTGAGTCTTCCGTAACCTTTGAAGCGCGCTTTGAGACGACAACGCACAACGTCACAACTCAAAAGAAGCTGTGTGCAGTCCGCACCTCCGTGCAGAAATCTTTCATGTGTTTGTGGCAGCACAGTAGCTAATCTATATATATATGAATTTAATAGTCCGCTGTGTAAAAAAAAGACACTTCTACGAGCAGAGAATTGTCGTTGAGATTACTGTGTATATGGAATCTGTTGTCGCGATATGAACCAGTATTTCCTTAATCCTGGGTTCATATTAAGTGCCCCCGTGGACGTAGGTAAATGAAACGGGATGGTTGCTTTGTGCCTTTTGTACATCCTACCTGCATATCCTTCTATGCTCACCGTGCTTTTATTAGACAATATAGACGAACTGCATCAGCTCAAAGAATTCAGTGTACTTTGCTGCATACTTGGTTACATCCTGCATCAATATACCGTTCATTCTCGATTCTTCAGTCTAAATAATAGAACGATCGCTGTACTTTGCTGCATACTTGGTTACATCCTGCATCAATATACCGTTCATTCTCGATTCTTCAGTCTAAATAATAGAACGATCGCTTGCTCTGTCATCTTTTAGGTGTGCGATGGCAAGCAATGGAAGAAGATTCTTCCGTTCAGCCCGCACGGCAGCGCCGCCATCAACAGGGCCACTGACGAGTTGCTGTCGTACGAGGACGCCGCCGTCGGGGCCAAAAAGGTATACGCCGTGACGATCATAGGTTCCTAATTGAAATGCGCTGTCAGGCTTATTTCGAACGCAAGTGCCAATATATCAGCGTCCAGTGATTTAAACAAGGGTATAACGCATAATTGTCTCGTAAATTCGAGTTCCTTGTGTGTGTTTTTTATATTATTGTAACGCAGTGAAGTCTTTTTCGCTGCTAATAATGATTTCTTGGCTAATGAGTGACGTGGACAGAGCCTCATCGAACCACTACCCGTCATCAGAGATTCATTGGCCCGGTCATAAAATCACTAAACTATACTATCGCCGCAGCCTGTCACGCCTCGTGACACACCGCCGTCTTCATCAAGTTCCAATATCAAAACAATCTCGCGCTATGCACCCATGCAGTCGCGCTGTGCAGTCCATTTGCGCCGCTCCTTCATTTAGCCTAGGTAAATACGCCATACACATACACCGGCTAGCCGAGTGCTGCCAAGGTTCTTTAGCGTAGTGCCGGGCAAATCTACCAGGTGGCGCGATAGAAGACGCAATGCTAACAGATGGGCAGTAACAGTAACAGATGGGCAGCTAAAGTATTTAAATACCTGTACTTAAAAAGCGTTGACTCACAATGGAGGAAAAGAACTAGGAAACTAACTAGTAAGTATGCTAGTCACAAGGACGGAGAAATAAAGAGCATTAAGCAACAGGTGAAAAACACAGAAGGTAAAAATTGGATAAATTCGATGGAAAAGAAACAGAGTGTCGAATTATACCGAAAGTGGAAAATGCAGATCAGGAAGGAAGATTTCTTTGATAAGTCAAGAGGCAGTGACCTACTTTTTGAAGCTAGATCAGGGTGCCTTAGAACACGCAGCTACAAAAAGAAATTTAACAATGGAGATGACGCATGTGGTAACTCCAGTGAAACAATTGACCATATTATACTCGAATGTAATGGTATCCATCCGGAAGTTGATGCAGGCGCAATCACTGTTCCTGAAGCTCTGGGGTTTAGAGATAACAGTGGCCGGGTGAATAAACCGGCGGTGGAAACAAGCAAAAAACGACTGGAAGGTTGGTGGCTTAAAAGCAGAGAAGTGACATAATGTTAGTAATGTAGGAACAAAAATTTAATAAATAGAATGATGGTTTAGTTAACCATTCTAAATCAATAATTAAGATATAGGGAGAAAAATGAGCATGATAGCTACTGCTACCACCCCGTTTCAAAGGGGACGCTCCTATATTCCATCGATCCATCCATCCATGCTTTCGCATTACTGTACCTAAGCAGACTTATATGCACCCCTGAAAATTTTCCTTGCCTATACATTAGCTAGGCAAGGCAAATGAAGCATCAGAATGTTTCAAACTTCGAAAATAAAATAGTCTGCGCACTCCTATTTCTATTAGTTTAAAATTTATTTCCGTTAATATCCGCTGATCGCCGAAACCTCGAGCGAATTATAAGCATTCATGTTGTGGTATTGCGATGCCACATTAGCGCGTAACATGCCGAACTGCTACAGCACATTCCGTAGTGTGTGCATACCTTAGAGCCACAAGTGACATATATGCATGATCGTTCACTTTCTGCTTGCTCATGTGCATATCAGCATCACATGTTGTGAATGAAGCATACATCTACCGCTGATATGCGCCCATGACCTCTCCGCCACTATCCGTCACTGTATTGCGGCGTCAGCTCATGGCGTTTTCTTCGACGCACGGGGACATCTTTAATGCGCTGCTCCCTTACATTCCTGTTAGGCCAGCGCATCTTTGTGGCCATGTAGGCTTCTGCATCGTTCTATACTTCAATGTCGTCACCGTCACAGCTGCTTAAGCCGAGAAATGAAGCCTTATGAAAAGACAAATAGGAAGCGTCCCGCTTAAAGCGATCGCTTTGCAAGTTATGCGTCACAGCGGAAGACTGCTAGCCCTTGCCGATAGCATGCTATGCTCGTAACTATTTCATGCTCACATCTACTTTCCATTACAGAAGAGTCAGTTTTTTTTTTTTTACTTCGTTTCCTTTAAACTTACTCACGCCTTGAGCTGCGCAGTTGTAGGGCCTGTGCGATGACTCGCATTCCTCTTGCAGGTGAATACCGCAGTCCAGAAGACGCCGTCTGCCTGCGTAGCAGTGTTCGATGTGGACATGGACGACTACGAAGGCGTCTGCGGGCCTCCTTTCGCAAGGCTTCAATCGCTGCTTCGGGGTATGGGCTGAGATCATTTGTGCCCTATCCTTTCTGGTATGAAAAGCGTGGCGTTCAGCGTTGAACTTACTCAGATTATTTATCCCAAACCTCAGCGGAAGCACTCGGTGAATCGGCCGAAGACGAGCACAATCAGAGTAAGTAACTCACTCACTACGACGTGCTTATCGGGTAAACAAATCTGGGTGTTACTTTGGATCTACCGGAGTCTTAAGCCCTGAATATAGGGCTTAGAAAAAACTAAGTAGAAAGTCATAAAGTTCTGCATAACGATCGCAGTGCACATGCGGACTATTTCAGTGCTTACAGGCGAATACATGCAAAGAAAACAGACTAGTTGATGGCAACCTACGTGGTTGCACGGAAATTGTCACCGGAAACATGCAAGATGCGCACGGAGACTGCGGAGAGTAGGCTGCGGCAGCCCTATTTGGGCCTATTGTGCAGTCATGCTTCCGTGCTGTCTCAAAATGGGTGGCGCAAATATCTTGCATTGCGCTTGAAAAAGGTAGAAATCAGGTTTTAAATATTATTTCTGTGCTTCAAAACATCATGAACTTAAATTTTGCCGGAAGAAAGTTCTCCAAGTCTTTGTAACAAATATGTAATATTACCAGTTATAAAAAAAGATGACTGCATTAAAGTCAAAGAAAAATGACACGCGTATTGAAGGGAAGCCTCATTTGGCAATGCAATGTACGTTTCGACAATAGGACTTGCTTTCGTCTTCGACAGGTCTTGTCTAATATTTACTTGTGGACTGAGCCTCCTCCTTAACCTTTCTTTGACATCGGTTATAGTCATAAGGTAGATAAATACTGATCTTGCCTGACCTGCGCATCCTTTAATTAGTTCCCAGTGCAACTTAGGAGCATCGGGGTGCTTCTTCATACTTAGTGCCACTGTGGTCAGGAAGTATGTGGAGAGGATTAGCATATGAATGCGGCCTACGCTTTCGCTTTAGAGTCGACTCATTCCTTGCATCTATAGGCATTCACTGATTGCAGCATGCAATACGAATCCCTTAGTCAATAGAGCTGCACCTTATGTCCTGCTACGCGTACGAATTCCGGCATCTATAGAATATGCTGCGAAAACATCTCATGAGTGACTGAGCGTATCCTTTACAGCTACAACTGCCACCAGACACAATGGAGTGGAATCGCACTCGCCGCCTAGCAGGTGCTCTGCTGGGAAAGGTGAGAGGCACGACTTCGAATCGACTTCGTTTCACCTTACTGAGCAGTTTGGTTTAGTTTAAAAGGTTTAATGTCCCAAAATCACTCAGGGTATGAGGACGCTATATTAGAGGGCTCCAGAAATTTCGCCACCTGGGGCTTCTCAACACACGGGCGCTGTGCTTTTCGCCTCCATAAAAAATGGACCTCCGCAGCCGGGTTTCGATCCCACGTCCGTAGGTTCAGCAGTCGAGTATCGTAACAGTGAGTCACCGTGGCGGGACTCCCATTGAGCAGAAGGGAGAAACGGTAGAAAGGAATACGGTAACTTGAGCCCCTCATTCTGCAGCCAGCACAGCAGACGGCTCTGCTCCATTAGCTAGTGAAGCGATATTGTTATTCAGCCAAAATGTTATTGTGGACCTCACTCAAACCGTGTGCCTTATTAAACTGCTAATTGACGCAAAATGAAGTATCAATCTTTGTCGAAGTGCAGGGAGTGGAGTGCAGAAAAAAACACTCGCATCGAAAACAGAGGTTTTATGATATACAGAAGAATAAATTATGGGGGACACATAAGCTACGCCTCTGCGAGACCCAACAGCGTTAAGCTACCACGCTCACTCAGCTACAGTTCGCAGGTGACCTGTTTCAGGTGTTTTAATTTTCTTACAGGACTCTGATCTGGACTCCAGACGTGACACCAGTCATGATTATTATCTATTTAGTGCGGCTGTGTGCATGCGCCTGATTTGTATACACTCGTTACTATTTAAGTGGTGTTAGGGTGAAGCTAATGTCGGCAGAACCCGCATGGCTAACCTCACCTATGGCCAGCAACAACCTCTACCGACATAAAAAGCCCCACTGTAACCAAGCCGTATGAACGCGTCTGCTGGCATAGGAGATTAGACTGCCTGGCTCGGAGTCCAAGAGGAGTGAAAAGTTGGTGCTTATTCCACCTTGCCACCTCAACTGAGCAACCTGAGTTGACAGCTCCACTCAATTTTCTATCATGTTGTCACGTTAAGTTGCGCAAATCACCGGAGAGTCAGTGCTCGCTGTTCGGTCATATCAGCTGCCAGCTGCCAGCTACCACCTACCAGCGCCATGCCCGTGATGTTTCGTTCACGACGTTAATATTGACGCCGGATTTTCTGCGTAATGCACGTGTCCTTTAACGTTGACGCGGTAAAAGCGAACTACATGTCCCGGCACCACTGTCCGATTTCGCAGGTAAACTATATACAGACGTCGGCGCTAATCTTTATACGTATGCACCGTATCTACACCGTGCCATACCAAACCAAATTATACTTACTTTCATACCATACCATATCACACAATACCATACCGTATCATACCATACCATACCATACCACCACCATACCACGCCATACCACACAGTATCGTGCCGTACCGTGCTAAATAAAAACAGAAACGTAGACAGAAGTTATAAGATCGATTTTTTTTTTTTTACCAGGAAGAAAAATTAAGTGAAAAATTCCTCCTTGCCCCTTTAAACCTTGGAGATAGCGGCAAGAAATTCACCGCTTCAAATGCACTTCCGCCCCGCCGGGGTGGTGCAGTGGTAAGACGCCCGACTACTGTGCCGGAGTTCCCGGGTTCGAACCCGACCACGGCGGCTGCGTTTCGATGGAGGCGAAACGAAGTGGCGTCCGTGTGCTGTGCGATGTCAGCGCACGTTAAAGATCCCCAGGCGGTCGAAATTACTCCGTAGCCCTCCACTACGGCTCCTCTTTCTCTCTTTCCACTTTCACTCCCATCTTCATCCATTCCATTACGGCGCGGTTCAGGTGTCCACATAGCAAGTGTGACAGATACTGCGCCTTTCCCTTCCTGTGAACCAATTATTATTATTCAAATGCACTTCCTGGACAGCGCCTTGGTGGACATAGTGTCAGTCTGTGCTGCTCTACGAACATCTTACTTAGATTTTTTCTAACCGCGGAAATCGTTCAGTTCCTTCCGAAATTCTTGAAGCAACCGCTCACGAATAGCACTCAGGTCTGGATGTTCCCAAAGAAGATGACCAAGCAGCGCAGACGTGTTGAAAGAAAGCATAGTTCGGCATATGCCTCATTATTGCGATAGCGTTGGAGGTCCTGTTACTCAGAAGGTACGGCGTCGGCGTTGTGAGAGAAAAATGACGGGTATGGCTGTGGATACTGATTCTTCCATGTTTTGTATACAGCTTAACGAGAACACATGAGATCAGAAAGTTGGAAGGAGTGCCGAAATACCCGGATTCGATACCGACCGCCGGCGGCTCTTCGGTCCGCTCCGTGGTCCGGCTTTTCGGCTGCTATTTCGCCCCGCCGTGTGAATGCTGTCGCGGGGCGGATCGTGCGCGGTAGACACCACGTGATCGGTCCGCGGCCCAGTCTGTAGTCCGTCACCTGGATAAAGGCTGGGCTTATGTGTCCCCCATAATTTTGTATACGTTGCCTACCTTCATTGGGGCCATGTTTGCATTGGGAAAGAGTGTTGCTCATGAACAAAAAACAATATTGGTACATTTTACAGATGCGGTTTGTTACCGTGCCTGACGTTTTTCGCTGTAGAAAGTTAAATCTTGCGGCGAGACCACGATGTCTCAAACTGATGACATTACTCCTCACAGTAAACAGAGCTTACTACGTATCACCTTCCTTTGTTTATTGCTTTTCCAGAAGATGGGCGTCCGCTGGTGTGCATCCTGTCGGAGCGCACTGACCGGAACCGGACCGTCTCACGGCAGCTGTGCACCCACTTTGTCCTATCACTGCGACACATGGAGTACGCGGCCGCGCTGCGAGTCCTGACCCCGGGTGCGCGAATGGCATTTGAATTATTTGCTCTTGATGTCATTAGAAAAACTATGTCACAGTCCCTAGACCTTTACCACGTGGCATGCGCCTGTGAAAAGAATCGGACCTTAGATGTTATGATTTATTAACCAATCGAAGGGTAGAAGGCATCTCTGTCGAGCATTAGGTCATTAGAGCCGATAAAAGCCAATCCAAAGAATGCGCGCATAAGCATTCGTCAATGGAGTAGACGTCCTGACCTTGTGATTTTCACGGTGATCAGATCGAACAAGCAAAACCACACCCTGAAAGTTCCTCCTCAAAGTCCCATATAGTTCAAGCCCTGCCGATCGCATGATGATCATATGGGCATCATTGTCGGGAGCACCACGTTTTCCGTTTATTTAATTAATGTTCGCAGCAATCAGAACTTGAACGTGTGAGGACTTTTGTTACGCCACGTTACAGCGACAGGACTGTAGCTTTTGCTTCAAATAAAAGTCTCCTATATATCCATTCAAAACCGTATACCATTTTTCAAGCATGTCTAAGCAGTTACCTGCCTCACCGGCATTCTTATTTTAGCCAGTCGCTACGGCCGACGATACGAGGTCACAAGAAATTTGAGATGACCTAAAGCTGCGTCACATTCGCTCGTCGAATTGAATGGTGCATCTTTATGCAGCAGACACGTGAGTGGGTAAGCGATATCTGTAAACCTTGTTATAAAGTCAGGATGAGGGCCAATCGATAGTCGCGCTTTGAGAATTCAGCTCTTGAATAACTGATGATAGTTGTACCTTGCTCAACGCACTTTTTGTCTAAAGAGGGGCTGCGACCGAGTCCAGCTAATTTGAGCTTAACAGACGTTAGCTAAGGTATATAACAAAGCTGGGCGCTATTTTTGTGGGATGTAAAGGAGAAAACATTGATTCCCAAAGGATGAACAAGAAATATACTTGACCAAACCAATGTTTCACTACGGGAAGGGTTAGAATTGGTCCACCGGTCCAAGTTGGGGCTGCCGAAAGGCGAAAGGCGATTTCTTTACTCTGAAACTAATTATATGCTCAAAATAAAAAGTTGCAGCAATTTACAGACGTAACAAGCGCGACGATGTCTCCCATATGCTTACTTGGATTGTGTTTCCCAGGCAGCACAACATCGGCACAATATTGGCACTGTGTTGGCCTTCTCCTGTCTAATATAGGACCAGTGCATTCACAACGTAGTACCAATATTGAGCTGATGGTTTGTGCCGCGTGGGCGTTTAGTTGTCCCCACGTGAAGAGTTTATCCGCGTTGGTTCCTTTCTTTACAGAGGTGCTGGAGGACTTCGCGGGCGTGGGAGCTCCGCTGCTCGTGGCTCTGGACGAGCGCGCACTGGACAGCGTGCCCAGCCATGAGCTGGCGCACCAGACCTCGGCGCAGCTTCGTCGTTACGGGCTACACGGCCTGGCTCTGCTCTACGTGGCGATGCCCCTGGTCAATGCGGCGACCCTGATTCCGGCGCTCGTGGTACGATGATAGCCCGAAGATGTAAAGTAGTGTGTTTCCAGCAGTATTTTCGAGCAGCTAAAAGCCAGGCATGGGCGGCAGCAATACTGTCACGAGGGAAGGCTAACAAGCATTTTATGTTATTAGTCTAAAACTGTACACAAAATAAATGAAGATGCCGGCTCAAACTCAAATTGAAATCGGTAAGTCTCCGCTGTTCTCCTAACGCGTAACCTCGCTTGTATTTAAGGCACAAAAAGGAATGCGGACGCTAAGTAAGGTATAACTGCTAGCAAAACTGAGCCGCTCGACTTATTTATTTTTGCAGGTTCTGCATACAACCTACAAGGAAGACAACTTGTGTCTTCTCTTCAGTGTGCAAGTTCTGGCTGACGCCGATGACACTACTATAAGCTTGCCAAGTATTAAACAAATAGCTCGGTACGGTGACACAATGACGGTCTTAGTCTAATGCGCCCGACTTCTTGTATAATCAACGGCATGATTAATCTAAATGGCAGGAGAAAGAGTCAAATGTCTGGTATCACAATGTCAAGCTATTCAGCAAACAAGAATATGAAGGTGAAATGATTATGAGAAGGAAGTTCTGCACAGAGGAAATTATTAAGAAATGCAAATTTATTGTGGCGGTGGTGATATAAACAGATCAATTATAATGGCATAAATATTTTAGAAGCTAAGTTTCCAAAATGTAGAAGGAAAGACAATTAAATTCTGCCTGTTGAATTCTAACCAACGACGTCTGCACGTTGGGCGCAATGCTCCACTAATTGATCTAGGTCATAGCTTCCTCAATACTCTTGAAGGAATTTATATACTGGTAGTCTCACTTCAACAGTGAGGCTACACGTATATGCAGCGCTCATCCAACCGCTGCAGTGACCTTGGTTGAAAATTGCTGGCTTTTTTTCGTGCAGTATGACGGTTGATGTATTTGATATATGCCTTGTGCCCATTAAATTTACTGGTAAAAGTGATGAGGAAGCATAGGTTGTTGGGCGATTGGATGCATGGTTCTGCGTGAAAAACCAGCGGAAAGGAAACGTTCACAAGGAAAAGTAGATAACAGGACGGCGCTGGATATACTGCTGAAATTTACTTGGTGGACTACAACCGATAGAACAGGGCGCACATTCGCGGCGAGAGTAACCATGAATGCCACCAAAACAAGAACAAAAATATTGATTGCGCGGGAGATGGTAAAACGTGGCAAACTATGCCCAATTCATCAACTTGTACTCTTCTGCCGTGAACCTGGCCGAGAGAGAGAGATAGAGAGAGCTTCTTCTTTTATCTGCGTTTTCCGCGACCGATGATTCTGACAGTGGTTGGAATGTTTTGGCAGATTTGCTGTGTGTTTCCTGGTTGGAGTGAGGTGTGGTGCTGCCTTATACGCTCGTTAACGTATTGGCAAATTTGACCTATGTAGGCCCATTCACAAGACAGCTGGAGCGAGTATACAACATCAGTTGTGCATCTCGCGAACAAGCTATGGTGCTTGACGTTAAATTTATTTTTATGCTGCCATTTTTAGAGATACGGAACAAAGTAACGACAGTTTTGTGGGCACAGAAAAAGGCAACCGTAGCACCGTATTTCATGGCTACCTTTTTAATTTTATGCGAGACTTTATGCAAGCACGGCATTACAACATGTCTACTTTGTTCACCAGGCGTTGCATCTTTTTGAAGTGCATGCCGTCACTTAAACTTGCTAGACAATGTCTCAGCAATAGAAACCAGGGCATCATGAGGATATCCCACTGACCGCAACCGGTCAAGCTACCCTAGAACATTATTATATATACCATTTAAACACGATCTCCATAAGGCAGTACCGAGACAAAAGCTGGAAATACCTCTCTTTACAAGTTTAGAATGTCAAGCTGTAGGGCAGCAGGCTTTTCTTAGCCGCAGGAGAATGACTCTAGCAAACGCGGCTTTCGTCGAAAAAGCTCAGAGTCGAATCTAAAAACATGGTTAAGTCATCAAGTGGCACCTCATGACTAAAACTCAAGTCTGGACAAGTTTCGTTAAAAGAAGGACAAAATGTCATTTGCAGATCCGGACCACGAAAGGGAAATAACTAGATAATAAAAATGTTTACTACCAAATAGTCAGTGAGCTTGACATGCAACAGATTGTCAAAATGCGATAAAAAGTTTTCGAGAACAGTTCTGGCTTATCAGTAAATAAAAAAAAACATATAACTTGCTATCTTTCATACACTGTGCTAAAGAATGAAACCGCAGGTGCTTACAGAAGCAAGGCGTTCCAATAGGCTCGTGTGTGCCTCCTGTTTTGTGCCATTTATTTTTATCCCGTTTTGACATTCTGTTGCATGGCAAGCTCACTGACGTTCGGATAAGTAAAAGATTGTAGGTACGTCGACGATTTCTCAATTTTCTTGAAACTAACTTCCCGTGAGAGCGTCTATTGAATCGGCCGCAATGACAACTTGTCCTTCTTTAACGAAACTATCTCATGCCCTAACACTTATACAGCCAATAAGACACCGATTTCCTTCATCGCGCCTGCCTCACTCTGATTGGTTTGACATAGGAAATTACTGCAGGGAGTGTTCCAGACAAATATTCTTTACATATATGTAAGCCGTATTCTGCTTTCAGATTCACGGACATGCTCGTACTGAACACGCACTACCCGGGCTACATGGGTCCGTGCCGAGTTACGGCCGCGTCGACACTGCGCGAGCGTAGGAAGACCTGCATCCCGAACTTGCCTGTGGTAAATTTACTCTCATTACTGACGACGTGTACAATTTTTTGTGCACTTTTCATGCGCCCTAGAGGTGGTTTTTATCAGTCAGGTGTGTTTAATGGCGAATTTTCAAACAGATAAGACCTTTCAGATATTTTATAGCATGGACTTTGCTCAAGCCCAAAAATCATTCTGGTGCTACAATATGGTGGTACAATCACTCAGTATACAGAAGGGGGTTCCATTGTTATGCAACCGCAAGCGAGATCTTCTACACTGACAAAATGGTGAAAAATAGTAAGGAGCAAATAAAAAACACAACATAAAGTATTATCGGCGGCAAATAAGCAGGAATGCCTTCAAGATCGGTTTAAAACCTGGACGTTAAAATTGACAGACAGATTTTTTTTTTTTTTTCTGAGGGAAGGGGGGGGGGGGGGGGGTCACATGCAAAATATCGCGCCTGTTATTGTCTCCTCGCTACAATTAGTTCGCTTTTATAATTTTAACTTAACGATAAATATGTAATAAGTAGCAGCCAAAATGATTATTGAGGCAAAATCTTGGTTTCTCTTTCAGCGTCGATGTTCTGCCCAGCTACGATGACAGCAAAACTAATTTCCGGTGCCCGCAACAAATGACGATGCTTCCTCTAAGAACAGGGACTCTGCTAGCTGGTTGTTGCACATGAATCGATATGCAGTTATGTTCTACGTCGCAACGGAAAACTTATTTGCATTAGACCCAAAAGTCCTTATTTAGACTCTTATTTTCCTGTAGCAACTTGTAGACCCCGCCAATTTGAAAAAGTCTAAACAGTTCGGCGCCTAAGGTTCTTGAAACTTCGTAAAAAGATTTTTGACCAAATATCACTACCATTTTACTCATCAAATTCGCCTAAAAAAGAAAAAAAGAAAACAACAACTCAGAATTGAACATCACTGTAGCTAATATGGTACCAAAATGCTAGAATTTGCGTTTGCTGAAGTATCCGAGGCTTTATATAAAATTTTAATTTCGAAATTAGTCTCAAACGCTCTGCCACGGCTGCTCCTCGAGCTGGTGGTTACAGACCTGGTGCCCAACGTATCACAACATTGGCGCCTCATCCTTGCTTGCAGGAAACAGCTGTTGAATGGCTGAAACAAGTTGAGGAAAGCAGTCCACAGGGGCCGGCCTTGTTTGTGTCATTGGACATGCGATCTTTCCGGTACCGAGTGTACCAGCGGCCATCGCTCGAAGCATCCTGCAACTTGGAAGAACATGCGGAGTATTCACAGGTGAGCTTGCATGGCGAGTTGTGATTTTATGTTTTAACTGAGGAGTAACCGCAATAAGTCACGCCTGCATAAAATAGCCAAATAAATTGCAAGACGATTTTTAGTCACACACTATACGGATGCAGTCGAGCAATTTGCCTATGAACTCCGTGCAGCCCGTCGAAAAAACTGCAGCCTTCTTTATTTAGCAAGCACTCTAGCAAGAAAAAGAAATGATTGCTGAAATTACGGCTGAGCTCCATGATTCCAGCTTCATTAAAACGCGCAAAAAGTATCTACTTTGTTTTCATGCTCCATCACCCCCCCAGGGGGAAACAAAAAGCAGCTTGTAAGCTTTTCGTTTTACCTAAATGCGTCTTGACAACAGCTTTGAGAAGCTCCGAATGTGTTGAAATAATATTTAGTTATTAAGGCGGTAATACCGTCGTTTTTGAAATAGTGCCTGGACACTATAGAATTTTTGTGCAGCGTTTGCCGCGCGACATTGTTACACCGACATTAATCTTGTGCCGCACAACTATAACTAGCTTATTTCATTTATGATAAATACTGGCCGATCGGAAAGCTAGCAATGAAGACAGGTTTTAATCACTTTGTAATGTTCGCGGGGGCATTTTGCTTTTCTTTCTTTTCTTTTTTTGCGCTCTGGCGCTTTGTTGTACGAGCTTTTAACGTGACCAGTTAAGCGACAACATGCATGGTGCATATGTTTGAATTTCAGGTTTGCAACAACACGGGCTGGAGGCAGCTCCAAGGGCGCTCGACAGCAGCCGCCGTGAAGGTCAAGGGCAATGAAGTTGTCTCTTATGAGACGCCGGAGTCTGTCAAGGTTACGGTAAGATCGGTCTCCTTGTATCGTCATATTTCCTACGTTGCCGCACAAGACGCGCTGAAGCGAAAGACAGCAGTGCACGACAAAACGATCGCTCTTCACGGCTTTCCCTACCCCATTTGTGACGATAACTGGTCTGAGTCATACTGTAGAATCCCGACACATATAACCGCAATACGGATTTTCCTTTAGCAATAGCAATGGCGATGTCAGTATCTTGAAACAAGAGTTCGTAATGACGAACAAGTGACGTCATAGCACCGGCTACATTCGTGTGCTGCACCATCTGTGGTCGTCTTGACGAAAACAAAGCTGAATAAGCTGAGACGCTCGTCATGGTAGCAACCGACGAAGCGATTACGATAATTTGTGCCATATTTCAGAACCGATTTTGTCGCGTGCAGACAATTTATGTCCTCATTTTCGACTAGGTGCTCACGCACATCAGAATGAACTCCGCTGTGATCTTACATCTTATCCAGTTGAGCGAAAAATTGTCATGCGTGCCCCGCCGGGGTGGTGCAGTGGTAAGACGCCCGACTACTGTGCCGGAGTTCCCGGGTTCGAACCCGACCGCGGCGGCTGCGTTTCAATGGAGGCGAAACGAAGTGGCGTCCGTGTGCTGTGCGATGTCTAGCGCACGTTAAAGATCCCCAGGTGGTCGAAATTACTCCGTAGACCTCCACTACGGCTCCCACTTCTTTCTGTCCACTTTCACTCCCACCCTCTTCCCTTCCCTTACGGCGCGGTTCGGGTGTCCACAGAGCAAGTGTGACAGTTACTGCGCCTTTCCCTTCCTGTGAACCAATTTAAATTTTTCACGCTCTCCCGCGTAACGCGCTGAACTGAAGCTGTCCCTGTTTTGATATTTCTGTTTTGGTAATGCCGAGGAATTGCACCATAACGCCTAATCCCTATATGCGACGTGCCAGCCTGGTCTGCCACAACGATCGTAATGGGCGCAGCAGTTGTGTTTCTGGCGTTGGTGGCGTGGAAATACGTGAGTGGTCACGTAGCCCAGTGTTGACGGTCTGCGTGAATAAATCCTTCATATATGGGTTTTCGATGAAGACAAGGCATCTTTTCTCATTTACGCATACTGCACCCGTCATCTGACAATGCTATTGGCTGGAACGTGAATGATATACTAAAGAAAAATGGTTGTGGTTTATGGGGTTTAGCTCTCAAAGCGACTCAGGCTATGAGAGACGCCGTACTGGAGGGCTGCGAAAATTTCGACACACAGTAGTTGAGCGCCCTGAATAGTGCTTCACTACGGCGCGCTGGACAATTCTCTCTCTCTCTCTCTCTCTCTATATATATATATATATATATATATATATATATATATATATATATTGTGAGCACTGTGGGGCGCTTCATCTTCCACACTGCTGAACGTGCTGCTTCATCTTCATCCTGCTCCCTCTTGTAGATACCCATCGTCATCGCGGAGTGTGTCTGGCTGCAGTGAGCGACCAAGGCTTCAGGTCTGTAATAAAGCCTGATTCCCCAAGTCCGACCTTCGCGTTACCTTACACGTGGTGGAGGTGCGCCTTGATTTCCCCGCTGCTTCGTCACCTGCATCCACCTGGAGCTTCGTTCTGGCCGCCGTTTGATCCCGACCACCATCGTCATGACACAAGAGGGCCACTCCGCTATTCCGGCTGCTACCAACACGACTCCAGCTCCCCTTGCCACTTGGACTGTCAGTAGCCGTCAGCGCGACCCGCAGATGTTCGCCGGTCTCCGCGGCGACGACGCTGATGACTGGCTCGACAGCTACGACCGGGTCAGTGCTTTCAACCGATGGGACGATTCTCTTAAATTAATTAATGTGTCCTTTTATTTGACGGATGTGGCCAAAACGTGGTTTCTAAATCATGAGTCGACGATTCCGGATTGGGCTACCTTTAAACAAAAGTTACGCCAGATTTTCTGCGCTCCTACTGTTCGCACGGAGTCCGCCAAGAAGAAGCTAGAAGCCCGACTTCAGCGGTCCAATGAGACCTATACCTCTTATATCGAAGACGTTCTCGCACTTTGTCGGCGCATAAATGACACCATGCCAGAGGCCGAGCGGGTTCGGCACGTCCTTAAAGGTATTGGTCCACTCGCCTATAACGCCCTGGCCGTGCAGAACCCAACCACAATTGACGCCATCATATCGACTTGTCAACGCCTTGACGAACTACAGTCAATACGCCTGCAGCCTGATCCCACTTCATTTGGTTTCACTGCTGAAGCTGACCTCCGTGTGCTTATCCGCGAATTAATTCGTGAAGAGCTCTCGGCTCAAGGTAATTTGTGCCGCCCTGCATCTGAGCCACATAATTCAAGTGCCGGCCTGCGTAGCATTGTTAAAGAAGAGCTGGCCTCAATGACCTATTCCCCGCCAACATCGGTCGCTCCTACCATCTGTCAGGTGCCAACGTACGCCCAGATCACGTCCTTGCCGCCCGCAGTTGGAGCGCCTACGCCACCGGCGCCTACCACTGCTCATGTCGCTGCATTGGCACCACCTGCCGCGGCGCCGACATACCACCCCAACTGGCGCCCAGCCCGCCCTGTGTGTTATTACTGCGGGTACCGAGGCCATATTTCCCGCTTCTGTCGTCGCAGGCTCCAGAATGAACGCCGCGGCTACGAATCATTTGAAGCAGACTACCCTCCTCGCTTTTCCGGCTCTAACCGCCGTTCATTCCCTGATTATCCCCGACGTTCATCACCCCCGCCAGAAAGCCCCGCTCCGCCTGCTGGTTACAGGCCTTCAAGACGCCGTTCTCTTTCGCCTTTTCGCCGCTCAACCTCGCCTCTCCGTCAAGCTTCTCTGACGACCTCCCGCCTGTCGGAAAACTGACCACTGCAGTTTTAGGAGGGAAAACTGCACTCTTCGGCCATCCCAAAAATCCTCCGGAACGTCCCTGGAATATTATTTTAGTGCGGGTTGAAGGATTATCTGTTGAGGCTTTGGTTGACACGGGCGCCGCTGTTTCTGTGATACACACTGATTTGTGCTCCCGCTTGCGAAAAGTGAAAACGCCTTATGATGGACCTGAACTCCGTGGAGCTAATGGTGCAATAATTCGGCCTTCTGCAAAGTGTACTGTGCGAGTTTTTGTTGATGGTGTCCGCCACCATGTACAATTTGCCGTGATGTCACCGTGCGCTCACCCAATTATTTTAGGCTGGGATTTTCTGTCTGCCGCATCAGCCAGCATTTCGTGTCGCGACAGGGTCATTTACATGAACGAGAGCGATCCGTCTTCTGAACCTCCCGAGCCCCGTTATCGCCTGCTTGCCGCTACTAACTCAGTGTTGCCCCCTGGATGCGAACAACTTGTCGCGCTTACTTCTACTGACATTGATAACGGAGATGTGCTAATCGGGCCTTCTGATCGCCATCTGACCCGCGGAATCGCGCTACCACCAAGTCTTGTTCGGTTTGAGCATGGCACAGCGCTTGTCGCTGCTTCGAACACTTCCCCAGAGCCCATTGTGCTGACTAAAGGGACATGTTTTCCTTGTGTCCTGGACATTCACCCGGTGTCCCTCACCACCCTTACCGCCCCCTCTTCCTCACCAGCAGCTTATTCCGATGCTTCTCTCTGTGTTCTCTTTGGCACCATCAATCCTGACCTTCCTGCGACTCACCGCCAAGCTTTGCAGGAATTACTTCGAAAACACCAAGCCTCCTTTGATGTCACTTCTCCGACCTTGGGCCGAACGTCTTCTGCACAGCACCGCATTATTACAGAAGGTACTTCTATTGTTAGCCGCCGCCCTTACCGTGTTTCCTTATCAGAGCGTAAAATCATAGAAGATAATGTGAATGATATGCTCCGGCGAGACATTATTCGGCCATCAGCTAGCCCCTGGTCATCTCCGGTCGTCTTGGTCAAAAAAAAGGATGGGTCCGTGCGTTTTTGCGTTGATTACCGCGCACTTAACAAAGTCACTCGAAAAGATGTTTACCCTATGCCACGAATTGACGACTCCCTCGACTGTCTTCAGGGCGCCGAATATTTCTCCACTTTGGATTTGCGTTCCGGTTACTGGCAGATACCGATGCACGAAGCCGACAAAGAAAAAACCGCATTCGCTACTCCCGATGGGCTTTACGAATTCAATGTCATGCCTTTTGGACTTTGTAATGCCCCCGCTACGTTTGAGCGCATGATTGACACTGTTCTTAGAGGACTTAAGTGGAAAACATGCTTGTGCTACCTGGACGACATAGTTATTTTCTCTGCGACTTTTTCTGATCATTTATGCCGCCTTGATCAAGTATTAACGTGCTTGGCATCCGCCGGTCTCCAGCTGAACACAAAAAAAGTGTAATTTCGCCAAGAAAGAAATCAAGATCCTGGGCCACCTCGTCAGCCGCGATGGCATTCGACCCGACCCTGACAAGCTTGCTGCAGTTTTGAACTTTGCACGCCCTCAGCGGACTAAGGAACTACGCAGTTTCCTTGGCCTGTCTTCGTACTTTCGCCGTTTCATTCGAAATTTCGCTACTATTGCTGCACCGCTCCACCGCCTCCTTACAGACCGTACTACTTTCAATTGGTCCGAAGAATGCGAAAAAGCTTTCCAAACCCTAAAGAATGCCCTCACTTCGGACCCTGTTCTCGCTCACTTCGACGACACTGCTGCCACCATTCTTCACACCGATGCCAGCAGCCTCGGTATCGGCGCCGTACTTCTGCAACGTGACACCGCTTCTCGGGAAAAGGTAATTGCGTTTGCCAGTCGAACTCTAACACTAGCGGAACGCAACTACACCATCACTGAGCAAGAGTGCCTAGCCGTCGTTTGGGCAGTTCAGAAATTCCGCCCCTACCTCTACGGCCGCCATTTCACGATCGTTACCGATCATCACGCTCTGTGCTGGTTATCAACCCTCAAAAATTTGACTGGACGCCTGGGCCGTTGGATTCTGCGTTTGCAGGAGTACCACTTTGATGTCATATTCAAATCGGGACGCAAACATCGAGATGCCGATGCTCTTTCCCGCTGCCCGCTATCAGAATCACCACCTAGTGCTTCCTCGAGCCTTCCTGCGTGCACCCTCGACGTCCCAATGTCGTCCAGAGCCCCAACCTTAACCTGTGCTACTCTTGCCGCTGCTCCAGATCGCTACGCCATTATTTCAAACCAGCGAGCAGATCCCTACTGTATTTCCCTAATCAACCTTCTCACCGGTGCTTCTCACCCTCCTACCGCTAGGATGCGCAGGCAACTCCAAAAGTTCAAACTTGACAACGGCGTGCTCTCCCGTTATATTTATTGCTCCGAAGGCACCCGTTGGGTCCCCGTTATTCCGAGAGCCCTTCGCACCCGTATCCTGGCGGCTTTCCACGATGATGCTACAGCCGGTCACTTAGGCTTTCATAAAACTTACCACCGCGTGAAAGCCCGTTTCTTCTGGCCAGGCCTCGCCTCAAGTGTGGCAAAATACGTCGCCTCTTGTCTGCCATGTCAGCGCCGCAAACGGCCCACTTCTCCTCCTGCTGGCCTACTACAGCCGCTACCTTGCCCTGCTACTCCTTTTGCCGTTGTTGGCATAGACTTATACGGGCCACTTCCATTGTCCGCACGAGGTAATCGCTGGATCGTCACCGCCGTCGACCACCTAACACGCTACGCTGAGACCGCTTCCCTGCCTAATGGCTCGGCACATGAGGTCGCGACCTTCTTTTTGGAATCGCTCGTACTGCGCCATGGGGCCCCTCAAGTGCTTCTCAGCGATCGTGGTCGGACATTTCTGTCGAAGATTGTAGCCGAAGTTATTGAGGCCTCAACCACACATCACAAATTGACCTCCAGCTATCACCCGCAGACCAATGGGTTGACTGAGCGGTTCCACCGCACGCTTTCTGACATGTTGTCTATGTATGTCGACCAGGACCACCGAAACTGGGACGTAATACTTCCTTTTATGACGTTCGCCTACAATACGGCTGTACAGCGGACCACAGGTTACACCCCATTTTTCCTCGTTTACGGCCGTTCTCCCGCTACCTTTCTTGACGCCTCTTTTCTTTCTACACATGCCAGTTCCTCATCCTCTCTTCCTGACCAGTTCCTCTCCCGAGTGGCCAAATCACGCCGGCTTGCTCGCGTCAACACGGAAGCTAGCCAGGAAGACCGCAAGTACCGCTATGATGCAACCCATCGCCAAGTTTCGTTCCGTCCCGGCGACGAGGTGTTACTTTGGACCCCATTACGCACTCCTGGCCTTTGTGACAAGTTACAGCACCGTTACATTGGTCCTTACACAGTTCTTGCAAAAACCTCCCCGGTCAACTATCGCGTCTCCCCTGTTTACCCTCCTCCGGACTGTCGTTACCGTGGCACTGAAGTTGTCCACGTTTCACGTATGAAACCTTTTATTCAGCGCAATCCTGCGGACTAATTGCGGCCAGGCTGGCCGCTTGAACTGCGCGGGCGAAATAGTGTGAGCACTGTGGGGCGCTTCATCTTCCACACTGCTGAACGTGCTGCTTCATCTTCATCCTGCTCCCTCTTGTAGATACCCATCGTCATCGCGGAGTGTGTCTGGCTGCAGTGAGCGACCAAGGCTTCAGGTCTGTAATAAAGCCTGATTCCCCAAGTCCGACCTTCGCGTTACCTTACAATATATATATATATATATATATATATATATATATATATATATATATATATATATATATATATATATATATATATATATATATATATATATATATATATATATATATATATATATGTGTGTGTGTATATATATGTGTGTGTGTGTGTGTGTGTGTGTGTGTGTGTGTGTGTGTGTGTGTGTGTGTGTGTGTGTGTGTGTGTGTGTGTGTGTGTGTGTGTGTGTGTGTGTGTGTGTGTGTGTGTGTGTGTGTGTGTGTGTGTGTGTGTGTGTGTGTGTGTGTGTGTGTGTGTGTGTGTGTGTGTGTGCGTGCGTGCGTGCGTGCGTGCGTGCGTGCGTGCGTGCGTGCGTGCGTGCGTGCGTGCGCGCGCGCGCGCGCTCCAACTGCATAGTCCCACATCGTGATTTCAGAAGATATCGTGACCGCTAGTTGTCCCAAAGCCCGACTTATCACTTCTTGACTCAGCCAGAGGTTGCGCAAAAGAGGCCTAACCATGAAGCTTTGTGGTTAGCCCCATGAATTCACTGGTGTCATTGGCCACACGAGTGACGAAAGAACCAGGCAAGCCTACAAATATACTGGCGTCTGTCCCAGGCCCTGATGGTTCGGAGAGCTATTCGACACGGCTCCGTGGCCGTTTTCAATGCGGACTTCGAAGATTGGAGGGGAAGCTGCCTGGAGAAGCCCTACCCGCGCCTGACGGCGCTCAGAGAAGCCTTAGGTGAGAAAGACGCTTACCGTTCATTCAAAGCTCCACAGTGTCATCATTCAATCTCTCTCTTAGGAAGATTCCAATGTGAGACGGTTGCTGCGTCTTTATTTCTTTTTTTTTTTCATATGCATCTTCATATGTCACATAAGCCATTTCAACACGGAAGGGACCAGCTTTCCTGTGTGAGATGATATCGCTGATATATATGACTTTGAACTCAATACTTCTTTGTCTTTTAACGGTACACTAGGGCTGGATATTTTATAATCTACATTTTTCAGATTTACGTCGTGTAAAAAAAAAGAAAAAATGATCAATGATTGTTTCGCAGCTAACTACAAACTAAAGCATGTTATTCTTTTAAATGTATATACAGGGCGTTTCAAGGGAAACTTTAGGTTAGTTTAAAAATATATGGGCTCAAGAGGGAAAAAAATATTTGCAGGAAGGAACTCTCTGCGGCGGCGGACACAACATGCCGCAAAACTCATGTATATATTGAGCTAATAACTAAATCCATTAATTAACCTTTTATTTATCGCAGTTGGGTGATTAGCCTCTAAGGAGACTAAGGGCTATACGATGCCCTTAGTCGATGCCGATATAAACAAGACGATGCCATATTACTTTTTGAAGAACGAAAAACTCATTTTTAAAGTCTTCCAGTGTGAGGATATCTGGTGCAGTTTTTCTGTATGAAACCGAAGCTGACCACGATACATGGACAGGATGCTCAGTACAGAAACGATTTCCGGTGTTGACGTCAGCAGTGGCAACGATGCTTATTAAGGCGAAAGCCTTTAATGGTTCATGCTGTCGTGGACAAAATACGTCCCGCTTTTGCGGCGGCTGTGATTGGCCGAGGCGGGATGACGTCATAGAAGTCTCAACCAATTACAGAGCACCACCACAGTATGCGCGAATGCGTGCCTTATATGGCCATATAGCAATGAAGATCAATGACTAATTAATGGTTATTAAATAAGTATTACTTCATAATTTCATTAGCGTATTTTTTTCTTTTTCTCTTCAGATAGCACCGAAATTAGTCCACCGGTCACTGCCGAGCCGAACGTCGGTAAGAGCTCACAAATTTGTCATAACCACACCTAATCTCAAAATAATCCATAAATGGGGATACCCGATTAAAAAGTGCCGACAGCATGTTGTAAACTGAACTGCTGAACATGGCAGGGAGCGCTTTACTTGCGTTATCAAAGAGTAACGCCATGATACATTTCTTAAAGATGCGCCTGTGTACTGTGCGATGACAGTGCACATTAAGGAGCATCAGGTTTTCAGAATTTCCGAAGCCCTCCACTAAAATTCATCTCATAGCCTTAGTCGCTTTGGGACGTTAAACACTGTAAAGCAAATCAAAACCAAACTAAACTTCGCTGTGTCTAAACACTTTTTTAAACTTCGCCGTGTTTAAACACTTTTTGCGAAAAAAAGAAAGCGCCAAGAAAGTCCATCGTCTGCCCTTTAAAATATTCGCCGTAATAAAACCTGCACGATTCTTTCTTATACTGGTTGATGTTATACATCAATAAGATAAATAATACACCCAATCGCGGTCTTGTAGTGCTTTCATAAATGCTGCACAAGCTGTCGAAGCAGATTACCCGATTAGTTTGATATTTGTCTTTCAGTGGCGAGCGGCGAAGTATTTGGCTATTTTGTAATACGACTTTAAGCGATCACATTTTGACTCCGTGGTGTGCAGTGTGTAAAATACGCCGTTTGTACTTCGAAATATGCCCTTGTATGCGTGACCTCCAGCATTTGCTAATGCCTCACTTTAGACGGTGTACACACGTGCTTCCTATAAACCTAGTAAAAGCGATAATTTTCTCATTTTGCGTAATGTCTTTATGTGCAGGAAACAGGAGTCGTGACCTAGTTCCTGAAGAGGACGACACAGGTAAGCTCCACACTGTCCATAAAACGACCGGCCTCGCGGAGAATGCGCACAGACCAAGTCTGGTCTCAACAAAAAACTCTGAAAATGTGGCAGGATCTGGAGCTTTCGAACAGTCGGAAGATCTATAGGGAAGTTCTGCCAGGCTTAGCCAGATTTTCGAGTGCCAAGCGTTTTCCTTTGCCTGCACTCCCAAATACTCGGCAAGTGGGCAGATCAGCTATACCAGAATCAGTAAATAATTTGAGTAAAAAAACCCCGACTCTACATGAATTTAATGGGCTTGCAGTTCTGTATGGGCAAACGTGGCTTGCACCTAGTTTTACATGTCTTGCATAACATCTTAATGCAATCTTCCGTGCACGAGAAAATACCTAACAGGTATAATATTTCACTGCGACTTTATCCACAGGTTCCAATGCCTGAGGAGCCATACTAAACAAAATAAGGCGGAGACGACTTGTATATCAAGCTAAAGGTTGTTTATTGTATTCGTCCGTTTCAGGTGCCCGCGAACTTTGAACAAAATAAATTTTGCCGTAACGTGACAAACGCTTAAATGGCCCATGAACAGCCATTTGTTGTAACTAGAAAACGCGCACGAGCAATAGGTATTACATCAGTCCTCTCCGCAACGGAATTGTTTAAAATCCAGATTAATTAGCACTGATCTTATTGGCGATCATCCTCCTCCTCTCCCCATTCAACTCAGCTCACGCTGGTGCGCAGCAAAAATATTAAAAATCTCGATGCCGCCCCCCGTCCTTTCCGCGTAACTTTCTAATTGATTGCGAGTGGTCGTCAAGAGCACTTTTCACAAATTATTAATTAATTACAAACTCCGTAATTATAGGCTTTTCAATTTGACTTTAATACTCGCAAAGACCATCTCAATGGATTTCTTGCAATAGAATATTATCGCAATTACCTTTTCAGGGTCCCTTGAAGTATGCAGCTGAACGTATAGCTCTCATGATTCGCGATATTTTCTGCGCTTCTTCGCAGCGATTGGCAGACCACTGTTGTGCGTGGTGTCTGGGAAGTTGTACGACGACAGTCAAGTGCCTGACCGTCTCTGCACGCACATTGTTCACCCTGGATTGTCTATCGACCTGAACGAGAGGACAGTGTTCCTCTCCGGTGAGCCTTTGCAGCTCTGAAGTGGTCCATTTATGACATTTTCTTCTCGCATTGCGAAACAAGAGCTTACCACTTCATTGGTTTGGCGGTGAATACATCTACTTAATAATTTATCAGGTGCTATTTTCAGGGCGCTGGCTTTTCGTAGAAAAGTTCTCAACCAGTCACGTATTTCCTGAACAGTAACTATACACCGTTCAATGAACCGTTTATATGACAGGCCGTTTGAAACCAAAGTGTTTTGAGGACCACCCTTGCTCTAAGCAGGGTGTCTAACCGGAACCGAACCGAACTCTAATTTTTCCGCCATCTTGGAATTGAACTCGAACCCGAACAAATCGAAGGGACCGTTCCGAAGCGGTTCGCGATACAGTTCCGACCCACGTTTGCTGGTAATTTACTTTATTTTTTCTTTTATCGCTGCTTGTAAAGTGCTCTCCTCGCTTGTTTCTAACCTCACACCTCAAGCATCACCTCAAGCATCACAACCATCTTGAAAAATCGTCGTTTACAAAAAGATGACAAGAACAAAGAAAAATATATTGCCACACTGATAGCACCAATCCCTGACGGTTGTGCATGTAGTAGTAGAGGTTTCTCTCGAAAAGAAAATTCGTGTGAAATTTTGAGAACCCGAAAAGCGCAGCAGGAAACACTTTGTTTTAACTTTCTTTCGGTGCTTGACACCTTTAATTGGTTATGTGCCAAAGAAAATATTCATTATTTTCCCGCCATCCTGCTCAAATCGTCGGTCACTCATTATAAACATTTTTCTGGGGTGTGTACAACCAAGTGGAGTCCGTCACACCTGAAGACAAAAACAATAGGTGGACTACTGTATGAATTTTCAGCTTTTATTATGTAATGGAACAGGAAGGAAAACTCAGTATTCAATAAGTGGAGTAAAAACTACACCATAAGTTTTCTTTTTTTTTTTTTTTTCTGAACCCATTTGAATCGGGTTGAACTGGTTCGAACTGGAACGTAATGTGTGTCTGGAGCTGGAACCGAACCCGAAAGGCGTAAACCCGAATCGGTTCGACACCCTGGCTCTAAGGCACCTCGGACTGAAACAAAAGAAAGTAAGAAACGTTCCGGTGAAAATTATAAACTATTTGTTCTTTGAAACAGAAAAGGCGCTAAATAAAATTTCTTTGCTTTGCTAAAGAGCAATTTTTCCTCAAAGGCGTCTCAAAATGCAACCGAAAGAAAAAAACAACTCACCTCAAAAAATGTGCAATGAATTCCGTGCCGTATATATTAGAAAAAAAAAAAAGAGTTAGAAAGTAGAAGTACAAGCAAAAGTGGGATTCGAGCAGCTATAATACGCATCTAAAAGCAGAGCACTAGCCTATTGCTTCACCGAGATAAAATTGTTTGTGGCTACTAATTTTGTTCTTACTCTTTCACAGAAATATTCAACTTTCCGTAAGGTGGCGCAGTTGACCTCTCGCACTGTATCGGTTACCAATCAAAATACGCTTGCTTTATAAGGCATACGGTTTTACAGTATACGGTATGATTGAGGTATACGGCTGTCGTCAGTAGATCACGAGGAAACAGCCCCTGAAACATCTTCACGCGTTGGAACTACACAATTCGCCGCCGTTTTGGTTACTGTATTCCGGGTCGCAATCGCTTATCTCAGTGAGCATTATCGTGAATCTCTTAAGTCACGGGCAAGAGCAGTTTGCAATCTACTCTGCATGTGAGCTTTCGTGAAGACAAGTACCTCTTATCTTCACGAAGGCTCACTCGCAGAGTAGATTGCAAACTGTAATATAAAGTTAGAATAGGTATCACTGTCTCTGGGTATGTGTATTCTTACGCGCCTCTCTGGTTCCCCCGAGTGCAGAGCATTCCCTGCGGCTGGCCTGGTCACGCAAACATGCGCGACACCTGGCGGCTCTTGCCGGAGGAGGCTCGTCGGCGCTGGTCACCAACCTAGAGCGTTCTGGCCAGAGCTCGGCAGCCTACGTGGCGCTGCAGGCGGCCGGCTTTCTGCGTCGACACGCGCTGCACGGTCTTGCCCTGTTACACCTCGATCGCACCACCAGACAACTGGTCAAGTTCGCCCAAGTCATTCACGTGAGGAAGCCTCCAACGGCTTTGCTTCTTTCCATAAAATGCTCCTCGCTATTCAACCTATTTACACGATATATCATCTGCACAATCTATCATGTTGTCCCTGTTTGCCTCTCTCATCTCGTCTATTCTTTTCGTGTCATGGTATAGTTCAGGCGCCCACCATTACACGAGACAGGTATGGTCCGTGCGGCCATCTACTATTAATGCGTTAGCATTGCTGCTTCTGATATCAAAAAGGGTGTGGCGTTGGCGGCGGTGTGAATACTCGGAGGAAAGGAGGCAAAGTGGAAAGGAAGAATCCTGCTCTCCTCTTTAAAGGAGAGAAGGGTGATGAGGAAAATGGTGGGGACGACAGGGGGAGAGAGGGAAGTCGCGGTGGCCAGTCAAAGTCAAAAAACGAGAAAAGAGAAAAGAAAGTATGGTGTGTAGAACAGCTACTATTGGGCTTGACCTGGCCATACACTCGCACGGTTCAAACCTTTTAGCGGAAGCGGCTGCTCCACCCGGGCAGAACACGAATACTTATTAAGCAAAAGCGAAGCCTTAATAACCCATAAGGCTGCAAGTTAAAGCCGCTTGTGGCTTAGAAAATGAACTCATTCCTGGTAACGTAGGAATTCTCAGCGTTAAAGCAAAGTGATGGCTCAGAACCGACAGGTGGCTAAGAAAATTAACTAATTCCTTATAACATTGTAGGAATTTTTAATGTTGAAACAAAATGATAGTTTTGCCCCGACAGCGTTGCTTGCGATTAGCATAGAACAAAAGACTACTAGTTCAAAACCGTTGACTCACTGTATATAGTTCCCAAGAATGATCGACACCACTGCAAGTCCCCTTTCGAGCCTGTTAATGTTGCCAGCCCGATTGTAGGCTTCTGATTCTCATAGTCACTCAAAATATGCTGCGAATATTTTGTAACCTTTAATTATCCTAAATTTTTGTTCTCTTTTACAGGCTATGCGAACTGTCTTTCAGCCAGACCTGCAGATAATTCTGAGCGTCGAAATAGTGGACATACACGTGCCTCCGAAACTTCTCGCGAATCGTCTTCAGGATCTTGTCAAGTAAGCAGTACTGCGCGTGCCAAGCTACATCTCTTCTGAATGACGGGCACGCCTAAAAAAAAAAAAAAAAAGTTGAAAAAAAAAAAAGCGAAGTAGAACCTAATGCTCTGTACTCCTTTTTCTTTCTCTGTTTCTGACAGGGAAGTGGACATACTTGTTTTCGAGACTCACTTCTACCACAGTCGAGGGTACTGCCAAAAAGAAGCACCCTCCAGCTACGAAGCGCAAAGAAAAACCTTCACAGTTTCAATGGTCAGTGACGTCATCACTTTGATAACGCCGTTGAAATAAGACTAAGCTGGAGAACTCAGGACAACTTAAAACACTCTTCATGACTGGTACATCATAACACAAAAGCAAAATGTAAAAACAGGGCCGAGTTTGTAAAGAGACAAAATTAATGCGTATGACATCAAAACACACAGCTTTCAATGTTCAGAACTTATATTACGTGTAGCTATAAAAGGCAGACTTTTTTAAGTTTATCTCGGTGACCGCGGGAGCGACAAGCGGGCAAAGAATAAATATTGTTCGCCTTGTAATTCACGCCCTCGTCTAAACTCTAGGCCCTGTTTGCGTTATGTTCCTGCAGAGGACGGCTTTGTCGTGGGTGGAAGCCCTCAACCAGAATCAAAGCGTTTGCCTCTCTGTCAACCTGGCCGTGTTGCAGTTCACCTCCCCCAACGATCGACTTTCGTGCGAGCGGAGGAGTGACGTGAGCTACAGCGAGGTAACGTCCCATCCTAATTTTATTGCTGTTTACGGCCCTAATTCCGCATAGTTGACACCATTAAAACAAAGTTGTGGTGCATGGCGGCTGTTGTACAAAAATAAAACTTGCACCAATTAAAATAATCATTTGAAGTTTAGTTATCACCCTTTCCATTTTTTAATTTCAAATCTGCGTTCACGAGGAAATTCTAATCTTGGCAAAAACCAGCTGATCCGACTGTGCATACTAACTGTTGCCTTAATTTTCGTTTTCAGTTAGTTGCTAATACACCCACATAACACCAAAGGGTTCTGTTATTTTCAGACTTGCGACAGCAGAGATTGGAAGATCATGCTGTCCAACTTGTCGGACTCGATGGTACGTCGAAAGGAAACCATTTGGCAGCTTTACGAGGAGCCCAGACTTCTGAAGGATAAGGTATGCAATGTATATAAGTTCTGTGTAAGCCCGCGATTCCATTATCAAGACATGCTGAATTATTCGCGTTTTTTGAAAGGTCTCAATGATCCCATGTATTAGACGAAGCCGTTGCTAGTTGTTACCTTCATTATTCAGAATGAAATTTTCAACAGCACAGACGAGAAGCTCCAATAAGATTTTGAGACTTTATGTGTATTTTTCCCGGAATCTCTAAAACGATGAGTATCTTGCTGATAGGATCGAGTGAAATAATCAGACGCAAGAGCACTTTTTTTTTTTACAAATGTTGATATAAATGCTCACTGAACAAGAATCGAGTGGAATAATCAGGCGCAAGAGCACTTTTTTGATCGATGCAGATATAAATGTTCACTGAACTAGAATCGAGTGAAATAATCAGGCGCAAGAGCACTTTTTTGACCAATGCAGATATAAATGTTCACTGAACTAGAATCGAGTGAAATATTCAGGCGCAGGAACACTTTTTGTTTTGACAAATGCATATATAAATGCTCACTGAACTAGAATCGAGTGAAATAATCAGGCGCAAGAGCACTTTTTTGACCAATGCAGATATAAAGGCTCACTGAACCAGGGGACAAGAAAGCGAATTAGATCGGCATGCCCAAATTTTACAGTATCGGGATGCAGTTTCTTTGTATTGCCACGCACACATTGCGCCCGTATCCCAGTACGTACTTAGACTCCTGCAGGAGTGGATGGGCCTTTACATTCAAGGAGGACTTTTACGATTGTTGCTGTCCTTTTCGCGCTCCCGCGTTTCTGCTAGCGTCGACCAGAAGGCTGCGGTGAATTATATTAATCTTTTCTTTCTGAGTCAGTCTGTTCGTAACCCATAAATCAGAATGATGGAATTGAAAACAACTGCATTCAGAAATCTGCTGAAACATATTCGACGCTCAGCTGCATACATAAACGTGAACTACTGGCTTTGGACTGTTGTATGCAATAGTTCTTCAGGCGCGCTCATTTTGATCGGCTTCCCGTCTGACGCCAACAGGTTTCCAAGGTGATAGCTCGTCAGCGAGGGGCATGTATGGCTGTGTTCAACATAGACTACGATGACTACAGACCGGCCTGCGGAAATGCTAGTTTTCCTCGGCTTGCAGCGATCGAAGAAGGTGAGCTTTTGATCCTTTATCCATGCATCTACCTACAGTGTCTCAGGCGTACCAAAATGTTTGATGTGAGCAGACGCTAGATTTATCCCGCTGGCAGCGGGAATCAAAATGTCGCTCTACAAAGTCTCCGCGCTAATATCCGTGTGTGAGATTAGCAAGCAATACATACACCTGAGTGAGTGTCATGATTTGGGGCCGGGCCTCAAATTTGAAATGCACCGTGACGAAGATAGTGACGGAAGATGTAGTGAAAGGTGGTAGAGAGAATGATGTGGCGTATTGAAGCTTCATAATAATTTCGACGAGCTCGGGTTCATTACCGTAGTCTCACCTCAGACAGCATTACGCCTTCACCAAAATGCTGTCGCCGCGGTCGGGACTTGATCCCGCGACCAGACGCTCAGCAGCAGAACGACATGGCCACTGAGCCACCAGGATAGTCAAGAAGATAGGTATTGATATTTTTTTGTTTTTCATTCCGGCCATTTTTCAGCCTACAACCAGGCGGACGGGAACGCCAGCGATGTGCGAGTCTTGCGGAACAGCCTGCATGACGGTTAGTTAAGTTTGTTATGCTAATGGAATGGGCTTCTTCTCTTTTTTTTTTTTATGGAAAATCGTTTGTGTTAATTCGAATGGGTTATTGTTAATGGTAATTATTTAATTTATTTTTGTACTATCAATACAGACAACGCCATACAAGACATATTCCGCATGACAGGTTAAGTATACGCGCAATATCAATGAATGGCTGCAGTTATTCGGTTGTCTTAATGCCAATATTACGCTTTTTATTCAGGATTTTTGAACTACAGAAGGCGACGACCATTTGGTAATGTATTTTCATATTCCTTGTCTTTGTTTTAACATTGCAGTGTATAGGTGCATTATTTAAAACATGCGCAAAAAAAAAATAAAAAAAAAATAACGCAGGAAAAATGAACACCCACAGAGGAACACACACAAAACACACAAAAGCAGGCTAATGAAACTTTATTTCACATCGGCGATAATTTGTACAGAAAAAACAGAACAACCGAAAGAAGAGAATCGATCAACAAATCATTTCGACACTTTTTTCTACTTGTCGCATAATGAAACTGAAGGCTGGCTTGTACGTTTTCTTTATGTATGTTCTTCTGTGAGTGTTGCGTTTATTTTTCTCATTTATCTACGCCTACACCATTCGCTCGATGAGCAACTATGCTACTAAGCATTGCCAACATTTACTATATGGCACGGCTGCTTATTAGCCATTTTTGACGCATCATGTGAGGCATTTATTGGCGTATACACCTGGATATTGTTCAGTTAAACTTAGACCACTATGCCTCGCTTTTTATTGTTATTGATGTAAATTTCTTTTCGCCAAACTTTGAGGCATCGTCTCCAGACTCATTTTTTTTTCAGGCCAGTCAGGGTTCAGCTTTCCAGTTGCTTCGGGGAGTAAAATAAGAAATTCGGAGACTCAGTGTTGCATCATTACCTTTCACTTTATTATTATTAGGTAAAAGAAGAGTAGGGCATATTTTTCCTCGATCACAATGCCTGCTTTGCCAAAAGGACGCCAACCCAAATGAAGTCGTGTCTTTCTAAACTCGATCGACTTTTTCAAAAAGTGTGAACGACCCAAGCTACCGTTACCGAGCAGCCTTGAGCGTTGGATCTTGTAGGACACACTGCTATTGCTTGGAAAATATTACGGCTGTAGTCTCTTCGAATTTTTTATTGACTCCATGAACGTGCGTTGCCTTAGCGTGTCTGTACTTCTGATCGGCTTCATCATCTGTCCTCTGGCGCCCCGAAGAAGCGGTAAAGCGTCTGGGGCAGCCGCACTGAAGCCCGCGGTCTTCTAGTTATCCTTTATTCTACTCCACTTATCATTCATGCTTGCTCTTCTTTTTTGGGGCCTTTTTGTTGTTTTACATGGAGGGTCGCAGGCATGCATATGACGTGGAGCTAGACCCGCAAACCGCGCATTGCCTCTTACAAAGTAAAAGTACCGTGTCAGGCATCTTTCAAATCCGACTTAGCTAAAAGTACTACGTCACTGATCGACTACAGTTAGGCTGTCTATTTTCTACGCAGGCGTCAAGCAAATCCTCGGGCATGACAAGCCTGAAGATCATAACGGCAACAAAACGAACGTCACGCACCGGCCGTTCATCTGCTTCTTGAGCTCCTCCTGGTCGCAGCTTCATGCGCTGCCGCGCCGGCACTGCACTCATTACGTCTTTGACCCCGAAGGCGCGGATGCCCCTAAAACACCATCAGGTGAACTGGCTCGCCCGATTTCAATTATTATCGCTTTCATTTATTGGCCTTAACTCATGAAATATTACTGTCGGGCAATTTTGGCATTCCTTCGGACGTAACTGCTTTGGAACCACCTGCTCAGAAACCTTGAGTATTTTTGCCCTGTCACGACTAAATACCGGAGACTCGGGTTGACATCTTGTTTTGCTCAGGCGACTTCCTGGCATTCAGTCAGCCGGTTGTGTGGCGGGGGCGAGAAGCTCGAACTAACGCTATGCTAACAGGGGGGTGTAACAGGCGTATAAGGTAGCGGATCGTAATAAACAGCGAGGCTCCTTTTACTACAGTCTGAAGCACTCCCTATTGTCTCTACAAGAGCAATATGCTATAGCACCAATCATAGTGCAGCCATGGCTGTAGCTGGCCAAGGCAACCCATTTATTAATGAGCTTAGTTTTTAGTTTGGCTGTGGTGTTTAACGTCCCAAAGAGACTGAGGCTATCGAAGACGCCGTAGAGGGATCCGGTAATTTCGATCACCTGGGGTTCTTTAACGTGCACGGATATCGAACAGCACACGGGCGCCTAGTTTTTCGCCTCCATCGAAAAGCGGCCACCGAGGCCGGGATTCGGTCCCGCATTCTTGGTCATAGTAGTCGAGTGTCCTAACTAATGTGCCACCTCGGCGAGTTTTATGAATGAGCTGGCCACATTAATTTTTCCTTGCAGCGCTGAACGTGTCAGACATCAAGCAATACGTTGGCCCCAGAAGGAAGTTCCTCATGCGCGTTCATCCTTCCTTCGACGCGAGCGAAGAAACCTTCATAGGAATTGCGAAGCGCCTCACAGCCCTTGGCCTCGATGGCGTGGCGATCGTTGAGCAGAAGCTTCTCTCGACGGAGTTTTCTAGTCTTGGGGTATTCGTAAAGGTGAGTGGAAAGTCATCGCTTTGACGCTTGCCAGAAAAAATGAACCCCCCCTTCCAATTTTATTTTCTCTTTTCAGCTCATGGAGAGAAAACTGCCGACAAACAGTTCAATAGTCCTGGGTGTGGAAATCCAGGATTACGACGACGATCAGGCGGTCATCGTGCAGCGATTGGGGCCGCTCTTCGAGTAAGGCTTAACGCTTGTCGACTGAATTGTTCTGGTGGCCGTAGGGAAAACCTACGACTTTTTCGTAACTAAGTCTTTTCGTAACTAAGAATGAGCCTGGAGACAACGTATTAACTTCAGTGGTCGTAGAAAATGAATAGTGGTGAGAGTCATTGTGCTGTGGGCGCATCAATACTGATTGATGACTAATAATTTGCATAGAATTCTAGCTGATTTTTTTAAAGATATGAAGCGTTACGTACGGGGAAAGCTCCGTAGAGCAAGAAAATCTGTTCCTGTTAGTAAGAGTGAAGACGATTTTGCTCACTTTCTAATATGTGCTCGAGACTTCGAAAGAATAATAAGCCAGCCTAGCAGCAAATTAAACAGTAGCTTGGTGCAACGTTGTATGCGCCAGCGCTAAAAGCGTCTGATTGAGCAGAATTTCTCAGATAACTTTTATTTTCCACCTCTATCATACCAGTGTTGGAAGCCTGCTGCGAATTCTTATGCAGTGCCCACTGTGCGATTTTTCGTTCCCGATAGCAAACTTTCGAATGCTAGTCTCAGCTTGGATAACGTTCCCTTGCTTTTCCAGGCTTTCCGAAATAATCATCCTAGAGACTCACTTCACGCGATCCTGGGCATTCTGTAAAACTGCCTACCCTTCAGTCTACTCGGACATGGGTGACGGCTGCAGTCAGACTGTCCCTATGGTAAGAGGGGTTAAACGGGTACATCTCAAACTCTGCCTAATATGCTGATATGCAGTCTCATATAAGAGTTTCTCAGCATTATTGCTTCTTTGATCTCTCACCGATGCAAATGAGTATTCTGACGCCATATACAAGGCTGATTCAGAAAAGGGCCTTTATATCGCATTTTAGGAAACGTAGCGCAAAGAAGACAAGGACAAAAAAGAAGAAAACACACACGAGCGCTTTATATCGCAATTCGCTCGGAATGGCTCAACTGTCGCAACTTAAAACGCATTGAGTCCATTGTGATAACAATGCGAAAAGTACGATTAAGGCTCTGCCTAAATTCCGGCGACAAAACGCACGAATAGACGAACTGAGAGAGGAGATTGTAAGTGAAGAGAGAACGAGCAACGAATACCCCCCTTCCCCCGGCCATACACACAAGCACCAAAAATTTCCCGATCACGTCGCTACGTTTTAAGAAACGGGGCTTTGGATGTATAAGCCATGCCTGGGCAGCTTTCCTGAATTTAACCATACTCGTAGGTATGTCTGCCCCTCCAGTACACGCTTCATGCTTTGGGGACCTTGTGTCCGCAAATGCCAGGCCTGACGGAACGAAACCACCCTGTTTTTACAATGCCCGTCAAAGGTCGCTTCTCTGCATACAGAGTCATATTGCGGTGTAGCGTACTTTACAAATTGCGTCGTAACGGCGCTGCGAGGCATTTTACTACCACGGCGTTTCCAAAACTCTCTTACAGCTATTGCCAATGTAATCCACGATTTACCTAAAAACATCTAGAGGTCGTATTGAGTGCGCCGAAGGCTTCATAGAATGTTCTACAAACAAGTCTCGCTCCCGAATTGTATTAGTCGGACAAACGACCTTTTTCACTTCTTGCCCATAACGTAGTATAAGCTTAAAAATTTTAGGCCATAGCTCTTTCGTAAAATGTGCTTTTCCAGTTTTAGGTTATGCTCTGGTACTAACAGCCTCGCCACGAAATGGTTAGAGCAAAACGCTGTTTCAGTGAGCGGCAGTTTCGGCATTTTTAGACCACGACAGTTCGTCGTGACACAAATTCAGTACGTCACAGTTCGTCGTATTTACAGAGTTTCAGAGAGTTTTGAACTCGGTTCTCGGAAATGGTTAGCTTGTTTTGACTCTTAAAGAAACAGTACCTCAATAAGTGACTGTTAGTCGTAACGAAGACATTTACACCTGGTAACGTCAGCTCTCAATGTTCTATATCCTGTTTCAGCGTTCTGTATCAAACTCGTGATGAAAAGAACAATATGCGTGGTTCTGGTCGCAGGAAGAACTATACTGATGCTGACTAAGCTTCACACAGCATCGGTTGATACCGCAGAAATGAATAATCTACTTAACCCGCACTGCCTGAATCATGGATGCCACTATTAGTGTAAGGACGTAAGAGATCACGCACTGACTATACGGTAATTCTAAACACCAATCGCAAACTTATATGCAACATTTCCGTCCAAACACTACATTACAATGGGGTCGCTAGATGCTGGACCCATGGTGCATATAAACTGAGCTTGAATGTCGTTTTCGCATTTAGCTCAGTAGCAGGAATTGTAAGTCTTGTGCTTGCTAGGCGGCAGAGTTTCACTTCTAATTCGGCACAACAGACTGGCGATTTTTATTGTTTATAGACGGCGAGCTTTCATCGGGCAGCATCGGATGACGTCACAGTAATAGCCACGTTTAGAACAAGAACAGCTCTTCTTAGGCTTCTCTTCGCATCCAGCAAAAACCAGCTATGGTAACTGTCGCATTGATCACTTTTTAGTTTTCGCAACATTATTATGGTGCTATTGATCGTTATTATAGCATCTCTCCATTTCTATCACACTGAATAACTACGCGAAAATCTTTGAGTATGCCTCGAAGGTGTAAAGAAACACAATAAAGAAAGCATTAGCTTTGTTCTGAACGCTCTTCGAACTCCTGTTACAAAAGCCTGAAGATGTCTGCTAACTTGTTTCTCCTGTGTCGTATCCCCAGAAAACAGCGCTTCGTTGGGTCCAGGCAGCGACCGAGCGAGGGGTTGCCTGCATTTCTGTCACCATGGCGACGCTAGGCTTCCGAGTGCCGGGACCGAGGCCCGTTGGAACAACTTGCCTAACATCAACTGAAAAGCGTCCGGTGGGAGTCATTTCCAGAGGCTGAGAAAATTTACGCATTTTTAGTGACATGTTTTCAGGACACGCTTTCTTTTTTTTTCCCACACGCTGGCGCGCAGTTCGTACGCCTAAAATGGCAAGCACATTTATTGCGCGTAAATTCTAAAAATGAGAACCTATGATACTTCACACTATTTATTTCTCAGATTTCAGTAAAATTCACTATTTTACAGCGTATTCCTCCCTTCTCGTGGCAGGTGGTATAATTTTGCACCTATCTAGGCTACAAAAGCTTATGTCAGTCAGATTTTGTGCATGAACTTTCTACTCCATTTTCTTGTTTGTTTCTTTTTCTCTGCATTATTGGTCACCACCTTGAAATCGTAATCACTATTTTCGCGACAAATATAATTTCAGTATTGGTATATTGTATAGAAGCTAGGCTAATTCACATTACTTAGTAAGGCAACGTAACTTAAACAAAACGTAACAGTACCTCCCCGCTCATTCCTACAATTTTCTACGAATGTGCCAGACATATAAAGTCCTTTCCTAGTTTCTCTGCACATTTTTCGGCCAATAACGTTATTAAGGATCAACAGCTCTTGCTTTGCAGCTAAGGATCGTGCTATAAATATTACATTTCTTGAGCGTACACTAGTGCATACTTGATGCAAAACAACAGCATGGGATGATGTTCTGAAACTTACTCTAAAATATCAATGCTCGCAAATATCAATGCGCGTGAATAATTTGGAGCGCGAAATTTGTTTCACGGGTTATTGATTTCGTAGCAGACACTATTATGTGGCAAATCTTGGGGCATTCACTCTTAAAATGGTCCTCTCAATTGCAGTCGCTTAACAACGAAAAATTAAAACTTACAGCTTCACGAAACTTAACTCCGCCTTAATACACGCCACGTGCATTAGTGCTTGAAAAAAATAAGTTGAAGTTCTGAGAACTTTTCGTTAGCCGTCTTGGTTTGTACTAAAAGCAACGAGCGCGTTCTGCGCTACAGCTTGATATGCAGCATCTTTGCGTGCCAGGCACCACTGATGAAATTTGTTTTACAGGCTTGCGGTAAAAGTGGCTCGGAGACGCAAGACGACCGCTACGGCGCAGCGTACCGTTACGTCGACGAGGAGTGGCTGTCTTATGAAACCGAGCACCTACTCTCCGCGAAGGTAGTTCCGAGCTTATCGATTCAACAACGACCGTGTCAGTCAACAAACCTCTACGCACGACTGTCACGACTGTATTTGATTACTTTGACCCTTTGGCAGGCGTTAGTAATCGCAAATTTAATGCTTTTATTATTTAGTAACCTGTTTGTGCCAGCCTGTCCTTTTTGACGTTAGGTACAAAAGAAAGAAATATCCACGCATTCTGAAAAAGTAGTGCGGCTGCAAGCTTACATTAAAAGCCGAGTAATCGCTTTCAGCGCGTCTTTCGCAAGCCTCTATTTGGTCAAACCGATGCGCACATGTGAAAGGGATCAACACCAGAAAGTGCGGTGAAAGGTAAAGTTTTTAATATGTAAGTCGAACAGTGCCACATACTGAAGTGTACTTACGCTTAGTGCTACAGAGCCAGCAACGTCATTGGAATCGCCAGCTCGAAAAGAGTTTTAAGCGGTGCAGAGTAGAGCACAAAAAGTAATTGTGCCCGATTGACGTATCGGTGCGCTTCCCGTGCTACCTAGACCATTACAAGACAGAAGAATGGCGCTCAGAAAAGCAACCCCCCCCCCCCCCCTCTCCCATGCACCCACTCACCCAAAATAGAAAAGGAAAAGCAGCATGGTGTACCCCAATAACAACAACAACAACAACAACAAAAGAAAAAGGCCGACTATCAAAGAGCAGTAGACGGCAACATTTTCAATACTGTAATTTCATATGGCCAATCGCTTAAACAATCAACTTGTCAGTTTCACACGTTTTCAATGATGCAAAATGGCTTTGCAAGAAACGTTTTAAGGCTTATCGTGTGGAATGTTTTGTCAACCCCTTTCTTGTTTTTTCAGATGCGGACGGCGAGAAGATCACACCCGTCGTTCTGCGTCGCTGTGTTCAATGCCGACTACGACGTTCCGGAAGTTAACTGTTCCAAGAAGCGGGCATCTCCGCCGTTCAGTCGCTTGGAGGCTATCGCCAACGGAGCAGGTGCGCGACTCGAGGGCTTCCACCAGGGCCAACAGCTAGACGACTGCGCTTATGTGACTGTAACGTACAATAACTAATAGCCGTCACTGTTCAATTTGTCGCACTGTCGAAAATTGTGGGCCGCCTTCTTTAATTTGGATGTGCATCTGTGGAAGTTTTTTGGAGGCCAGAAACGTTGTTCACTTTAGAAGATGCGTCACGCTAAGCGAAAGTCAGATAATTATCAAAACATTGACTATCACCGACTACTAGAGAAGCTATACTTATCAGTAATCATATTTTGCTGTAGCGTTTACCGCTTTGTAGGCCGTTCAAATCTTTCTATTAAATGAAAGGAAAGACTGTTGTGTTAAGGTGCTTTTATGCAGGTTACAAGAAGCCGAAAGAGGACGAAAAGAGAGGTGAGTGCTTTGAAGGAGGATGCTGGTGGAGAGATAAATTGACATGTTCGATTGTTACAGCGCCTGATGAGAAGTTCATCGATGTCGACGATGGCAGTAAGTAGGCATGCAGCAGATCTAGAATTTAACACTCGGTGCTATAGGTTTGACCTTTACTTTTGTAAAAGAGCCGCGGTAATAGATGTGCTAGCACATTTTGACGTCTGGGAAAAAGTTTTTATGTTAAAGACTACTGCTAACTCGGCCAAAGACAGTGCGAAATGTAGAGCGTAAACTTTAGAATGGAGTGCAGGAAGAGAAATGGTTCGGCAGTATTTTATCTCTAAACTGTACTCAGACAGCTTTTTCTCACGACTGGTTCACAGCCACGCGAAACTGCTTAACCTCGGCCAGTGTACCTAACGCTACAAAAATATCTGCGCCTGCTAAACTTACTACTGAGAGAATTTATACATATGTTACATTTGGAGGTACTTCCTGCTCTCTAACCTCAACTAGCGAGCCAAGGACATGATTCCCGGTGCTCCTAGTTTGACGCAACACCGTACCGCTCTGATTTATCAGCGTGCAGTAACATCAAGCACAATGTCGCTGCAAAGCATCATGGCAACGTATCTCGCTGAGTGGTCTGAATGCAGTGATATCACGTGCAACTGCACAGTGGCATGCACTATACCAAAAATAAATATAAAACCCAACTTTATAGCCACTACCATTGAGATCTGCAGATAAAACTTAAGTTACAAGTTGTTACCTGAACTTTCTCCTTATTAACGATTCAACAAGTGCATTTTACTTTTTTATTATTGTTCTTACTTCCGTGGTCCAGTTATGATCGTTATTATTCTTTTTGGTACATTTAAATACGTTCACACTTTTTGCTGGCCTGCATGATGTGCCTGAAAGAAACGCACCATCGAATCCGCAAGAGCACGCATGTTCATGTAGTCTTCCTTTGTCGTGCGGACTAATCATGTAGCTGCGTCCGCATTTTGTAGGGGAGCCTCCCACGCTCGTCTGCGTAGTGTCGGATGACAGACTCGAGGTTCCGTTCCTGCCGGAAGAAGGCTGCGACTTCTTGGTCTACCAGAGCATCGTCTACAAGAACAACGACACATTCGTGCCTCGGTCCAATAAGAGTGAGTGCGAAACAGTTTTTCGCTGTGCCAGCGATAACAATGCACCTTTAGTTCTTAGTATTAGTAGATACTCGCTGTGAGCTGTGATACTCACTGCGAGCGCCAGTCAGCCTCTGCATTTTATGGATTCGCAACCGCTGCTTTCGGAATAATGCAAAAAAAAAAAAAAACAAAAAGAAAAACACGTCTTAACCTTCCTGTCTGTTCCTCCTTGCAAACTCAGGCTTACGTTGTTCTTTTTAAACTCCCGCAGTGCGATTGAGTTCATGATATCGTGGCCATTTATCGCAAAAGCCAGGAGTGTAGCTATGAATTTATGTACTGAGCATGCAGAAGACACACATTGATCTGTCTCTGCAGTGACTTCGTTGGTAGTAGCAGCCGTCCCTCATATCTCTTTTCCTGATTACTTCTAGCATTCTGTGCATACAACGGGAAACAACAGCTACGGAAACAAATGAATGCATTGAGGAATTCTTAAAATATGAAAAAGTAATGTAAATCATGGGGATACACGATTAGAAAGAAGAAGAAAAAAAACCATAGGAAAAAGCAGTCATATCTACTGGACACAAAATTCAGGGGTCGTGGGTTCGGATCCCAGCGACAGTATGTTTTTTTTCTTCTACTTTCGAATTGTTTATCCGTGTGAATACATTATTATTTCACACTGCCGAACACACGCGCCCGCACGCACGCACGCATACACACCTTCCCTACGCTTTCCTTTTTGTCAGTAGCTGTTGGCTCCCTTTGTGTGAATCTCATAACGAGTTCTTTCTGCCCCCTGCGTTTGTTTGCCAATTAGCATCCTCTTCAGTAATTTCTGACGTCCTGTTCTGATTTTGGATGTAGCCCACAGGTTCTTCTCAGTGAGTCTTTTTTTGCACTTTTGTTTTTCTCAGCTCGTTCCTCAGTCACGCTTCGTCGTTGGCGTCCCTGCTGCGGTTGGCAGATGTTAAGGTGTAGAGAGGTAAATTATCCTGATCGCTTTCAGGGAAAAGAGATGGAGAAGTGGGAGAGGAAGTGCAAGAGAAGAGAGTGGAATGTCCGGGTGGTCGACAAGCTTGGGAAGTTTATAATGAGAGGGGAGGAATGCGCGGCCAGAAGGGGATCGCCACGGGAAGAAGTAGGACGGTGGTTACCGCGGGAGGAGGAGGAGGAGGTGGTGGTGGTAGAGGTTGTGGCGAGAGCGGAGGAAGGCGAAGGACAGGCTAACCAGCGTATCCATGCAGTAGCACAGGTGAACTCGCAGTGCTGTATACGATGTTTCAAAATTGTTCACTTCACAGCGTCGTTGCAACCCTGAGTCACTTCGAATGTATGACTTTGTAAAAAAATAATGTAAATCATGGGGATACACAATTAGAAAGTAGAATAAAAAAAAAACATAGGAAAAAGCAGTCATATCTACTGGACACGAAATTCAGGGGTCGTGGGTTCGGATCCCAGCGGCAGCATGTTTTTTTTTTTCTTCTACTTATGTTCAAGTATTCGCGTTAGATACTCGTAATCGTCTTGTGTTCGTCTTTTTTTTTTTTCTATTGTAAAGCGCACAAAATCAGCAGACGACTTCTCCTTGTAAATAACCTTCGCACTTGTTCGTTTGTCAAGAAAAAAAAAATACTCCTTCCTGTGAGGTGCGTTTCATCTGTCTTTATGGGATAGATGCGGTAACTGCGGTACTGCACCTAACACTGCAGCAAATTTCTTCAAGCGCTTCGCATCTACGAGCACCCGGGACGAGGACGTCAAGTACCTGGTCGCCCTGGATGCCGGCGAGTTCAAACGTCACTACGCCAGCGACGTGCAGAGCGAGGAGTGGTTTGCACGCTTCGTCGGCCGTCTGGTCCTCTTTCTAGAGGAGAACAGCCTGGACGGTATGGCTGTAGTCGAGTTGCCACTCTCCCTCGAGGAGGTGGACCACGTGACGTCCTCCCTGGCAAAAATTAGGCGCTACACGGCACACTTTGGCTACGCCTACCTGCTGGGCGTGACGCTTCGCGAATCCGGGAACATCACCATCACCGCCACGCTGCCCCGCCTTACCGCACTCGCCAGGTTGGTGATTGAGAACCTACAAATGGGTGAAGTTCACGTAGAGCGGCATTTAAGACAACAAAAAAATTCTGCGTGTTAAAGGCTTTCCTTCTTACACGTTTCTGTATTCAATTTTGTTCTCAGCAAATATCTTTGTTTTGTTGCTCTTTCTGAGTATGTTTTGATGTTTTCCCAACTAAAAAAGAGGCGTTTTTTTTTAGAAAACTTCTTTTAAGCCCTCTCCTTCCTACGCGCAATAAATGTGATGTACGGAACCGAACAACATTTGTCGCGTCACAAAAAGAAAGCAATGACTCATGGACCTGACAAAATAAATTTAACGAACGTTACGCTTGTGAAGTTTTTTGCCTGTTTCCTTCGAGAAGATCCTGCAGAAACAGTCTTTTCATTATTGCTACCGCAGCTCTGGGCATTCATTTTTGTGCGAATTTTTGTGCGCCGTTTCATCCACAATATATTGTATGTAAAATATTTCGAAACTCTGGAATCTCCAGCAGTTCTTCGACGATAAAATCTACTGCGTTTCTTTGCCAGATTTGGTATGATAACATGCTGAGGCTGCAACCATGAACCGATGTTTTAGAGACTCTTCTAAATAGAAGAAATTTCGTTCAGTTCTTCAGTATAGGCAGCATGCGATTAAAGTATCTAGGGGGCATGCTGAGTAGCTTGTGCTGTTGCGTTGTTGGGTTTGATCGAATATTTAGGGGAATACCTCAAGGTGGAGTAGATTTGTAATAAGGGAGTATTTACTCATTGACATCCATCGTTGGATCAGGACGAATTTTTCTTTAACTCTAGTTTCTGAGAAAGCTGTATAGGTTTCCTTTGTAGCCGTATGGTTGGGTTTGAAGTGTTCAAACTAGAGCAGGTTGTGACAACAGGTAAATTATACGTTATGAGATGAACAACAAACAGCCGTCTGCGCGAATGTGATGTCACGGCAGTTTCTCGACTATCAATTTTATCGACCAATAGGTTCCTAGACGTGCTTGAGTATACCGCTTATCGCTTGAAATGACAGTATACCAGTCCCTGCTTGCAAGAATAAAAGGCCGCAACATTTTACAACTGCTCACTATACGTACTGACCGTAGGCTGGTCGAAATGTTTCTTGCGGTGAAGAGCAATACACAGGTGCTCGCCTTTACGAAGTCTTTGCCACCTCAATTGACAGCTGCTCCTCCGATATGCGGAATGTAGATCTATTGGCACCTGCCGAATTTTGATGGGATGAGAGAGAAAAATATTTAGTATGAGCAGGCGTGAAATATTCAGCCCTAGGTTGGCAGTTTTCTCAGTCCAGGAAGCCGTGGACCCGAGCCATCTCCTGAGTCCGGCTGACCAGACTACGCTGATCCTCCAGGCTGGGGCTTGACAGCAGAGTCTCCCACTGCTCTTTGGTTATGGCCATGGTGTTTATAGTACCAGTTGGTCCCTCGCATCCCCACACCATATGTTGTAGGGTGATTGGTACGTTGCAAAATGCGCATTCATATCTGTAGGTGGTGGGCGAGATTCTGTGTAGTAAGGTGCCGTGGTGATATTAATACACAGGTTTGTGCTAATGCTATGTCTGGACATTTCGTCTATTCTGTCAACCGTAGGCCGGTATACATGATAGTTCTCGCCGCGAGATGAAGGGTAATACCCGTGCTGTAGCCTGCACAGAATCCACTGCCGCGGCAGTTTGCAAACATCGCTCCTGCCGCCTCGCAGGATGGTTGATGTGCTGATACTGGAGAGTCATCTGGTGACCACCTCTATGCGCGGAGATGATGGCAGCTGCGCGGTCCGCTTCCCCAGCTCGGCGAATGCCACCACCCTGAGCGGCGTGCGCGGCCTGTCTCTGGACGAGGCTGCGCGCTTCTTGAGGCGTCTCGAGCACGCGTTGGCCATTTCCTCTCCCTCTTCGGCAGATGGCGACGAGGAACACGAAGACATCGAGGTGCAGCTCTGCTTCTCGGTCAGCCTGGCTGCCTTCAGGTTCCGCGTGGACGGTACCGTGAGCGGCACAGGGCTGGCTTGCAAGAGCGTCGAAATGGTGCCATTCCAGGAGGTGCGCTGATGGGTTGAACGAATATATTTAAACAATTTCAGACACATGAGGCCCTCGTGCAGGCGCGAGGCAGTGATTCCTAGCATTATGCCAACCCGGCTAAACGCCAATACCCTTTCACTGATTTCGCTAACGACGAAAGCAAGCAGCAATACGACTCCGAAAACTTATCACTGTAGCCCTAAAATGCCTTCTTTTCTCTCTCTTACCCACACACGCATGCACACAAAACAAACAAAAATTGAAAACAAAATTCACATGCGAATCTAACCCCCTCCTCCCTCTTGTTTTTAAGGTAGAGCGCTGCCCAAGGTCGCCAAGCACGTTTTATCACTCTGTCGTAGAGCCGGAGTCACTTTAGGCGTGACCTCCGGCTTCACGTGTTGTTGTGTTTCGAAATTACATTACAGATGGCGGCACAGTACGCCGAAAACCGACTGAAAGCGACACCGATAACTATATCAACGTGTTAAGTGTGCCTGGTACCGGGTGTGCTCGGCAGATTTCTCTCGCACCATGGGCGCGCGTTGCTTGCGAGGGTGTCAATTGAGAAATGTAAGGAAGGTCGGATGGAGTTTGTAGTGGGCTGAATACAGCTTGAAGTTTAGGCGAACTGTAATCGTATTTGTCGAAAAAGTTTACGAATTTTGTTAGCCAGTATAAAGTACCTCCTTCGCCTGTCTAGTTGTGACATTACCGCCAAAAACAGGGGAAGGGTGCGAGGGAGGGCTCAGTTAAGATTTTTCGATAAGCCCCCCCCACCCCCCCCCTCCTTAACTTTGGGAATCACGATCGTAAAAAAAGAAGGGGTTCTTAGAATCAAGTAAAACTGTATTTATCGTGCCTTTACTTGTTTTCTATCTCATCTTCTTTTTTTTTTTTTTTTTTTCAGACTTGCATGCCCTCCAAGAACGTTAGCTGGTCTGCGGTGAAGATCTCGGAGGCAGAGCGTTCGTCGTACCGAGTGGCGCCCGGCACTGTGTTAACGTTCGACACGGTCAACGACATTGAACACAAGCTGGTTGGTTTAGTTTAGTTTGGTATACGGGGTTTCGTGTTCCAAAGCGGTTCAGGCTATGAAAGGCGCCGTAGTGATGGATTCCGAAAACTTCAATTTTTGGGAGCTCCGAAAAATTCAACCACAGAGCCACTGCGGCGGGTACAACCTAACTGGTTCCCACAGCAGTCATGAAAGTCGGGCTCAGGTTTAAAAGGGCAGCTAACGTTCAAAGCACATAGATAACTAGGATTCTTTATCGTGAGTTATGAAGTAACGCTGCGGGTTATATACGTGGCGTAAGGCTAGTCAAGGCTGTTGAATAATCGTAGTCCACGCAGAATGTAGCAGCAAGACTTATTAACTTTGAAATAAAATTGGGTTTCAAAATTTCACCTGGTCATGACATGCTAAATGCTGTAAATCTGGCCTGGCTGCTTACAATAAGTCAGGAAACAAGTTATGCTGTTTGTTCACACTGCTGTGCTTTATAAATAATGTACGGCATAGAACCCTTCGGTCCTTTCTTGGTAACCTTCGGCGCTGCTTTCGGCATTCCTAATGCAGACTTCTTTAAAAAAAGAAAGAAAAAAAAACAGCAGTGTCTTCTCGTATTAAATTTTTGACACAAGCGTCCTCCAATTTATCCCATCATTTCAGGTAAACTTCTGTCCAATAGAACTCCAGCTTGATGTCCTCTGCCACATGTTCGCGCGTCGCGTTCTCTACCGTCTACACCCCACCTGACCTATGAGCCCTCGTTGCGTTCCCTCCTACACGGTTCTCACGTGTGGTCGCTTGCGAAAAAAAATACCGTAATACGAGGTACAAATTGCCCAATGATAATTATGACCCACGTCGAGCGATGAGAAACACATGAAGAAGCATTTAAGGTGATGGGCTTATCAAATGCGTTATCAAAGTTCACATACTGAACTACGGCTAAAAAAGTTATGATATTTGCATATCCTAAAGACAATGCATTTGTTTCAAATGTCATCAACTGTAGATATGTTCACGTATTCATACTTGTTCCAAGCTGTAGAAGCGGCAGTGGTAAGAAAAGACGCGTTGTTCTCTTGAACAGGTGGGCACCGTGCGCGGGCTGAGTTGCGGAGCAGTGTACGCTGTCAATTTCGACGAACCGGAGTCCGTATGTACAGTTTCGGCCGGAATCAAGACTTTTCCCCGGTTCCAAGCAGTCATCAACAGCATAGGTACGCATCCCTGTTTTTAGTGTCTAGCACTACTAGCCGCAATCACGGATTTCACTGATGTCTGTCCGAAGCCGCTCACTCTTTCTCTTCGTGAACTTGAAGTGGAGAAAGAGAAGGTGGCGACACGCGCGTCGCGCGGCTCAGCATTGAGGAGGCGGAGCGGCCGCACAACTGTTGTAGAAGCCGCTCTCTCTCTCTCTCTGTCCATCCGCCTCTCCGTGAACTTGAAGAGGATGAAGGGAAAGTGGCAACGCCCGCATCACGCGACTTAACACTGAGGGTGCGGAGCGACCGCATGATGCTCCCAGTTAGAGAGTAATACACTGAGGGAGGGGCGTGTCTGTTCGCGGGCGTCTGTTTTCTTCACACGCTATCGTCTCAGGTTTTTCTGCTGAACGGGAGCACTGTAAACGAAAACACACTTTTAAGGTTGCATTTCCGTGTTTATAACTCATCCTCTAAAAAGGGTGCGTTGAGCTACTGATACACTTTTTTATTGGGGGCAGGGCTGCTTGCTGCACCCATCAAAAGGGCGCATCAGTATCTCAATGCAATATTTCTGGAGAGGGTAATATACACTGAGTGGGTTCGACTTTGTTGTCGCGTTGAAATTCAGTATTATATCTTGACGGCTGACTGACGTCTGCGTTGACATGCTGTGTCACGCGTCGATAAGGAAAGCCTTCACGCACATCCCTATTCCGCGCTTGCAACCTTAGGCTACGATGGTGTTTTTGCAAAGATACATAGCTCTCGTTTCATGCCATTTCTTCTATTTTTAGTGCAGAGTGACAAACTTTCCTATCAATCCTCAGATTCATGAAACGAAGTGCAAATGCGTTGAAATATACATTCAGCGCGTGCTATATGCGGTCAGGAACACGGAGACAAGACGAAGCATTAAACGCTCTATATCCTGGCTAGGGTTAGAACTGATACTTGGGAACTCTGAAGCCGTTCATTGCAAGGTCGAATTACATGAATTTAGAAAAAAAGAAAAAGAGTGTCGCGGTTGCTGTAGTGTGTCATATCTTCACTATTTAACATTCATTACTTCACCTTGCAGCAAACACTTTTCCAAGACGGCCTCAAAACAATGTTCAGTGGCTAGCTTAGAAGCACATTTCACCCCTTATTCCAGAAAATAGTGTGAATAGTAATGCCAGAAATTACACATAAACTGCTGATGCTAAAGAACGAGCGACAACAGTTGTACTGTGCCAGAAATGATTTAGTATTTTTTTTTGTAGCGATCCTATTTAGAAAGAACTGCTTTTATGACCGAACTTCTGACGCTGAAACACGCCATTATTTTTTCAGCCGTCGCATCGGCAGCAGGGGAAGGCGATGCGGGTAAGTTTACTCAGAGTCGAAATTTTATCCATTCGAGACGTGCTGTAGAACTGAATGTTTCTGCAGACAGTGCTGTCCTAGTGATTCAGCTTCATTTTTGGTTTCAGATCTACATGAAGGAGAAACAGGTTCGTGAAAAACCTCTTGTCCGCACCGCGATAGTCTAACGATCTTGTCTCAAACGCTTTTGCATAAGGCTGGTATTAATTAGCAGAGTCATCCGCGCGACAGGCCTGTGGTGGACAAAGTAACAACAAAAGGAAATATTGTTGTATTATTGTAATAGGGGTTGTGAAATCTTACCTGTATTCACTACTGTTCGTGCTACAGTGCCTGGGCCCTTAAAAGGACACCTCAGGGATTTTTTTTTCTTCATCCGCGTTATCGTTTTGTCCTGCAGTGGCCATTAATAGCTACCCACCCCCCTCCCATTTTATTTACTAACAAATATGGCTTCTGACCTAATGAATACAAATTTGCTCTTGAAGCCACTATTTGCTTTTTTTTTTTTTCTAAATAGAGATATGGACATGAAGTTTTGCTTGCAATCATTAAACATATAAAAGAAAACTTCGCATGGCATATGAGGATTCTTTCAACACTTGTATTTTCGGAACATATGATATCATGCTATTGTTAAAAAGCATGCCGCGCGTATGCTGCGCGATATCAGTGCACGCTAAAGAACCCTAAGTGTTAAAAATTTTTGGAGCCCTCCACTACGGTGTCTCTTATAGCCTAAGTCGCATTGAGACGTCAAACCCCATAAACCAGATATTAGGCAATTGATGTGCCGCAAATCTTCTGTCAAATGAATAATAACTAAATAGTTCAACTCGCCAATCTGAAAAATAATGAATTCACTCGTCACAACCGAAATGATGAAACGGGAAATGTGCTTACACAGGTGCATGTGCTCACACATGCACTCTCCCTTCTTTATTACCTCGGTTGCAGTAAACATCATTTCATCCATACTGTAAACTGAACTCTGGCATTAAAATGTTTGCACCATATTTGCGTATGTGAATTAAGTAATATACGTTAATGCCCCCGTCGTGTTCAATATTCGGTTTCCATTGTTCAATAATATTAGTGCGTTTAATTTTAACACCTATTGTACGCTCGGTTATAATTGAAACCACCGTTTGTAATCCTTCTGTTTTCCTAAGCTGCGAAGCAGTTACACGATAGCCGTATCTCTGTGACTGCCAATTCGTAAGGGGCCAGGACCCATATGAAGCCCGTTGTCATGTGATTTCTTTATCCTGTATCCTCCTGTCAAAACTGAAATAAAAATTGAACCAAAATTAATGTCAATTGAATATACCATATTAGAGCACATATCAATAAAAATGTAAAAGACAGTAAGTGATACGTGCGTTCATTTCATTGGTACTCTAATGATTCCTTCTGACGCACCTTTTAAGTATGAAATGTTTTTAGCTCCTTTTCTCACCATGTTCATCCGAAAATCGTTTAGGAATAGCAAAAAATATGACGTCGAACTTGAAGCCACGCTATTTCGAAAATTCTGTACGAATGGCATCCAACAGAAAGAAGAAGAAGAAAAAAAACTTAGTCTTAAGATGGACAATTAATCCAGCTTCGATGTAAAAAAAAAAAACAAGAAAAAAAGCTTGTTTTACAAATGCCATTAGCTCATTGGGCCCGTCGCAGCAGGCTAAGCTTCTAGCGCTGCGCTTTCAATACCGTCGTCTTCCTATCTTTCATTGCTTCCTGCTTGGTTGAGAGAAGTTGCTTTTGATTGGTTGGTTTGTGGGGTTTAACTTTCCAAAGCGACTCAGGCTATGAGAGACGCCGTAGTGGAAGGCTCCGGAAATTTCGACCACCTAGGGCTCTTTAACCCCAGAAGTTGCTTTTGAGAAAAGGAAATGCATGCGCAGTATGCAATTTTTCCACCTTTCTGCGGACATCTAAACAAAGCCTTGAGGAGAAACGCGTGACAAATAAGTGTAGACTACACCAGCACGCAGTACTCGGCCGAGACGAAGGTCCCTACGTTTGTATTCACACTAGAAGCAGGCTACGAAAACGAGCGGGTTTTTCAGACTTGAGGGCAGATAATTATAAATAAGACGGCCCGGGACGCGCTGCGCCTTTTTTGAAACGTACTCATGTTTAAATCTACGTTTGGCAACGAGATCGACTCTCAGTCTTTTGTCCTCTTTTGCTCCGTGTGCAAAGCGCTTTTAAGGGCAGTGCCATGGTCACTTCGCGCGAACAGTTTTGTTACAGCTTTATTTCTCAACCGCGTTCACGGCGAATAGCTAATGTTATAGTTAATGTGGTATGATCTCAGTTGGTCCTCCAGCTTCGCCCGCCGTACTCGTAAATGCAAGAGGAGCCAGCGGAACGACGACGATGACGACCGGAAGCGAAACAACACACAAACCATCGTCAAAGCCTGTCACGGCGGAAGGTAAACGGCTTAACTAAACTTGTGGTCGCAGAACATTCCGACATACACGTGGACTAAACAATTACGTGTCTTATAAAAATTTACTTCATTGCACTACGTCCGATAAAATCCAGTTGGCTTTAGAACCGCCACGAGTAAGGCGTCGCCTGCACAAGGCTTAACTTTGTTTTATTTTATGCGCGTGCTCTTGACCGGTTTTTTACCTGATTTATTGCAGCCATATGAATACTTCTCGCTTTAAAAGTTATTTGTAACAATAATTCGTGCTTAATAAATATCCCGTACTTACTTTTACAATTCGCTTGTTTAGTACTTTGTGCCTGATATACGTTCTTGGTTTCCAGTTAATGTGAATTTCGCTTTACAAGGTCGACTGTGGGCGGCGTCAGGAATGAAGAGCTGTGTTTTGGCTGTAGGCTTTCATAGTTATCTCTGTAAGGCAGATTAGAAGTAAACCACCACTAACAAAAGTGTAAGAGAATCTCTTTGGGCCACGTAGCGATTCTTTTGAAGCCTTAGTGTTTTATAATTGGAATCATCAATTTGTCGTTTAACATCGTATGGTTTGGCTTAAAGAAACTTTGAAGGGCACTTAAAATCACCTTAAAAATATTACCCGATAGCTTTAGACGGAGACATTAATTATCGCCGGTAAGTAGCGACAATAATTAGCTATACATTACTGCAGTGAAATGGCCTAGACAGAAAAAGTAGAAAGGTGGGCTTTAAAATCAATATGCAGAAGACTAAGGTAATGTTCTACAGCCTCGGGAAGGAACAGCAGTTTACGATAGGTAGCGAAGCACTGGAATTAGTAGGCCAATATGTCTACTTAGGACAGGTAGTAACCGCAGATCCGGATCATGAAAGGGAAATAACAAGAAGAATAAGATTGGGATGAAGCGCATTTGGCAAGCACTCGCAGATTATGACTAGTAGCTTACCAGCATCTCTCAAGAGGAAAGTATACAGCATTTGCATCATATCTGTAGTCACCTATAGGGCTGAAACGCAGAAACTAATGACGAGGCTTCTAATTAAGTTGAGGACAACGCAGAGGGCTATGGAACGAAAAATGGTAAGGGTAACGTTAAGAGATAGGGAGCGTGCAGAGTGGGTCAGAGAGATAACTCAAGTCACTGACATTCTAGTGGAAATCAGGAAGAAGGAATGGACATGGGCAGGACATGTAGTGCGAAGAGAGGATACCCGATGGTCGCTTAGGGTAACAAACTGGATTCCAAGAGAAGGAAAATGTAGCAGGGGCGGCAGAAAGGTAGGTGGGCGGATGAGGTTAAGAAGTTGCAGGGGTCAAGTGGATGCAGCTAGCACAGGACCGGGTTAATTGGAAGAATATGGGAGAGGCCTTCGCCCTGCAGTGGGTATAGTCAGGCTGATTATGAGGATAATGATGATATGATGGCTACACACTGTGTGAGGCGAAATGCTCGTACAAGGCATTCGTTCTTTCTCACTGACCAAGCCGAGTAAACGCTATCACTATGTCACACCGCTCTTGATCAATGAGACTTATACTTGTGACGGACAACGCTGACTCGACTCCCACTACGAGGCATCTGATGCCATGGCGTTAATGCACTTCGCCACGAATGAGACCAGGACTTGATCGCAAAAACCGTTTCTCAGTAAATTACACATTGATGAAAAGCTCATGAAAGACAGTGATTAAAGTGAGGCCGTACATTCGGTCCCAGCTCCAGAGAAGAGACTCATCTGCACGGTGTCTAACGGGACGAACGCGGTCCTGTCCGACGTGAAGAAAGCTTGCAGTCACCTGGTGTTCTCGTCTCTCGTCTACGACAAGAACTCGTCTGTCCTCGTTCCCAAAGATGGCAAGTTCTTTCGCTGTCGACTCAGATTCGATTACAGCGAACCAGATATGTATTCAAAAATATCGTGTAACACGCAAAATGGCCAACAAAGCTAAGTTCACGAGTTCATGGCCCATGTAAATTACAAGGACCAATACGAGCTGTAAAGTAATTTCAAACTCGGTTCTTCTTTATGAGCAGAAACTATATTTTTTGCAAAACGGCTGCCGAAACAGTTTGAGTCAAAATTATCGCATGCAGTCATAAGAAAACATATCAGTATATACCTGTCGTTCAGTGAGTCAGAAACCCAACTTCCTTCTGACATGCTGCAACGGTCATACTTTTCCTCTTGGCTGCATGCTACAAATTTCACTCAAATTGTTTTGGCAGCAGCGAGGCTATTGCTGATACTTACTACTACTGATACTTATATGTTCAAAAAGTATAGATACTCTAATTCCACTGTTCTAAGAAATTTAATGGAAGAAAGGGCGTAAAATTCAATTTCCCTGCTGTTTCCTTGTTACATTAAATTTCCTAAAACTGTGGCAACAAAAATCTTGACCCACCGTGCTTAGGGATTTCTATGCTTGAATAAAACTTCAAGGCTAAAGGAGCATATACGTCTTTTTAGCTTTGCAAGTAAATATACATGCTACTATTATGTAAGACTCTTGGGATCAGGCCTTTAAACATTCAAACAGAAGGAATTCTATTTTGTCTAGTGCTATTATATAAAAGTAAAAAAGATTCAGAACTCTTAGAAACGGTGTAGAATGTTCACGTAGAGGTTGATTTAAGATGCAGATTTTCTGGTCATGGAACTTCGAACTCCTGCAATGTACAGAATTTTGATGCCAGCCATTGTTATGGAGTGGCAACTCTGCAGACGTAAAGATTTCGTAATTTCAGTTCACCAATTTTCGGCAATTATTTGCGTAAATGTGTAGCCTTGTTTTATATGTAAAGGATCGATACTACGCCTATTGCATGATATTGCATGATACTGCATGATACAAATTGCATGATACAAATTTCTTCATAAATTTAATTTTATCATAATATTACCATGTCATTCTAGCGTCACGTCCATGAAACACACGCTAGATCTGCCTGACCTTTCCCAACGTCGCAAGTGCTCTCGCGTCTGTCTTTTTCCCAAAATATATTACTTCAATCCTTTCCCAAAAGAAAGTCTTTTCTATGCCTCCAGTCCATAAACACAAATCTGAAGTGCCATCTTGTCGCACTAACTTGTACCACTCCTTTTTTTCACCAAGAACAGCCATTGAATGGAACCGCCTTCCCGCCTCCACAGTCTCCATTGTGACAACTAACTTCAAGATCGCCGTTAAATGTGCTTTTAGTTAATTCTTAGTTTTGATTTGCACGGCAAATAATTACTGATTTCATTACTCTTTTCTGTTGCGCCTAGGGGCCTTGAAATTACAATAAATAAATAAATAAATAAATAAATAAATAAATAAATAAATAAATAAATAAATAAATAAATAAATAAATAAATTAATTAATTAATAAATAAATAAATAAATAAATAAATAAATAAATAAATAAATAAATAAATAAATAAATAAATAAATAAATAAATAAATAAATAAATAAATAAATAAATAAATAAATAAATAAATAAATAATCAACGTACTGATCTTTTATCTTTAGCGAAGGAAATACAACTGGTCTAAGGCTATATTCTAGTGCTGATGGCTAGCATACTGCGTAGATGAATTCGTATTTTTCCCCTCTCAATGAATTTTATTCGTTTTCATTGCTGCTTTCGATGAGATTAGACGCATTGCTCAAGCTTGCCGCTCCGGAGCCCGGCTCCAGAGGAGGGCATCTCAGGTTCCTTTATTTCCGATTCCAATGGTACAATGCACAGTTGTAACTTCCAATTTGGCGCCGCAGCTAGTCGTTGCAACGCGTCACCAGCTGAAGCTACTTGCAACTAGCTTCCTGGTGCTTCGTGTACTTAATTTAGGTTCTGCGAAAAATAAGTACCAGATTTCCTCGCGCTGCGCGAAATTTTTTTATTTATTAAAAAACGAACACGGCATTATGAAGGCTACGATGTCGGTATTTACATTAACCACCGGAATGTGTTAATGGGAACGTAAAGCGTAAACCTCAGTTTAATTGCATTATTTCTAAAACTGTTAATGTCCTCCGCTGCTGACAGCATATTTTTGAACAATTTTCATTTTACAGCGGCCACCGCACTTTTGTGAATTTTTGAACAATTTCGCTCAAACGCTTGATATACTTGAGCCTTGAGGAAACTGCTCAGTGAGCAATTTATACAAGCTGCGACGCATTTAAATGAACTTGGAGCTCTAACCGCTGCTTGTGGATACATTTCAGAGGATGGGCTGAGCGCCTTCCTTGCTCTGAAAAACTCATCCTCAAGCGTCAAACTCGCCGTGGAGCTGGATATTGTGGACCTTCTTGAGTCAGAAGTGAATGCCGAGACTGAACGGATTGCCGTAGCAACGCTTTTCTTCATGCAAAAGCATGGCTTGGAGAGGCTGGCAATGTTTGTCAAGCGTCGCGACTTCTTCGAAGCGCACCTAAGAAGACTCATCTCGTTCATCAAGGTGGGCGAGCTCACTTAGAATATGGAATCACCCTGCTTCAAGACAACGTTCTTATATAAACTCTTAGCTGCTTAACCGCCTCCGTACGCCGGCTTCGACATGCGTGCCAAGCTAGCGTCGAGTTCAAAAACCGGAGTCCAGTGAATTCCTTCTTTTATGGCGTTGGGGCGAAGTTATTGCAGGTATTCTTTGCAACGATGGTACTGCTTTTCGGAAACACAACGCTTACTACTATTACTGCACTGCTACTAGACGTGACCGTCTCTGTATTTGCTCGAAAAGTCACAGTCACTCTTTTCACAAAACAAATTCTTTGCAACGATGGTACTGCCTGTCTGAAACACAACACTTACTACCATTGCTGCATTGCTACTACACATGACCGTCTCTGTATTTGCTCAAAGAGTCACAGTCACTCTTTTCCCAAAACTTCACTCTTTCACTCCTCTCTTTTCACTCCTTCGAATAATGCGGCAGTTGATTAAGACGAGCCTTTCATTATACCGAATGTTTCAGCGAAGGTGAACCATATAATTTAAGAATAGGCTTTCTGAAGCATCGCTAACGTAACATAACAGGTGAATTATATTAATTAGCATGATAATTATCTAAATCCAAATAGTCCCGTCTAAGCCATTTCAAAAGTATTTACTGCTGCTTTTCAATGCTCATTGTTCCAGATGCTCCGTTCAAGTTTGCGAACAGTGCTGACAGACCAGATCAAAGAAGTGATTGTCGCTGTTCCGCTTCAAAGTAAAGTTTTCATCTCCGAGCTCCTACAGTAAGTACGCATGGCGCACCTTGACCCAAGGGAGTTGGTACGGCATAGTGTTGTTAACATGGAAGAAGGGAAATACAGGAGAAGCGTTTCCAATACTGTTGTCTGGAATGAAAGCGTCACGAAGGCCACGTGGTTCTGGAGGCCAGCCTGTAAGAATGGTCTCAAGTAACGAGCGCAAACAGTCTTGTGCTTGCTATGACAGCAGTAACTGTATGTGCCTCGCGGAACGGTGTGGAATATGAAGCTTGTCCGAGCTTATTCTGTACATCTGAAGCCGCTTAAATGACTGAAATATGTTCCCAATATTAATTTTACAGCAGCAGTGCGGGAAGTGACCTTTTTATTTTTCTATTTTTATTTGTTTGTTGTTTTGTTTTGAAGGCAATATGAGCAACAGCAAACGGAAGATTGCCTGACGATGGGTATTGTTCCTTGTACAGTTTTGGGCGACAGTCATTGCACACAGGCACATGTAACATGTTTTTCGCATTAGCACATTCCTGAAAAAAGTTATGCCTGAAAAGTCAATTCATGAGCCTATAGCACTCAAAAATGAATACAAACGTAAAAAAAAAAAAGTGTGACATTAACATAACGACCTGCTTTTAAAAACGCTCTTACCACCGTAGGTGACGTCTTTGGGAGAGCTGAAACCCCATGCAGTAGCATGCAGCAGATGTTAGATCAACTATAACAGATTTCCGGAAGTGCTATAAGTCTTTTTGCAAAGTATCTTAAACGCTGTGGCCATCCTGCAAATGCTTCGAAAAATTACGAGGAGGAGAATACGAGACAAAAGCGTCATCAAGAGGCTGCTGCTCATCTGACTCTGATATATTGCGATCTGCAGGCATGCCGACACAATCATCTACATCACACACCACTCTGCGCCGAGTGAGAGCTGTGTGGTGGTATTCCCTTCAACGTTCGATTCAAATCAGAGCTTCTCAGATGTGGTAAGTCGATGACCGCGCCGCTTCATCGGACTTTTTCTAGTTGACATTCTAGCGGTCTCTCGCTTATCGCTATTAACATTGTGCAGGTACGGTGAAACAAAACAAGGTGAGCAGTAGTGGTCTCCTCCAGTCTTGGGCCGAGTCGATGTTAACTGACGTTAAGCGTCATCTATAGTAGCCAGGTCTCTTAGTTTTCTCTCAGACAAAGAGATGATTCTTAGCGATCTCTTATCGTATTGGAATGAAGAAGCTGTCTGCCTACGTATTTGCAGGATCCTTTCGAAAATCACCACGCAACCAGAAATTAGCAACAGAAGCCAGAGAATCACGTCTCTTGTTCTTTCTCTCTTCAGCTATACAGAATTCTTACTTTGGCGCTGTCGTTACAAATGGGTCTAGTTCAAGATAAGGTGAAAACGAATGCTATGCAGTTAATGGGTTTGGTCAGAGGCATCCTGTGTCGTCAAACGTCACACTGTACAAATCCCGACCTTGAAGAAGAGAGTTCTTCCTCATCGAAATCATCAACGCACTCTGTTAAAGCAATTTCCGATGACTGCAATGGTCTCTGTTTTTATTCCCGAACATTTAGGTTTCTCATGCTTTTTTCATCCATCAGTCGTTGTAGCCGGATGACGCAGTCGTGATATTATCGTTGTCGTCCGCGCAAAACGACGTCGTTACATAGCAAAGTGGCATCACCTACTCTCAATAATCGCACTACTGGGTGACGTGACAGATGAGCAAACTCGCAACTGAATTTGAGAACGCATTTGCTTTTACATTTTACGCCGTGAGTCGTTATGCGCAGTGGACCCCCGAGTCGTCGCATGACCGAATTTCGTCCGACGCCACCGATCAAGGCAGCCAGGACTTAGCCCACGTTACTTCAGTCATTATGTATTTCGGTGCATTTAGAATGGATAACATTGTGGTAGTGTGAAGTTTACAGTAGTGTGGATTATGGTGAATTATGTTGGATTAGGGTAATGGATAATAGTAGACTAGATTCAATTAATCTGGAATAATTTGTATTAAAGGTAGATAGTATAGTATAGTATAGTATAGTATAGTATAGTATAGTATAGTATAGTATAGTATAGTATAGTATAGCATAGTATAGTATAGTATAGTATAGTATAGTATAGTATAGTATAGTATAGTATAGTATAGTATAGTATAGTATAGTATAGTATGGTATGGTATGGTATGGTATAGTATAGTATAGTATAGTATAGTATAGTATAGTATAGTATAGTATAGTATAGTATAGTATAGTATAGTATAGTATAGTATAGTATAGTATAGTATAGTATAGTATAGTATAGTATAGTATAGTATAGTATAGTATAGTATAGTATAGTATAGTATAGTATAGTATAGTATAGTATAGTATAGTATAGGATAGGATAGGATAGGATAGGATAGCATGAGATAGGATAGGGTGAGATAGGACGTGATGAACTTTATTGCTCTACTTTAGAGATATTGCCGACAGAGTTCCTCCATCTTCTTTGCGTCGATGGCGTGGCTCCGTCTCACAGGGTTGGCACCCCTATTCCAGGGCACCACTGAGTTTTGCTGCTCGCTGGGAATGGATGACCAGTCCTCTTTGGAGGATCGGGTTGCCGCTGGAGAGCATACTCTCCCACTGTTTCGCACTCGGATTTTCTAGTTTGTGGAACGCTTTGTTTCTATCGCATTGCCAAGTGATGTGATATGAGAAGTTCATCACGACGAGGTTCGATTTCGGATATAGAAATTTGTGCCAGGGATGAATGTTTGCTATACAGAAGGTGCCGCGCACGACAAAGGCCTGACGGCAGCGACAGCGGCCCCAACGGTGTCGCATCGCCTCAACTTTCGAAACTGCCGTCTCGGACGAAGATCTTGCAATGAGGGCCGCACAGGAGCGAGAGGTTGTTAAACGCCGGTCGTATAACCAAGCCATATTTTGCTCTAACCCCAGGAACGGGCTGACCTGGTGCCTACAGATCTCACCGGCGCCATCAGAACGAAGCGCTTCTGTGTCTCCGTTAGCCTGGCCGTTCTGCATTTTATGCTCGACGATTCGGTCTCCAGGGTGGCCAACAGCACCTGTCTCCTTGAAAGCTGGGTCTCTTACGACCAGGTATAGGTTCACTGCTTGCTCTCAGATTTGTTACTTATAGGCACAGTACTGATTGATTCAGCCCCTATGGTCGTTTTTATGAGCGAATATCAGCTTTCGGCTATAACAATCATAAGTTGTGGTCAAAATGAATATGGAGGCTAGTTGTAAGTGTTTACGGGCAAGAAAGCTTGGCTCAACACTTATTCTCACAAATTAGAACTATGGATTACGGCTCTTTCTCCTCTGTTGATTACTGCCGTAATATCTGGAGTCATCACCCACCTCCCACTTCAGCCAAAATGATTATGTAAAAACTACCGAACCATCGCTCATGCCTTGAAAACATAAACTAAGTTCCTGCCGATTTCCGAAAGATACCCCACCGAATGACGCAACTAAAAAAAAAAAAAAGAAAGAAAATGAATAAAAGAAGGGACAGAAAGAAACTGTTCTGTCCCACGAATTCTCCCGAAATTTCGCGACCGTAAGGTCAAAAGGTGGTCGTGCAAAGAAAAACGATTGAGATAACGAAGTTAAGCATTATTTTGTCCGCGGCCACAAGAAAGTCTGTGTACCCACGGAGAAAGAAGTCTTTATCTGTACCGTGATTGCAGCACCGCACAGATGTCGCAATTCGATTAAAGGACGACACCTGCATAATGGCGCCGGACCTAGTTGTAGGGGTGGCGCAACAGGTCGCGCTTGCTTTTGAAAGGGGTCTACTTAACAAGATACCTCGCATGAGCAAACTTAAGTGTGTGTTTTGTCATGCCATGATAGACGGAAACAAAAACAAAATGCATATTTTCAAGCTTTTGTCAATTTTGTTTTTCGTTTGGTTACAGAGACATCGCCCACCCTACTTTTTCGATGAATTTCAGGCCCCTGGTGGGTGGGTGATGACTCGAGATATTACGGTACGCCCTTTTGTAAAAGTCAAGTTTGATATTTTTGAAGGTGAATGAGTAATACATTTGCATTTTGGTCGTGCTGATGAAAGGCAATACTTCTTTGATTGAATATCACTGTTTAAGGTTAAAGCTGTTGATTCATAATATTCACGATTGCTATTATCGCCTAGATGATATCATTCATAAAAATGCTAAAACGTCAAGTTTCTGCCGTTCTGTTGCAGACCTGTCTCACTGGAGAAGCGCCTCCGATCTACGATGCAGACGCAATGGCTGTTTTCGTTGAAGCAGACGGCTATGCCTTGACGTTCGAAAATGAAGAGTCCCTCCACTTGAAGGTGCGATATTATTTCCTCAGTTCTGTACATCGGGAACCTCGCTAAACTCACTATACATTTCCGGGCGTATAGAGATAGATTATCGGGCTTACATTACCAAATGTAAACACGGAGGTGCATTCGCGAACGACTGGTTATGAACGTGCAGCACATGTCCGTCCATCGACGTCGTAGTTCATTGCAGAGATCTCAATAACTACAGTCTGTGAATGAAGGGACCCCAAACGCGTCGAACGACTTTACGTAACTTGTCCCTCCCTGCTGCTGCTTGTGCTTCTGCATGCGGGCACCATGGTTTTTCCGCTATCATAAAGCAGTTTGAAATCTTGCGTTCATCGGCTCATGTTAGCAATCCTCAAACGTGCGTGAAAGTACTTTGTAAAGCAGCCCATAGAGGCCTGACTGTTATGCGAATGCTAAACGGCTTTCCTTTGCAGCCGTATTGCTGTGCTTAAGCGGACGCTAAAAATCGATATATTCGCGGCACATTCGAAAGTACCGCGATGTGCCCAGTCCAACGACGCTTAACGTTGCACGGCACATCTTTTCGACGGTGCGAGAACAACTCTACAGGCTGATAACGAACTCACTCAATGCGCGTATGGGCATAGAGAACTCTCACTGTGCCACGTTCTCAGCGCGATAGCCGCCGATTTGGTCCGTACTTCCTTCAACACTTTGGCACAGGCTCGTCACATTTCGGATCTCTTCGGCGGCAAGGCGTGCGTGGCCGCGTTTCACGTGGAGTACGATGCCGGCCGCAACGCGTGCTCCGCCCAGCCGCATCCGAACTCACGACTAGCCGAGCTGGCCTCCGGTTTGCAAGGTATACGCCCACCTGAAATCCCCTGAATCATCGTTGAAAAAGCAGCACGTCGCTTTTCTGGGCAATTCGGGAATCAATATTTTGCGCGTAGAAAGCGCGGAACGAAACAAAAATGTATCGTCGTCTCACATTTTTTCCCTTATGTTATGCTCCAATTTTAGCCTAAAACACTAATTTGTTGTCCATGTTTGTTAATATAACGCGAAAGAAATTTAGTTGCGACCAGGTTACGCAGTGTTTGTACGCTCGGTCGTTGACTGCTTTAACAAGTGCACAACCAGATTATTGGTATATTGCATAATTTTGCGTAACAGGCCGGTGCACAAACGGACTTCGATAGCTCATTATCTAGTGCCGGATGCGCCACGGCTACTTACAGTTAGATTGGCATCCTGTGTTATTGATCATTGTCATTGCTTTGTTTCAGATAACGCGCACGCCTTCACACAACGTGGATATGAAGGTATTCGATTTCAACCCGTTATCATTTCATTGTCAACAAAAAGGACCTTTATTGTTTGCGTTTCCGCCTAAACACCCACGCCGAGGCCATGCAGGCTACATTGAATGGCACGTCATGCTTTAAAGCGTTCTGCTGCACTTTGCCTATTACACCGCCTTTTCATTCCACTCCGATCTACAAATTTTAAGGCGAAAAGCCTTACTTGGCTCATGACTCGCCAGCGTGTCCGGTCGCGTTTCTGCCACACGGCTGCTTTTCGATGGAAACGAGAAGCAAGGCACCCGTATGCTGTGCTGTGCAGTGCGCTTTAAAGAGTCACAGGTGGTCGAAATTTCCGAGGCCCTCCATTACGGCGTCTCTCATAGCCACAAAGAAAACCAAGCTGATAGTCAAAGTTCTGAAAAACTTCAAAAAAAAAAAAAGAAAGAAAGAAAGGAAGCGAGTGGGCTGCAGGTGGCAATCGATCGTTTCAATAAACTCGTACGCCTTGGCGTAAAGTGCCTGAGTATTCTACTACTGACTCTGACGCTGCGTGTTTACTTCTGTCACGCCTTGTAAATGTATTGACATCCAAAGCACTTTGAAAAGTTTTAAATTATTATATTATAGTTTTATATTATATTTTTAAAGTATTATATTATGCTATACCACGGAGGCATTTTGAAACGAGAGCGGCCGAGAAAAATTAAACAAAAAAAGCATTTCATGAATCTCATGCCTGATGACAAGCAGTAACATATGGGCATAGTTGTAAGAAACATTGTAGGACTGGTGAGACACACACAGGTGTATCAGAGGCTATACGCCAACGACAGCTTTTCGTATATAAAACCATTAAGCCAAAAGGGCGGACTAGGAAACGTCATCCAGACTAGTAAGTGGGATTTGGCTTTTAAAATAGCTAATGCATTGCAGTTTAATTTATCGAATGCTCTAGAATGTATAAGTATGCCTCGCATAAAAATATAACTTCGAGATCACTGCAGAAACTGCAATGGGAGATTGTGAAAGCATTAGCGTTGGGGCAATGTTAGTGGCTTCTAGTCGACACCTTTCTACATTTACTTACCCAAATGGCATCACTCAGCACTTTCTCACATGCCTCATGAATTACGACATTTTCATGTCACATGACTAATAACTCATGATTAGATGGTACAGCCCTTCTTACACCATGACAACTCTCATCCGGCCATTGACTGATGACGTCACTTGGTGGTAACGTCACGGGGGACCATTTTCCAGCGGCACCTTTTGCGGACACTTCCGGCACTAGCATAGTCTACTAATGCTTTCGCGTTAATAATGTGTTAAATACATATATGATACAAGATATGAACACCTAAATATGTACTAGTCAATTCATGACAAATGCGCGGATCAGATGCATTAATTACAAAATTGCAGCTCTCACGTGTTTTCTTGATTCGTCTAATGCCACAGTGGTTACGACTTTTCCGTACGCAGGATCAACGCCTCCTCATCGTGAGGCACGCATGGGCCAAAATATACAACAAGGCGGTAAGACAAATAGCATATGTAGCTGAATATTCAAGATGTGCACATTGTTAACGAGCGGAGAGCAAACAATTTGTTTTTTTTTTTGTTTTTTGTTTTCTTTTTTATTCGTTTGAAAGCAGAAAGACTGTAATCCGGACAAGTTTCAATCGATCTATGAAATCAGTACCAGCATTACGAAACATGCGCGTGGATTTATAGCTGGCAAATAAATCAGCAATTTCGGCCTTTGAAACTTGAAAATAATCTATTATTGTTATTTAATCGCTCATCTTGCTATTTCTTAACCAAATAAAATATTGTTAATTTCATTCATGCATTTGTTTTTATAAAAAATTGATTGTATCATTTATTAGCTCTCTGTCATAGTTCGTCGTTTCAGACCTATTGCGCACTTCATATTTGTAGCTCCATCGATGTGTGCTTCTGACGTTAAGTTGCTTTAAACCGGCACGCGCTTCAGTTTCGTTCCTTTTCCGTCATACTTATTCTTCTATATTATATTCTTACGAAGTGTAAACCGAAAGTCAGAGGGAGCGGAGTCGTGATTATGAGTTGTGCCGTAGGTCATTTTTTGTTCCTTCTATTTCTCTGTTGCATAAATTTATGCTAAAGCGACTATACGCTCAAACTCCATTAATTCTTGAAAAAAAAAAAAAATCTACACTTTAACTTTGATTCTTCTATTTTTCTCAGCTATCCTGGTCTGCATCTTGTCCGAGAAGCCACCGAGCCCGATCCAACTTCCCCAGCGGATGTGCACCATTACGGTGTACCAGCACATCTTCTACGACCGAATCACCGACCGCGTCATGCCAAGGGATGGTACGTAAGGTCTCTACCCCAAGAGTTGTTTAAAATGGCGTCATCGCAGTCACGAGCCGAAGCGCTAGAAAACAAATCAAGACTGCAGAGGCACTCACAAGCCAAACGTCGGCGCTGCGATGATAGCTCAGAGGTTATGGCGCTCGACTGCTGATCCCTAGGACGCGTGTTCGATCCTAGCCATTATGGCTGCACTTGACAGAGGCGAAGCGCAGGACATCTATGTGCTGTGCGATGCCAGTGCACGTTATAGAATCCCAGGTGGCAGAAATTTCCGGATCCTTCCCTCACGGCCTCAGTCGCTTGTGGATGTTAAACCTTATAAAGTTTTAAACCAAACCACATCAGTCAAAGTGGGGTTGATTCTATATAGCTCGTGAGAGTACTCTGATCGGCGTTTGCAGATCAGAATTGAGTGGGTTCCATTTCACTTTGGGCAATTCCGCTTGCACCTGTTAAGCATCTTCTTTTTCCTTTCGATCGATATGACCTCTCCCTGCGCTGTGCTTACTTCCGTGGTTAACAGCCTTACTAGTAGCTCTTCGGATAACTAGTTCACCCACGTAACAGAACCAATTTATCATCTACGAAAGGCGTTTAGCACTTCTCTGTTTTTTTCTCCTGATTCCTTAGTTTCGTTTGATTCAGTTTGATTGGAGGTAATGTACATCCCAAAATGGCATCGGCTGTGAAGGGCGCCATAGAGGAGGGCTCGAGAAATGTCGACCACGCAGGGTTCTTCAAACATGCACTGACATCGCAGAGTGCACGGCGGCTTGCATCGTCTCCAGCGAAACGCCGATGGCGTGGCCAGGATCGAACCTGCATCCTCGCTACCAGCAGTTGAGTGTCCTAATCACTGGGCCGCCATGGCGATGCATCTGATTCTTTAGACATAGCTTATCTTATGTGTATTAGGAAGATAGTGAGAGACCGGAAAGCGTGGCGTGACATGGTCCATAGGGTCACGAAGAGTCGGACACGACTGAACGACTGAACTGAACTGATCTTATGTGTATAAGTTCATAACACGAAGCATACATGTTGAAAGACCTGCACGTATCTTATCATAGCCATAATAGAAACTTTATCAGCAAGGTGTTCGGGGCTCGCAGGCCCCTGGGCCCCCGCACGGCCTCATTGCATTCAAACGTCCATGTTCCTGTATACTCTGACGCCGGCAGCCCTGTCGGTTACGACAGTCTACTAGACCGGATCCGCGGAATGCAGCAGGGTCTACTTTTAATTGAATGCGGGTCACTGGTGAGATCTACTGTACGTATGCTGATCTAATAGGAGATACTTATGCTTTTACCAATTTTACGCCATACTATGAGAGGTCCAAACAGCTAATACATAACGAATCCTGCTGCACGACGTATGCATCGCAAAGATTCACTGCCAAAAAGAGAAGAGAGAAAGGTCCCAGGAGCGGGGCCGCGGAAGCAAATCGGTTTTGAATTATGTTTGCGTCTTGTTAACAATAGCACCTCAATTCACTTAGAAACTTAGAGTCTAAGACATAGTGATTCTTGCGCAGGAAGCAATAAAACCCGTTTGATCTCTTGGTCAAGCTCTGCGATTCTTCCATAAAGAGCAAGAAAAGCTAAATCACTCGATTCAGTGAAAGTACTTGTTTAATGAAGTGGTGCATGAAATGCTGGTGATGAAACCAGCGTGAAAAGCGAAACTTCTTTGTGCTTTCTTCGTATTTTCTTCTGTGTTGATTAGTTCTGTCACGTCCTTACGGTTAAGCCGCTCCCATGGACCATACACGATGAGATACTTTTTTGAACAGCATCCGTCTTCACATGGTGTGGCATTGCGTATATGCGCGCACGTGTACGAGGATACTGCTCTGCACCCACGCAGGTGCCTCATTCCACGACTTCGCCGAGCTCAGCAAGCGTGACGTCAGCTCGCAGCTGGTGGCCGCCTTTGACGACCTGGGCTTCACGGTGCCCTGGGCGCGCGACAGGCTCTTCCCCGGCCGCTTCGCCCGCTCGGCGTCCGCCTGGTGCCGAGACTACGCGCTGCACGGCCTCGCCTTCCTGCCGCTCAACTTCAGTGCCCTGCAGCGCGCCGAGCCGGCCGTCCGAGCGCTGGTGATCCTCTTTTCTTGGCTACACGGGAGCTTTGACAAAGTGAAAAATCATCCGCTAATATTGGCTAGCTCCGTTTACCACATCCGCAAAAGGTCTTGCGGCTCCTGTTCCAAAATATTTGCTGCACGGGACACCTCTTTATGAAATGCTTAAAATCTAGAGGAAGGTACATAATTCCATGGAGCTGCGTTGGATGTATAAATTTCGTCGTTGTAGCATGACAACAATCTTATAATCTCTTAAAATCACTTTATAACCGTAAATTTGCACGCCTGTGTCGACGCAGCAGCTTTTTAAGTCTATTTCGATGATTTGATGGCACTGTTTCTCTAAGAAACGCAGAAGCAGCGTTTTTCGCATGTCTTTTAGGTATGGCCGAAATCGTTGCTTTTTGCTATTCTCCTTTGATTTCCCATATAGCAACATTCGGTTAGTAAAAGTAGAGCAATTGGACTATATTGACTATTCAGAACCAGGTGTTTGGTTGGTAAGCTTGATGATAATGTCACTGCTTGCACAATTAGGGCCGCATATAACAAGATATAAATTAGTGATTTGCGCAATGACAAGTCATTCAATTTCGACCAAAGCCTTAAGTATACTCTGTAAATTGAAAGCTTCAAGTAGGATATGTCAATCACTCTAAGGGAGTTTCCTGGAGCTCGATTTGAACGATTATTATTTTCGTTCACTGTACGAATGGGATGCTTTTAGTGTTAGCAGGTTGGCTACGTTCTACAAAAGCCAGTCTGACAATACCTCATTTAGCACTGGATGTCAAGACATTGCTTTGCTGGTTCCAGAACAACATGAGCTCTGTGAGGCCAATGGTGGTCCTAGGAATGCCCCACACCGACGACCTGCCGACCCTTAATCGGATGGCGCCGTAAGTTAGTTATCTCGACATTTACCTAAATAACAATGGGCGAGGAATGAAGTAAAAGTGTTCGTCATTGCCTTGCAGGCACGTGGATATTATCGTGTTCCTGACCCACCACATCGGTCCGTCAAAACCGTGCCGAGTAACAGTTCCTTCGAGCCGTGTCTTGATGATCGACAGCTCCGTCTTTGTGGTACGTACTATGTCCTTGATATATCTTCTGATCATTTTCATGCAAGACAGCTGTACACAGAATCTCGCTTTTACGGTAGCTTACTCGTGCCGAGTACTTTTTTATGCGACGTACACTATGTTGCTGTAATCTCGCATCTATATTCTAAAATTGAATTCAGCGAATAAATTCGCTGAGAGAACAGAAAATATATCCCAGTGCAACATGTTAGATCAGGTTAGGCTTAACAAGACACATGCTGCCTGATCGCGCTGCCTTGACGAAGACAAGTCCACTTGTCGAAACATCGTCTCGGCTTGCGAACTGAGGCTCTTCCTTAACCATTATTTAGTGTTCTTTCATATTTTTATAGTTTCCACAACGAACGAAGGCTTGCATTTAGCTATAGTTTCGTTAAAGTCGGAGATCTTGTGGACTGCGTCCGTATTGACCTTCAGCTCGGCCTCGATGTCAAAATTTCAAGTTCATAGCAAAAAAAAAAAAAAAAAAGAGAGGAACAGAGATAAGAAGAAAGACGAACACATCGTTGTGTTCTTCCTTTTCTTACGTTCGTCCCTTTTCTTTGTTCTTCCTTTCTCTGACCGTGTACCGTTCCGTTGAAAACTATGAGCTTAAATCGAGAATGTCAACTAGCCCAACAACTAGCCCAACAACTAGCCCTACTGAAGTACAAACATTCGAGTCAAGTCATAGCAACACGAGTTTTATATAACTTATGTCGAATATAATAGCAGTACACGTGTTATATGGTTGGATAACTTATGCCCGGTATAACTGAGCTTTACTAGTTACGCGTCGCAATAATTACAGATAATTAGGTTATTGTGCTAACATATTGAACTTAATTTAAGCTAGATTCTCAACTCATATACCGTTGAAAAGGTCTCGATAAGCAGAAGACAAAAACAAACGCTAAACTACGCACAACTTGTAAAGTCGAGCTATCGCTGGTCTACTCGGTTCATTCATGATTAAACAGCTTCCCGTTTTAATTTTATTTTATTTTCTTTTATGGCGTGATGTATTATAACCGAAAACTTAATGGCGTGACTTCAGTTCTCTTAAGCAATAAGCAAGTAAACCTTTGCAACTTCAGCGATAGTTGTTAAAACCGCAAATTGTGGGGTCTAACACTTAAAGTAATGGACGCCGTATTGGCGAGCTCCGGATTTATTTGGCCAACTGAGGCTCTTTTATAACATGCGCTGAGATAGCAAAACAGTCAAACTTTTTTTTTTTTTTTTTGTATTTCACCTCCGTCTAGATGTGGCCGCAGCTCGGCATCGAACCAGTGACTTTGGATAACCAGTAGTAGCAAGCCATAGTAACTGACCTATTGCAGTGGGTGATAGCTGAACATTTGCACAATTCAATATAATTCCTCTCACATCTAGCATCGACCAAGAACGAGAAGCACACTTCTTTATGCATCGGCGCTTTCATTAGGCATTAAGTGTTGATAGGCTCAGGGTGCAGATGGAAGCTGTCCAAGAAAGCCAGTGTTGTTGCTTGCAATATAAATTGTGCCTAATATTCATGTATCCCACGCTGCCCCGCGCAGAGGCAGACAGCTGAGCTGACCAAACAGATCCTTCGTCGGCACCACAACTTGGTCAGCGTGTGCGTGGCGGCCAACCTGGCCGTGCTCAGGTTCTCGCTGCCTCCGAGGCAGTCGGACCTGGACGACAGCTGCATCTCAGAGGAACAGGTTAACTACTCGCAGGTATGCATGCACTTTCTCTCCTGCACTGAAGCAGGGTTATTAAACGGGCAACCACTCGATGGATCGAACTGCATTTTGCTGCTAGACACCGCGCGCGTCCAATAAGAGACAGTTGGTCACTTTAGGAACAGACTAAGAGCGCCAGCCAGAAGCGACGCAACTTCTTGCACCGCAGCAATCCATGAGATGCCATTTCGAAGCTTCTGCGCAATGCTTCTGATAACATTGCGCGGGCCCGTTTCTACCTCCATAACTTTAATCTAGGTCTTGATATCGTGTTTCACGGAAAAATTAGATAAAATAATTATTATTTACACTGACCTTAGAACGCCTCTTTATGTTGGTTTCTTTTTATTGTTTTGCATTGCAGACTAGCAATAAATATGATAAAAATACAGAATGCAGATGCATAACATGACTGAATTCAAAAGTAAAAGAAAATAGTTTTATGGGGAAATTTTAGGCACCCATGGTCTTGCACAATTTATAAGAAATACTGTGTCTATGCATGAGTGCCTCAGGTAAGAACTGATGGATTTCCACAGGCAAAATACGCTCGAGACGAATTCTTAGGGAGACCTTTAGATTAACTTAGTCCACTTGAGATTTATTAATATGAATTCGAAACTTAGTAATGGACTGGTAAAGCTTTCGGCCCTTACCAAAGTTTGATGGCGGTGGTCCGAGTTGAACTCGTTCTTTCTCACTGAGCAGATGAATGCGTGTACGGTAACATATTTGTCTCTGAACGGAGGCGTGTGCAGTTTACGTTTCTGTACTAGCACCTCCTCATCCTTAAGGTTTAATCATGTAAAGACGCAATAGAGAGTTTCAGCGAAGCGGTGACGTACGCTGACTTATAAAAAAAACCAGGGAGGCACCTGCAGAGCATGCGAACTTGCAGCTGCGCGTCCCCTTTTGGCCAGTGAGCACGCGCGGCAAGTGCCAGGATGGTCCCGATTATGTCTGCTTTGGTACCTCCTTGGGACGTTGAAGCCATTTGGACATCTCTCTGTATTTTTAGCCAGGCTGTGTTGAAATCGATGCGAGTGGCATTGAAGTCCACACTTTCGTTTGTCCATTTCCAGGTGTGCACGTGGGAAGGAAATGTCGAGTACGACGTCGTGTCGTCATCCGTGCTTTCGAGGAAGCATAACAGCATGTTGACGTACGAGAGCGAGTACAGCCTCGAGACAAAGGTGAGGCGAGGTGCATAGCGCACGCGTTGTCGACTCTACGCGCAGTGAAGCGAAGGGTGCAATCGGCAGAGGGGCAACCCCGTGGCGCATCGGGTTAGAGCCTGTCGTGTTCTGCGTGTCTCGAATGGGTTGAAAATGAGAAGTGTTTGAATGCAACAGTCCTGATTTTTGACTGGTGTTCTATGAACTCTAAGGATGGCTGCCGTGCTTGTTAGATCATTATAGTCTAGCACAAGTCCTCAAGATAAGACACCATAAGGGAGGTTTAAATCAGAGGTAAGCTGCCCATAGACACGTACGGCCCATGAGTATACAAACGAGCTTTTAGCATTTACATACATGGCCCTTATTGCGTAGCCATAAAAAGTCTTCCGGTCAAGGAACCCAGCAAGCAGCATTGTCTGAGGTCGTCTCTTGGTTAAACCTTTTGAGAACACAGTTTCCAATGTTTAACCAAGACATTGTAACCTAGCGTTTCTGCAGTTAAAAACCGACGTTCAGGCACCATTGCCAAAGGAAACACAGTAAATGCCTGGTTTGTTTGCGGGTATTTAAAATCGAAGCGCTGGACCCAAGCCGCTATGTTGAAGCAAGCCTCCCTTTCGTTTCTCTAAGCACGGATCGTTAACCTCTGCATTGTTTGAATCATAGTTGTGTACCTTTTGCATACGGTCGTCTTTACTATGCTCATACCATCGCGGTGCGTACTTGTGCAGACCCGCTCGTACTTGTCATACTCGCCTCGTGGTTGCGTGGCGGCCTTCAACGTGGACTACGAGGATCCGCGCGGGACGTGTCGGGAGCCCTTCTCGCGTCTGGCTGCATTGAACCAAGTTCTTGGTAAAATAATGCGTCCGCATGTGATGCTGCGCTGCGCAGCCTGAGATTAAGGCTGCGGTATAAGCCACTTAGTTGGGCACCACTGTGCGCACCTCGCGCCAGATAGCCGATGTCAACAAATGGCAGCTATCATTAACTTATCGAGATATTGCGATTCCCCTCGGAAGGTTATTCATACCGCCGTCAAAATTTAAATCTCTGCGAACAACTTGTGATCATGACGAAAATCTCCCCTTTCTGTGGATTGACACTCTCCTGGAGACGTCTCATGCCACACTCCCCTTATTCCTGTTTTGCTACTCTTCGAGTGACAAACCTGTTGTAGTATGAATTTATTACGCTGGCGATTTCCCGTCCTTCGCGGCACCTGCAGTGTTATAGCCGCGACACAATTACGTACGTTACCGCTTTTTGCTTGGACTCGCAGGGCGAAGGAATCATTCCCGGACTCCGGGAGCTGCAAAGCCACAGCGAGGTATATCCGCCACTTGCTATTCTTCTACACCCAAGGCCCGGACAGCGCTCTTTAAAATGTTCCGTACTCCCCGATTGGCGCAGGCACGCTGGTGTGCATTCCTTCGTCGACGTACCGCCCGAGAGCCGACTTCCCGTTCTCACATTGCGACTTCTTCGTGGATGGCGAAGTGGAGTACCTGTATAACAACATTATCAAGACGAGTAGCTACAGTAAGCCACCCAATTGTATCAATGATCGCATCTGCACCTGCTCTGGAGGGAAGTGTATGCATTACTTGCGTCTTCAGAACACGTTTTGCTGAAAGTGTGTAATCCCGCACGAAGTTACTGTACAGGGTCGTCCACTCTTAGTGCGAACACGAGAGCAGGCAGTCGCTCTCTCCAATGCACCATTGCTTCTGATTCGGCCGTGCACTGAAGTAAAGTGGCAGCCCATGCAAAGAACCACCTCCAAGACCATCTGTGACTGCTTGCTTTGCGTCAATATGTTGTATTCAATGCACTAAGAGTCGACGGCCTTGTATATGTGTCCATGCACGTTCCTGCGTCGAGCGTTCATGAGGCACCCTCGAGATGTCGACAGCAACTTGTTTTGTCCGATGATTAAGCTCAGTGTTGGAAATAAAATATTGAATTAAAGTGAATAGAAGTGATTTTGCACCAGCGCTGCTCCCCCCATCTGGTGATGCACTTCAAATTTCGCTCCCAGAGGCGAACTTGCGAAGTCAGCTGCTGGACGCGAAGCTCAACTGGACGTGCTTCGTGGTCTCCCTAGACGCCGGCAAGGTTCTAGACAATCTGCAAGACAGCGAAGCTGCGAGGCAGAAAATAATCTCCTTTATCGCCAACTGGCTGTCCACCGAGGGTCTTTGTGGACTGGCGGTGAAGGAGCCGGCGAGACCACAGCCCGTGAAGAACCTACACAAATTCCTCCAAGTCAGTATACGCAAGGGCTCGTTCTTAATTGCAATTCGGTACGGTTGTGTGGCGTCTATAAAGCGTGCATAAACTCTTAGGGCGAACAGCGCTCCTCGAAATTAATCTGTCTCTTACCAACGACGGTATACGCACATAGACACCTACAAGTTTCAGTGCTGAGGAGCGGCTTTATTGCCCCGCCCTCTCTTGCTATATAGTTCGTCACGTCAGACAGAAAGTTTTATGTATTCGTCCACACGCCCATACACACGCTCTTTTAATTTTCAACCACTCGGCGATGTGTGAACGCATTGTACTGAGCTTGAAATTCTGCACTCGTCCACTGTTATCATACCGGGTCATTAGAATAGGCAGCTTTTTACTCAAGGCGGGACAGTTGTTGATGTCAGAAGCGTGAACCGTGAGATACTTAACTGCAGGACTTCAATGAGCAGATGCGTGTACTTTTCTTCTTCCTCCATATCTTTTTTCCTCAATCATTGCATTTTTGGAGAAAGCTGAAATTTCATATCCGCAGACAGGAAGTATAGTTGCATGCTTTTGCTTTTTCATGATGGTGGTGGTAAAACTTTACCTCCTTTCTTTTACGAAATGGGTGAAAAGGTGCGTTTCGTAACATTTCGACTGGCCGTCAACGAATAAAGACAAAATCTGCATGTAAAATGTTGAAAAATAATATTCAAGTACGCAAATAGCGTTAGCTTTGATTTCATTAATCTAAGAAAAGACATATTACAGAGGGAAGAGAGAGAGTGCCCTGTGGGCTTTCTCGATGTTCTGCAGTTAGATTTGACTACTTCAAAAGTGTCATCATCGTTAACATGTCTACACCAACTGCAGGAAAAGGGCTCTTCTTTATTCCTCAAATTAACCCTGTCTTGTACCAGCTGCGGCCATCCTTATTCACGCAAACCTTCCTAATCTCACCCACTCATATAACTTTCTGCCAACCCTCGCTAGGCTTCCTTACTGAGCTATACATAGCCATCAAGCAACTTGCTAGAAACCATTTGTGCCATATATAAAATTGTAAGCGCAAAACGTCTTGAATTGAATTGTATTACAGGAGCTTTCTGATGACTTTTTCCAACGGGAACCCAGACCGGTCCTCATTCTACTGATATCTGCATTCGAACACGAAGGCAGGCTCAAGGAATTATCCAAGTAAGAACAATATTTCATTTTCCGATATTGTTTTGCTCATACTTGGTGCGAGCATACATGACTGACTCTCTGTAGGTACCTGTCTTATACTCAGTTTACAATAATAACCAAAATTCACGCATGCTGCCTTCGGTACGCTTAATAAGTGACAGCGTTAAATGCCCCGTTCTGCTCAAAATCCGGCGTTGTCACCACCACCACCACCACCACCATATATATATATATATATATATATATATATATATATATATATATATATATATATATATATATATATATATATATATATATATATATATATATATATATATATAACGTGCCTACGTTGCAATATAGAGTAGCTGTGAGACACATTATAGAAAATAAAACACAGACGTCGATCATCTACGCAGACTCCCTCAGTGTTTTAACGTCCCTATCCTTTTGAAAATGGCATAATAAGAACCCAGTCCTGAACTCTCTTTATAACACCCTTATGTTTGCCCATGAACTAGAAATTAAAATTACACTGTGTTGGGTGCCAGGCCGCCGCTGTATACCGGGTAATGAGGCAGCTGATAGGCTAGCTGCGTCAGCTGCCCTTCGAAATGACACAGCCATTGATAAGATAACTTATCATGACCTCAAACTACACATAAAAAAGATGATTCGACAACAATGGCAAGAGGAATGGGACGCAACAACAGAAAATAAACTACACACAATAAAGCTAAGGATAGGCAGGTACACCACAGAAAAACAAGACAGATTTAAAGAAGTAGCCCTGTGCAGGCTGAGAATTGGTCACACATACATAACCCATACATATCTTTTAACCAACTCTCCTGCACCACACTGCTCGAGATGTGGTGATCGGCTTACTGTCATTCATGTTTTAATCATATGTGCACAACTGGAACAAGAAAGAAGACGTCATTTTCCCTCCTTGTTCACTCATCAAATACCTGCACACCCATCCATTTTTATTGGCGACAACCCAATGTTTCCTTTAAAACAGGTGCTTAAATTTTTATCACAAGTCGGCTTTTTACATGAAATCTCTTATCAACGCGGGTCTCAGCCCGCTCCTCCTTGAGAGGACGGGTGAGATCTTTTAAAACATCTACTTATACATTGCACATCCATTATATATCGCAAATGAATTTTAGGCCCTATACACCATTGTTTTTAGCGATATTACAGAGCGAATACATTTTTAGGCCCTATACACCACTGTTTTTTATCCCTTCATGAAACATCACAACTATTCCATTATAGGGAACCTGCACTGCATAGGTAGCGCTGCAATTGTACCCCAGCGTGACTCAAAAATGGTGCTGTTAGCCGCTTGGTTCGCGATAAACGACCGAACATGTTCAGCAGTGTTATAGATAAGCGTGTGACAGATAACGTCCTTGCCCAGGCGCTCTGGATAGCCCAGTTATCCGAGACACGCCACGCAAGGCTTCGACACAGCGTACAATATGATTCCTGTAAACTCATGCAGGTGGCGTGAAAACGCCCTAAAAAGCCGCCTCAGAAGTATTTGCTCTTCTCGCTAGGATATGTGTTACGGCGCGGCGATCGACACAGCAAACTTCATTGCAGGTTGCCTATATAAACTTGAGTACACTGTTAACCTTCAGTTTGGCGCTCTTTGGACTGAGTCGCCCTTGCGCCATTAAAATCCATCATCATCATCAATATAGAGTAGCGTGTCTGACTATATAGGACCCAATAGTCACCGTGGGTTCGATCCCCACCTTGTCCGAGTTGACAGCTCCTGCCATTTCGGCCATATGAAGTGGTCTCACGAGATCCCAAAAACTACCTATCATTCAGTTGCCGTCATGTCACATGTTGCATTCCAACTGCATGCAATCTTCCAGGCGCATGTGGCCGGGATTTTGACGCTCGCAACGCCAACAAAGCAAACGTCGACGCCAGTTTTCTGGTCGACGGGGCCTCTAACACTATCACTTTATTAGCCCAGGAGGCAAAAATTCATCGGCCCAATATTGACACTGGGTTGGCTATGCACTAGTACTATGTCGGTCTGGCAAATGCCAATGCCAACACAATACCCATATCGGGTCAGTGGTTTGTTCCGCATGGGAGCTAGCTAGAGGCACAAATTAGGGCATTCGTGCAAGGTGATTTTCATTGGGGATCCTGCTTTTGTTACAGGTGTAACATTACAAACTGTTGTTTTTGTGCATATGAATATTTGAACTGTGTCTACTGTTCTTTCTTTTTTTTTTTTCTTATAACGGCTGCCTGAGCCTTGTCACGCTGTATTTTCACAGCTTTTAGCTCAGCCAGCCGACCAGAATCGAGGATCCGCAACGGGAGACCGCAGGCAGAGGCCATTAATGATATCGCGTCATGCCCTTAAAGGCGAAGCTTAAGCGTCCCTCATGATGTTTCGACGTACAGAAGGTTGCAAAGAATATATTCGTTAAATAGCCGAGCAAAACACTTTATCACCGCAGCATATAAGAAAAATTATGGTTGCGGAAAGTTTGTTTTGGTTAACGTTATCATAGATCTCTTTAAGGCACACCGAACTGCCGGAATGCAAGACGATAAAAAAACAACAACTTTGAAGTTACTTACGATAACTATCGAAGCACTTGTCGACAATAACGTCTGACTTGAACCTTTCTCTTTCGAAGTTTGAGATTCATTTCTCTCGCACTGCGCGCCTTGTTAAGAACAATTTTGAAGTTTAAACGGCTTTACTGCTGTTTCGTGACCCATAAAGCTACAAGCAACACGCTGTAAAATTGTTCTCCCCGTCAGGTATCCTGATTTGCTGGTTCTCACCAACGAAGTCTCCAACGAGGCCAAAGACTGCAAGCTACGCGGCACAATGACCGCGGCAACTGACATGGAAATGAAGCTTGCGATGGTAAGGCGGCTACTTGTACGCTGCACATAAGCAAATGGGGTGCCACGTTTGAAATGTTTTGTCATGCATCTTGGCGACGAAATAGAGCTGACTCAGCAATGTCGGTACCACACACAAAAAAAGTCTCTTTATATTGCCATATTTAAACAGCCTGTAAAATTATACCAACGGCGTTTTCAATGTACGCGGCCGGATCACCTAAGCAGGTAACATTACTTCATAGCGCAAGAAGAAATGAAACAAAGAAGAACGTGGCAAAACATTGGCGAAATTCAGCGTGTATATAAAAATTTAAGGGGCGCTTGAATTCTTTTAAGACTTGATTTGATAGCACTGCCGTATAGGCATTGTGTATAGTTATTATTGATCTTAATTAGCTGGTAATTAATAGTCCTCATTAGTAGTACCAATTTACTAGATCACGGTAGTAGCGCTGCTTACGAGGGCTGTTTAGGAGTATGAATTAAAGGCTTTAACTTAACAAAGCGTTCCTGCAATGTGTTGGCTCGCGGCCGTCTACGGATTGAGGCGCTCGCATAAACCCCTGTCGCCCTGAGTATACACCCCTCGGTAGCGTAGAGGTAGCGCACTCGGCTCTCACCTCAAGTGGCAGAGGTTTGGTTCTGCTTCATCACTTTTCAGTGCTTTTCTTTCTTCGGAACCACTCTCTAATGGTTTTTGGCTAAGTGTGTGGCCTTGTGGACGACGTCACAACTCTGCGGAATGCCCTGCCATGTCACCTGCCAACTCGGCTACGAAATTAAGTTTATGACCTCACAAAATCTCGTGACCTGGCCGAGCGCTGACTTCTAGACAGCGTACGTATGACGTCATGAAAGCACCCGACCTTTCTCGACAGATCACGGACTTTCGTGACAAACGTAGCACGCCACCCAGTTTTTCTTGGAATTTGCATTATGTCCGAAATTGCGTAATTAAACCACAGCAGAATACTCTCGCTCACGTGATACATGTTCAATTGCTGATCCCTTTTCTATGCCATTTGCACCTCTTCAAGCTCGCAATGACTCACAGCAATTACACCAAGCGGAGCGCACGGATAAACGGATAAAGAGCACATACTTTTAGCTGGAATGGGGGACTATAGCGCCGTCGTCGGAACATCAGAGCCGAATTCTCAAAGATAGTTGGTCATGCATCCAAGACGCTTAAACGGAAGCGTACTAAATATCGTACAGGGGCTTTCATCTGTCACTTAGGTGACATAAGCCAATCGGTTTTAGCTGACTGTATATATGACAAAGTGTAACCACACTGACGCCGAAAATTAGAGTGCAAATACGCAGCAGCGCCATATTTTGACAAACAGGAGGGCACATTTTTGTGCGCGCACCTGTCGACCCTTGCGCTTTAGGCAAAGAACCAAAACTTCAACTCTTTTTGCCACCACATATCCCAAAATGCACTATCATTCAACTGCGTTGCACACTTATCAACACACGTTCGAACTTCCGCTGTTTTCCTATTTCGTTTTGCGCTTCATGTCTACGGTCTGCACGCACGAGTGGTGTGCATTAGGGCAAGTTCGTAACACGTCACGAAACAAATGAATGATATTGTAATAAAAATGCTAGCCTAACATCTCGCAAGCCGCAGACTTTACCTACTACCCGACACCTGGTTGATTCAGCTAAACCAGAAAAGTTTTTTTTTTTTTTTTTCACTCTCCGCATACTTCTCAATGGTTATAAATATTCTGTGTGTAAAGTCGATCGGCAGTGATATGGCTTGCGAGACATTGAATTCTTAACTACACTTTGCAGCTGTGCTGTCTTGATATTTCGATGGTAGTTGCCCACCACGGTGACAGAATAGCTTTTCTTGACAGCTCCTAAATTTACTTTGCTCGTTAGGTGAGACATAATGCATGCAAGCTTGTCACTCATTGACATTTCCTGTATATTCTCGTTCCTAAAAGAAGCAAAGTATCTAAATAAGTGGTAGAACCTATAATAACTTCTTAAAGCCCTTTAACATAATCCAGATTTTTAACCTTGCTTTTGGCGCTTGATGGCCTTAGTTGCCTATGTGCCATAAAACATACCACAACACAACAACAAGTTGTGAGCGAGCGTGCGTGTCTCGCAGAGCCGTCTGCTGGATCTATCCGGTGCCCTGGCCTCCAGGGGCGGGGTGTGCTTCTCGACGACGCTGGCCGTGTATCGATACCGGCTGCACCAGGGGCTGCACGGCGCCGGCGAGAGCTGCAAGCGCATGGCCGAGACTACCTTCGGCGAGGTGGGCCCGACGGCATACGCGCCAGATATTACACTGATCTAGGCGAAGTCTTCAAGCGAAAGCTTCACTACGCTAGGTAGAGCCTGTCTTCGCGTGGATTTCAATTTCACCTTCATGTGACCTTCAAGGAGCAGCAGGACTAAGGCTGTTGCATGCGGTTCAGGTGTCCACAGAAAAATGACAGATACTGGGCCTTTCATTTCCTATAAACCAACACAAACGTCAGCATGGGCTAGCCATTGATCTTCAGGGAGCCACAGGACAAAGCGTGGCTATAAAAATATAGTGTCTTCCTTTCCCCAAAAGATCTCGCCGCTTTAAGGATAACCTTGTGGTCAGGGAGGAGGGTGGCTGGTCCCGGCACTGATGGGGCTGGGATAGGAAGGTCACCCTCTTCTTTTTCTTTCTTCTCTATTTTTTTCTATTTTCTCTCTTCTGTCTGCCCCGCCGGGTTGGTGCAGTGGTAAGACGCCCGACTACTGTGCCGGAGTGCCCGTGTTCGAACCCGACCTCGGCGGCTGCGTTTCGACGGAGGCAAACGAAGAGGCGTCCGTGTGCTGTGCGATGTCAGCGCACGTTAAAGATCCCCAGGCGGTCGAAATTACTTCGTAGCCTCCACTACGGCTCCTCTTTCTCTCTTTCCACTTTCACTACCACCTTCCCTCTTCCCTTACGGAGCAGTTGAGGTGTCCACAGAAAACAAGTGAGACAGTTACCGCGCCTTTCCCTTCCTATACATCAATCAATCGGCTCAGCTACAGAGCCAATAGCAGGCCCGCGCATTTTCTTTTTCCTTCATCCTACAGCCTTGTGGTCACCTTGGCGTCGCACCACAAGGTCACAACCTTGACCCTTTGGCATTTCACACTTTGAGTTAAGGAGAGAGTGGAAAGAGGTGAAACACGTGGATGACCGCGTCACTTTATCGCGCGATGTTAACGGCCATGACGTCAATCGATGGGTATAAGAACAAGGAGCAACTGCGCCTCGACTCAGAGTCAGCCGCGGATGATGCGCTTAGCGCGTCGTACCGATGCCAGTTAAATCGGGCTGCGAAAGAGATCACCATGCGCAACCACGCTAAGAAGCTTTCACTGAATACGTTATGTTTCTTTATCCTAAAAATCTGCCAACGTTTTGTCGAGCGCGTCTGAGCTTTGTGCCATTTAGCTGAAACGTTTAGGAAAAATATAGCACTTGTCAAAAGTGAAGAGACCAAGGGAACTTCTTCTGAACCGCGTAGTAGTGCTGAATTAGCTTTAGTCGAGCACCTTCTCATTGGAGAGGGTAGGACAAAAACTCTTATTACCATCAGGAGATTCAGAACACTGGAAATGCATTACAAGCGGCACGAAGTGGCCTAGAAGCAGACCCCCTGGGCTCTACACTTTTGGCAAAGAATGTACTCTATGCAATGGAAATTCAAGGCAGGAGTACTGTCGTCTCAGAGTGACTCAAACTATATGTTGTTGTTGTGGCTGTAGGAAAAAGGAAAAGAAAATGCACGGGCCTACTACTGGCTCTGTAGCTGAGCCACCTCCGCTGCCTGATTGATTGATTGATTGATTGATTGATTGATTGATTGATTGATTGATTTATAGGATGGGAAAGGCGCGGTAACTGTCTCACTTGTTTTCTGTGGACACCGCAACCACGCCGTAAGGGAAGGGAGGAAGGTGGGAGTGAAAGTGGAAAGAGAGAAAGAGGAGCTGTAGTGGAGGGCTACGGAGTAATTTCGACCACCTGGGGATCTTTAACGTGCGCTGACATCGCACAGCACACGGACGCCTCTTCGTTTCGCCTCCATTTAAACGCAGCCGCCGAAGTCGGGTTCGAACCCGGGTACTCCGGCACAGTAGTCGGGCGTCTTACCACTGCACCACCCCGGCGGGGCACCTCCGCTGCCTCGTGCAGACAGAAGAGAAAATAGAGAAGAAAGAAAAGGAAGAGGGAGAGAAAGACGCGCGCAGCAACAACAGCCGTCGTCCACCACCAAAGCGGTGGCGGGTGCAATGACGGCCTACAACAAATAAAATTCGGTGGTAGGCTAGCTCCCGCCGCAAGCGGCGGTGACCGACCTGTCCCAGCCTCAGCCCCATCAGGGGAGTCCATCGCTACCTTTTTTTAATCACTACCTTCAAACTATATGAGGAACACGGGGAATGGTTTCGTTCTAAGACGCACTGAATCTAGCTTCCTCTAACCTCTATATCTCGCGACATTCTACATTAACCCATTCCATTCACTGATAATATTCTGGGCGGCTGAAAATGGCATGTACCACAGCAAACCTCTTCAATAAGTTCCACTCAGCGAAAGCATTAGCATTCATGTGCGCGCATAAATTTGATACCGTGCGCTTCAGAACAAACTTCATTGGATACGCAACGCCCAAACTACATAATGACCCTTAATATAATAAACTATCAGACGCGTTTTCACGTCCTCTGTCGGTGCGTTGTATAAATAACGATGCGCTCAACACTAGAAGCCACTCAAACCAATGTGTAAATGAACGCTCGCTCAACGAAGGTGCCGCGTTTAAATGAATACGTGTATTTGCGGCCGACGCCCCAAGTTATCCGAAATTTTTTCAGCCGTGAACAGCGTCGTCGTTGTGTAGCCCATTCAGCGCAGAACGAAAAATATTCTTATGGGCGACGTAGATAATGAGTTTTTTCTGCAAAGTAATAGCCGGTGTTTATGCTGGAGTATATGTTGCTTCGTTTTTGAGAGGAAACAGACATCATTATCGATCACCGATCTCACTCTCCCTGACGTTTTAATCCTCTGCACAAAAGAGATCTGGGAACCAAATTAGTATGTCAATAAAACATGGTGCTGGTCTAGTTGGTGATTTGAAACGAAGACAGCGCTATATATGGTCCTTCCCGGGAGCAAAACTGTCGAAATTTCATACGCCTTCCAGGTAAGAGCCAGAACTTCGCCTCGCTTGGCGCGCTCGACCTTCAAGCCCGGCGAAGGTCAAACCAAGCACACGCCCCCAAGACTAACAATGTATAACCATGTCATATGACCGTGCATTACAATGGTACTTGGCCATATGTTGACCTCTGACCTTCAGGTATGGCATTTTGACCTTTCCAGAGAAGGTCGCTGGTTCGATCCCTCGTACGCGTCACTGCCATAAAACGTTGACAGTTGTCGAACCACCGAACGGTGAATTGAAACAACGGCATAAACAGATACCACTATGCTAGGGCTCTCCCCGCTTATTGCCTTTGCGTTTAATATAACCCGCTGGCACAGAGAATTTACTCTAAACAATTTATTTTAGCCATTCTTCGTTACTTCACCTCTTCATTTTAGTATCGCTATAAACGGATATCTATGTGTCACCAGATCTGTCCTGTTTTGGTATCGAAATTGCGACGTCACCAGTGGTCCTTCGTGCAGCGGTCCGGGTGGTGTCATACCATTTTTTAACATCTTCTCAGTGAATTTATTTTGCTCTAACACATGCGCAGTCTGTCCCGTACAGAGTGGGAGGCTGTCTATGCTTAAGCTCTCCCCTGCCTTTTATTTTCTTGCATCTCGCAGCGCACGTGCTCCTTGCTTTTCGCCTCCATCGAAAAGCGGCGGTCAGTTTTCGTTCGATTTTCAGTCAAGATTTCCGTAACCTCTCACTACGGCATCCCTCATAGCCAAAATTGCTTAAGAATGTTAAAACCCTATAAATCAAACCAAACCTTTCTTTGGCATGCTCCGCGTGTCAAAAGGAACCCATCGCGCAGATTCCTGTTTCGGAATTAACTATATTCCGCTATTGTTTTTATTCATGTAATGTTAAGCTGTTAGAAGCCCACACATTGTCGACCTCTAAGTGCTTGCGACTACGTATTGGTGGCCATTTTGTTGGATAGGCTATACCTGTTCCGATATCTGAAATGCATATTGCACTTATTATGCCACATGGAAGCTATACGCCCAGTATATACGGAACAATATACGGAACAATACGGAACTATACGCCCAGTATATACGGAACAATATACGGAACAATACGGAACTATGCGCCCAGTATATACGGAACAATACGGAGCTATACGGAACAATAAAATGGTGCTTCCGAGGCAAGAGCAACGACGTATAGGTCTCAATGGCGTCACTTGTTGAACTACACACTTGCGCCACAATACCTTAGCGTGAAGGAGCTAAAATAGATTGTATTGTTGACAACATAAGCAACATAATAACACAAAAACACGCACAGACAAGGACGACGTGTATTTCTTCTGTGTTGCTGTCCGTTCTGTGTTTTTACGATGTTTGAAGAAATATGGCAATATCGCCTTATATTGACATACGTATTATGAAAATAACGTTAGTGTAAAAGTTTTTTTCATTATAGCTTCCGCGCGATAACTAATTCAATAACGCGTTTCCCACCTGGCTCCCGCAGGCCTGTCCTCCCGAGGAATTTGCTCGCTCGGTCGAGGTGTCCTCCATGACCTCCTACACATACAACAAGTCGCACATGCTTGCATTTGAGGACGAGCGGAGCCTGCGCATCAAGGTGAGCTTTTCTTTTTAAAAAAAGAAATTGAGTGTTCACTGATTTTCTAGACTAAACTGCTTGTGTGAATCAAAAGCTTCTGGCATAAATACGCACTAAAAAAAAACATAGCAGTACAATTGAAAACCAAAATTCACAATACATAGGATTGTTTTCTGTATTTGAGGACGGCTGTAAAGCCCGACATGAAGGACAAGATAAGAGTTAGTAGATAGTGTAACTCCAGATACAGCGGACAGGATTGTGTAGCCGTTCCGTACTTCAGTGACATGGGGTGGCGATAATGTTCGTGACAGATAGTATGTTGAGGCTATCATAAAAAATTATGGGATTATTATGGGGGACGGGACAGCGTATGCTATATATTACCCGACATAAAAAGCCCCGCTTTAACCCAGCCGTTTGAACGTGCCTGCGTGTGTTAGAGGTCCTGGACAGGGCTGCTGATGCACACTGGGATTGTATTTTTCGCGCTTTTCGCGCCAACAAGTAATATAGGATAGCAGCTGGTCCAGACTGGCACGTCCTGCGGCCCCCATCTTCAATTATGTCCGCAGTCGCTCTGACGCACCTGCAGAGCTACGTCCTGACTGGCAAGCCCAGGAGTTTCCGTAATTTTCGTTGGAATACTAATCGCCTCCGAGGGTAATCAGCGCTTCAACACTGGCTTTAGCACTGTTCAACAGTACTAGGTGTCGGGAAACCGTTCGTGGACTCTCAGCAGTTGCTAGCCCTGTTAAGACATGGTACTGGTATTGGTACGTGGTACTAAATAAATGCACCGTTCCGTACTATAGGTGTCTCCACACCTTTTTACTGCCAGCAGCCCGTTCCCAAGTTTTGGGTTTAGTTGCTACTCCAGTTGGCTACTTTGCCACGGACTTTTTCTCATTTTCGAGCCTAAGGGTGAGTTCCCCAGGACCCAGGCTTGGTTGGCCCCAGCTGCCAGGCCTCCACAAGGACCTGTCCACTTCGCCAATGGAAAGCAACGCGTTTGCTGCTGGGGGAGGGGAGGGAAGTCGTGCACGTCGCCAGATCGGATGTACCCCCTTCAAAGGTTGCGACATAACCAATATACTTATAACTCTTGCTCATACCTTTTAGAGCCACCCTGCCGCGGTGGTGCAGTGGTTAGGGCGCACAACTGCTGAGCTCAAGGATGAAGGATCAAATCCGGGCTGCGGACGTCGCTTTTCAATGAAGGTGAAAAGGAAGGCGCCCGTGTGCTGTGTGATGTCAAAATTTCCGGAGCCGTCCACCACGGCGTCTCTCATAGCCTGAGTTCCTTTGGGAAGTTAAACCCCATAAACTAAACTAAATATTTTAGATTACTAATGTGGTTTTTAAATAATTTAAGCTCTGATTTTAGGGGTATGACGTGATAGCGTCGGCAACCACCCAACGCATCAAGCTCCGCTTTAACGAAGCCATATGAAAGGTCGTAACTCGGCATGCAAGAGCACTGGAAGGTTGGTTCTCGCTCCATCTCCCGGAATAGAGGCTCCACCTAGTATTGTGAGGGGAGAAGACCGATACGTCTCTAATCCAAACACCTCTCTGTAACCATTTAATTGTTAATAAATGTTTTAACCACCATCATTTCAAATGAGCAACCCGAGCTGGCAGCTTCTCCAAGCTTTCTTACATAAGGAATCAGTGCCACCTGCCGACTACAACCTGTCAGCGCCAGGCTCGCAATTTTTTGCTCACGATGCTGGCACAGATGCCGGAATCTTAGTGCAATGAATCCTTTACCGCAGTCGCGTTAAAACACTATCAATAAAATAAATATCCGAGGGACATTTAAAAGGACCTTGAAACACATTTACAAACATTTATGGCAAAGTGGACCGCCTGCGACAGATTAAGAAGACACCGTGCGTTTGTAGCTGCCCCTTGTCCCGTTGAGGTCAACTGGTCTTTCTGGGGACGCCCTATAATGGGGTGCTTCCAAATGACGGGCCAACAATTGTGGTAGCGCGAACGGCACCAAACCTTATTGGGCATGACTAGTACGTTACAAAATAACGCAATGTTTTCTCTTTGTTCCTTTACGGTGCGGTTCAGGTGTCCTTAGAACAAGTGTGACAGATACTGCGCATTTCCTTTCCTATAAAAATATTATCATTATTAATATTTTTATTAAGACGCAGATTATGAAGAGGATGTTGTTGTGGCTGCAGGAAGAAGGAAAAGAAAATGCACGGGCCTGCTACTGGCTCTAGCTGAGCCACCTCCGCTGCCTCGTGCAGACAGAAGAGAAATATAGAGAAGAAATAAAAGGAAGAGGGAGATGAAAGACGCGCGCCGTACGGTGTCTAGATCTAGCCACCGTACGCGCCGCAACAACAACGGTGGCGGGTGCAATGACGGCCTACAACAGATAAAAATTCGATGGCAGGCTAGCACCCGCCGCAAGCGGCGGTGACCTACCTGTCCCAGCCCCATCAGAGAGCTATCAGCAGCGGTAACCTACCTATCCCGGCCCCATTATGAAGAGGAGAACCAGTCAAAAAGGGCAAGGACGAGAGGAGAGACGTATACACCACGACTGGTGTATGTACGTCTCTCCTTTCATCATTGTCCTTTTTGACTGGTTCATCGCGGCTTTCCCTTCCTATAAATCAATCAATCAATCCTCTTCATAATGACCATCTGGCCCAGATTTTCGCTCTTCTGTAAGACTATGCATAGAGTTCGTAGAAACGTTACGCGCAGTCATAACTCACTCATTACTCATGACTCAGCACTTCACAAACTAGCGGAACGTAACACTTTCCTGTAGTCCTAAGTGTCTACCATTTTTTATTTTTTTTTGCCAAAGAAATTAAACGTAACAGCCGTCTCGTACTAGCTCGCGTGTTCCTTACCTTTTCCCTCTCCAGATGGACACGTTCGTGAGCCGCTACCAGCGGGGCTGTGTGGCTGTGTTCGGAGCGGACATGGACACAGCGGCGAGCAACTGCTCCGGCGTGGAGCACTTCGCGCGTCTCAAGTCACTCCGCATGCTCTTGGGGACGACGGGTGCGTGGCATTCTCGTTTACACATGTCCGGTATGCAGAGAAAGTCAAGGTTGTCAGAACGGCTAGAGTCGGCTAGCAACTATAGTGTACTAGAATACTTTCAAGTATTCTAGTACACTATAGTTGCTAGCCGACTCTAGCCGTTCTGACAACCTTGACTTTCTCTGGCAAATGACATGCGTTTAAAGACAGACATATGACGCAGTCCTGCTGCGAGGTTCAGGCTTGCTGCTTAGCCATGATTGCTCACATCGGACAGTTGAAGTTTCGAGATCCCGGCCGGATGAGTTGACGGAAATCCTATCGGCATGCACCTCTTGGAATTCCAAGGTTTCTTCACCTTTGGTACCGTAAAGCTCACATGCGTATGTGCAAAGGGCATAAGTCTTCTTTATATAGCGACCGAACGGTGTGCTTCTGGCCGCTCTGGGTTATGCGCATAGCATCTAGAGATAACCGCCCGATTCAAGATGGACTGTGAGTAAGCATGCGCAGAGCCAAACTGATAGGCCTGCCCGTCTTTTCGGGGCTCGCTCGCCACCACGGCTTCACAGCACCGAGTTCCGTCGTCACGGCTGCGCTGCCCGCTGAGAAAAGTTAGCAACTGGCAGTACGCTGTCGGCCTTTTCTTTCTCTGTCTCTCTCCCATTGTAGTTGCGGCCAGCACTCTGATGACGAAGCAGGCGGCGAAGCAGCAGCGGCGAGCGAGCATCGGAAATACTGGCTACCTATTTGGCCGCGCATGCTTCAGTCCGTCTCGGAACTAAGTGGTTACCGGAGCGGTGGAGCTCGAAGTTTGGTCACTTTGCCCTCTGTACGTCTGATCACAGCAGATGACTACGGTGACAAAAATTCTTTGCAATAAATCTGCAGGCTTGGCTTCTAAGCCAACTTTCTGGGCAGTTATTGCTCTGGTTCTTTTTGCTCGCGAAAAGGTAAAAAAGTGTAGATGTCACACTTTTCTTTCGCCAGCATTACCGTTTTTTAGCACCTTCGAGGGATGGCACCTCAAAGTACGATAAGAAAACACGCTAAAAAACGCAACAGTTGAGCCTAAGCGATACACCGTGAGGATTACTTACGAGACACTTTTCTGTGAAATCATCTGGACCAAGTCAGGCTTCGCCCACGAGTTATCGCAGCGCTCGTCGTGACTTAACGCTCTACCCTTTGTCATTCCAATATCAGTGGGATAACAAAATAATCAAAAGCAGGTGGCGAGATGCATTCCGATACATAAATTAGTAGCATTGGCACCATATGAATGTTATCTTGTGCTACCGAAATTGTCTTGTGCTTGTGCAATTATCTTGTGCTACCGCCTCGCATAGTTGGCAAAAATGATTACCGAGAAAGCTTCGCGCACGCGCCGGACATTACCTGAAAAAGCCTACCGGCGTCACATGAATAAGCTCTGAAGTATAACGGGGGAAGTGCTGGAGTGAACACAGAGTTTCTTGTTAACGAAATGTGAAACACTCCTGAAAAACCCGCGCCAAAACTTGGCAGTCTGATTGGCCAATTTTTGGTGGTTAGCAGATTGTCGCGTCACCTGTTCATACTCTTGAGTCCTATTTTTTGCTGCGCTACCGCGTACATAATTATGACCTAGTAGACAGTTTTTAGTGTGTTTCAACAGGGTCGAGAAACAGTTTGGTTTGTTCATACTAGTATGGTCATCAAGCACTAATTCAGTAACTATGTGCCTTGATGAATTTCTGGTTGCTGTTAACATATTTTGCTCATCCCTAGCAAAGTTGACGCTCAGAATATAATGTTAAAATGAGCAGTGCATAATATAAATGGATTCAAAAGAAACTGTCCACAGTGTTGCCCAGATGCTCAGAACAGACTTGATAAAAAAAAATTAATGTTGCAGGGGCGGGGCCAGTCTCTTAACCCCTGCAATGTGGCCGCGAAGAACAGTACGGTTTCGGAGTCTCAAAAATTATGTTATTAAACTCCGCCGGGTTGAGCCATATAGGTGACATAGGCCGCACCTGAGATTGTGCCATTTGTCGGCATGCTGTAAAGGGGCTACACAAGTGGTCACACTTGGAGGATAGAAGGGAAAAATGATGCCACTTCCTGCACTTCCGCGCAAAATCTGCGAGTCTGTGCGTTGATTTTGCGCATGTTGCACACATAGCGGAAAATTCACGTTATTCTGCAGAGATAGAGGAGGTTGTTACGAAGAAAGGAAAGCTGAAGCCAATGTCTCACTTAGGATGAAACCCGTAAGGACGCCGTGAGGAAGCGAATACCAGCTATTAGGAGGGAGTGTGAAAAGGGCGTATTGTGTCAACGGACGTGCCCACAGAGTGTGAGAACTGATTGGTATAGCCGTCACACCAAAGGACATTTCGATTTTCTGGGGAGCCAATGTTAGCAATTAAGTGCAAGCTATCAGGAGGGAGTGTGAAAAGGGCGTATTGTGTCAACGGACGTGCCCACAGAGTGTGAGAACTGATTGGTATAGCCGTCACACCAAAGGACATTTCGGTTTTCTGGGGAGCCAATTTTAGCAATTAACTGTTATTAGTTCGTTTCTCTAAAATGTGGTATTGGAGGTGACATCTGTAAAATACCTCTGTGCATCCTCCTCAGGGAGACTGACCAGTAAAAATGAATTTCCCACCTGAGGAGCACAGCACCTTCCACCACTAATCCCAAAGCCCTGATATTATGACCCAAATTTTAAATGTTAGCTATTCTTAGCTCTTTCCACAATTTGAACCATCAGTTAGGGAGCTTTTTAATGGGCCTCCCCCTGTTCGTGATTACAAGCCAGATAAAGCCGGATCATTTGCGTTATTACTAGTAATTATTAATAGTAATCACATTTACTATCTTTTGAATCCATTTGTATTATGCACTTACTCAGCAAAATATGTTAACAGCTACCAGAAATTCATCAAGGTACATGATTACTGAAGTATTGCTTGATGACCATACTAGTATGAACAAATCAAACTGCTTCTTGACCCTGTTGAAACACACTAAAAACTGTCTGCTAGGTCATAACTGTGTACGCGGTAGCGTTGAAAAAATAGGACTCAAAAGTGAGAACAGTTTGTACATTTGGTATTTCAAGAGTACAATTGTTTTTATTTCTTTCTGCAGGCAGCAGATGGGTGCTAGACGTGGCAGACCAGGTGAAAACTACAAGCTGGGAAATAATAAAATGACAATACCACTTGTCTGTTGCAGCCTTGTGTCAAGTTTTATTAGTAAGAGAAAAAATGAAATAACAGGAGAAAAATGAAAAGGCACTTTACGATTGGCTTCCTCTGTTTCAATGAATATCGAATTTTGACCGATTCATACACAGCGGTTGCAGAGCTGACGGCACCAACTACAGAAGCCGCAGTGGCCATCGACATCAGAAATAGTCAGAAGCGAATGCGGGAAGTTGGAAAATAAATTCAGATTATATGGACATCGGGACATACTGGCACGGACGAGGGAAACGCAGCTGCGCTCGCGGCCGCCGCGCAAGCGGGCCCCACACCCCAACTCCACGCCTAACACGATAGACTCAAATCCCTACCAAACATTGCTCACCAAATGCAAGACTACCAACGCCGGTGTTTGCCAATACGAAAGGGGTCACTCGACCATGATATATTTCTCAACGAAGTAATAACGAACGTAGCCTACACATCACACATACTTGAGAAGTGGTTTCGAACACAACATATGCATCCACTGCCAGGAACAGTGTACAGCAGATCACAAGCGAAGAAAGAACCATCATTCACTGATACCTTTGCGGGTGTGAGGAGCGCCGCACAAGAAGGACGCAGAAAGACGACGAAGAGTGGGAAAAACGAACGCGTGGCGCATCGAGAACGTGCAGCGTGGAGTAGGGAGCACGTTCAGAATCAAGCAGGAGAACAGGAAGAGGGCGGAAGGAGAAATGAAGGTTCTACTGTGTATGTGCCTGCTGGAGAGCGGAATGACCTGGCTTGGGCCACCTTCTGCCACAGACGTCCGGGCCTCCAGACCGGACCTACCCTCATCATAAGTCTCCAGACGCACAGCACTCAGGCGCAGCTGTTCTCGGACCTTCCGTGGATGCTGCTCCGGCCACATGAAGGAGGAGGAGGAAAAAACATTTATTTAAACCCAATAACTAGGCACATGATGTACGCGAACGAGATGCGTGACTGACGAATCCAGGCTGCAGTGCAGTGGCCCGCTTCAGACGCGACCGTTGACTTCGATTCGGGACGTATCCAGAAGGAACCACTGACTCTGCTGCCACTCCACTTCACCGGATGCACCACCACCCCAAAGGACACAAACATATGAGTGGACCTTTTCTTTTCTTTTGTAGTCTATCTTCCTCTTTGTTGTGTTTTCGTTTTCCTTTTCTCGTTTGTACACATTCTTTTTCAGTGTTAAATTAGTGTTTTTTTTTTTTTTTTTTTCAAGTGCCGCTGCCTCGTTTATTTCTTACCTTCAGTCCCTAGAACCTCACAGTGGGCTCATTTTATTACTATATTCTGAACATCAACTTTACAAGGGATGAGCAAAATATGTAAACAGCTACCAGAAATTCATCAAGGCACATCATTACTGAATTAGTGTTCGCTGATCATACTATGAACAAATCAAACTGCTTCTTCACCCTGTTGGAACTCGTTAAAAACTGCCTGCTAGGTCATAACTATGAATGCAGTAGCATAGGAAAAATAGAGGACTTATTAGTAAGAACAGTACATTGGTATTTCAAGGGTACAGCTCCTTTTGTTCATTTTGCTACAGCAGCAGACCAAGTGAAAACTACAAGCTGGGAAATAATAAAATAAATGAACATACCACTTGTCTGTTGCAACCTTGTGTCAAGTTTAATGGTATGTGGAAAAAAAATAATAAAAAAAGAAATGAAAAGGCACTTTCAGAATGGTTTTCTTTATTTACAATTAAAAGGGGGTGGCAAAGGCGATATTGTGAAAACAAATAAAATGTGCCATTCATTCACCATACATTTGCAAAAGTGCTACAAACTAAAAGCAGATGCACAATGCAAGCATTGCCACAGCAACAAGGGGAATGAAGCGCGAAACATGAAGCGTTTAGAGGTGATAGGCACATAGGACTCTGAAGAGCCTAGTGCATCTGTCAATACAGCGAAAATATTTTGAGATCAGCAGAGATGTTCTTAAAGCTTAACGTTTCAGCTGACCAAAAAGTTGAAAAGTGATCATTATGAAGTGCTGGGATTCAGGTTCTTCTCTTTGCAAGAGATGAGTTCCCACTGTGTAAATATTACATGTACCATGTATTTTAGACATGAAGGTTCAAGTACTTACAACTGGCAAAAAGGCAACCAGCCCTTACTTAGAAGCTATGTTATGAGTTGTGACATATCTGATGCTGACTAGCACAGTTTTGCTTGCTTTTTATTATTTCTTACATTGCAATGAAGCATTATCACATGAAGCAGATATCTGATATCCTGCTAAATTACCGGGTGTGTCAATTGCTACCTTGAACCTACAATTGGCGCATGGTAAATATGAGTGGCATGCTAGTGACTGTCACTGCACTCTCTCATAGGCCGCCATCAGGTATGTCTTTGGCACAAAGCCTACTCCTCCCTTGCTGCCCTGTGCTTTGGCGACCCACCAGGAATGCTTGTCATATTCTTTACTCACGACCTTGAGCAGGTCTCCTCGTTTAAAGGACAGCTCATCGGCCTGTCCTGAATGGCAGTCCCAGATTGCCTGGTACCAGTTTTCGTAATCACTTGTCACCTCCTCATCTGTTTGGCTGCTAGCCTTGGTGTCGTCGGAAAAGTAACTTTCCCCATCTTCGTAAAGTGGCTCCTCTTCCTCTTCAGGTGCAGCTGTAGTTGTCTGGCCTTCAACATACTCATACTCAAGTTCTCTGTCTGCCTCCGTAGTGACCGGTGTTGGCAAAACATGTGGAGAATCCTGCCGTGGGTTTGGCAAAGGCAGCTTGCTTGCAGATGGCCGAGTAGGAGGTAGTGGGCATGTGTCTCCAACACTTTCCGGTTGTGGTTCTGCAACTACAGAAGACAGACTACCTCAGACTGAGCAACGCTATCCTTGCACTTTCCAGCTGTGTGATGTTAGGTTGATAATAAGTGACAAATTGACCTGCATTTTACATTAAAAAAAAAAGCCCATGATATTGCATAGTTCTGGATGAATTGTACTTGTCACTTTGTTTACTTGTATTAAGTGATCAATTTAAATCACTACCCACAGGAGCCTATGTCAGTGTGTGACGTATAGACGAGCTAAAATTCAAAGTACTGTAAGAGGACAATCAAATTTTTAAACATTGCATAAAATGCTTTCCAAATGGCTGTCTCCTAATATATGCAGAAAATAGTTTAATGCCTGATCAGGGTAATTACTTTACTTAAACGAGAAACACTATTCTTTTTTGTATTGCAAAATTTGAATCTGCACCAGTACACCTCTAAATTTACACAACACAGACAAAGGATGTCACATGTAAACAAAGGATATATGGTTTAATATCTATGTTTTGATGGTGGTTATGTTTTCTGGTTCATACAGCATTTGCAATCATTTGGTATACAACCGATTCTACTGATGCACAACTCTCTTTGAAATCAAAGGTATCAACAAAAAGGGTTTATCTGTGTAGTCACTACAATGCACTGAATTGCTGTACATTGTCTTCACTCAAGAGGTTTATCTCAGCTACAGGAGTGCTATCCTGCCATTTAGATATGACTGGTTTGTCTCGAAATATCATCATGCCATAGCAATAGTCTGGATAGCTGTGTCAACTTTCAGAAACAATTAGAAATCTATCACTTGTGCCTGTTTTCACAGTACCTTGTTACCACACTGGACCAAAATGTTGACATGTTTAGAGTAACTGTGTGTCCTGCTATCTGTGTTTATTATCGGGTAGAAAATGAAAAGAAAAATTGAGGCATATTTCGAGCTAGCTACTTGTTCCCTACTGTCCTACAAAGTCATTTTCAAGGTAATATGTAAGTACTTACGACAGGTAGATGTAGAAACTTGGCTGTTCTTCTCTATGGCTGAAATCCATTGTTTCATGTCTTTCGTGTTAAATGCAATGAACTGAGAGAGAGAGACAGAAAGTCGGAACTTTATGACAGCTAAGGCAGAGGAAGAGACAAGTAATAAAAGAGATACATGATTTTGAAACTCATAATGATTTCAGGTACTGATCTTTAGCACTTTCATGGTGTGTTATGCTATATTGTGGCAATTAACTGAAATAGCAGAGTAACACATTGCAGATGCCAAAGTAACTACGGTCAAAAATTGATAAGGCAGACTTGATGCGCAACATATTCCTGCTTCCACAGCAAATGCACAATGATCCTTAGCTAGCACACTCTCTATGCATCGGAGAAACAATCAGGACGTTTCGCCAGCTCCTCTCACTTCTTCACAAAAACCTCTCCTAGCTTTCCTCTCCCAGTACTTTAGTATTCCCATATACTTAGCTCAATTTCAGTACTCCATAATTTGGGTAGTTTGCATTCTTGTAAATCAACATGGTTTAAGCAAGTACAGTCTAGCCCGGTTATAATGAAGTCAGCGAGAATTGGAAATCGCTTCGCTATATCAGCTATTTTGCTCTATCTAGGCTATGAAAAAACCACTGATACAGCGACGTAAATTGTTTTATCGTCGCTAGATGAAGTGGTCCAGCCTTCCTTGAACAAATTTTGAAAGTGCGGCATTCAGGATCGCGGCCTCCATACCATCCAACTATGAACCGATGTTTGCTCAGAACTCCCGAGGTACGTCCGTAGTGTGTCAACAGCTGCGATGGCTACTGCGGAGGTCACCAGCGGGGCGAAACCAACGTCTTCGCAGTCACTCTCGGAGGAGCTATCAGTCCCTTCCATGACGACTTCGTGTATCGCGAAGTTTTCCGGGGCAACAAGTTCGTCGTTGGTGGAAATGAAGTCTATGTGGGACAGACCTAGAGGCACAAGGTCCAACTCGTTAGCAGACTCTCATAGCTGCTCCAAGCAGGCTGTCGTGGCGGCACCATCAGCTGTTGCAGTGATGTCAACCGCTGCAGCTTTGTCCTCGGCAGATGCCGTGTCCACGCTGCTGCTTCGGGAGAAGCCAGCTTTCTTAAAGCAGTGAGCAATAGTCAGGCGCTTCATTTCCCCCAAGGCTCTGCTTGCAAAATCAAAGGGACCTTCATCTCAGCCACGTCGGCAGAGCGAGCATCGATCAGAAGGTGCTCGATCACTCGGTGCCGGTAGTGGACCTTGAAGTTAGCGATAACCCCCTGGTCCATAGGTTGCAGCTTGGCAACTTAGCGAAGCCCAAGTCCTTAGACTTCCCTAGCATGATGGGTCTACTGAGCGGGATGTTCTTTGATCGAGCATCCAAGAACCACTTGTAAAGTGCGGCGTCTACGTTGGCGTATGCCACGCAACGGATCCTCTTTCGGTCCCCGCTTCCAACGTCGTCGTCGAGGATGGCGTCGATCTTGCTACCATTCTTGATTATTTTTGAGAGTGTGGACAGTGCAATTTCATACTTCCGTGCGATATCACTCTTCATGTTTTGGCACGCTTCGTCTTCAATGACAACACCTTTCTTTTGCCTGTTGAGATGCTGGGGCTCGCAAGACTTGACATTGCCGAGAAACCGAAGGGTCGGGTCCGAGAAAGGGGAGTAGGTCCGTTGTTTAAAAATTGCCCAGGCGAAGTCGGGGGTCAAGAGATATATCAAAGGTAAGAAGCGGAACAAGGCTGAAAGGCTTAATGGCGTCAGCGAGAGAAGCGCTTACAAAGATGCACGAAAACGGAGGACTCTCTTCTCTCTAACTCCCATGACGATTTCTACCTGACTCTCTCCCGGGCCCAGAACTGAGCGGAAAGAAATTCAAAAACTGCAATACGCCAAAGCGACCGCTGCTCCGTGGAGTCATCGAAGATTGCCTTTTATTTTCTTACTTTTTTACCTCCCACACAACTGGCTCGACGGAACGCCGCATCACGAAGACGACAAGCCAAGCGATGCAGTGAAGCATCCTTTCGCTTCGCGGGAGTGCAAACGACGCTGCGCATGCGGCCGTCAGCCAAATTTTGTCCTTATTTTCGCACAAAAATTTGCCTGAAGGCGTGAAAGTCTCCTGATTGATACATTACTTTTCATTTGGTACAAAATCACTTCGCTATATCCGCTGATGTGCGCTTATTTACTTTGTTAAAACTGGACCCAAATTGTATTGAAAACGCAAAAATGGGAATGGGAAATTGAACTTTCTTCGTTACAACCGCTATTTCACTATAAGTGGCTTCACTATAACTGGGCTAGACTGTACTTTGAAAAACTCGCAGATAGCACATGACCACCACAGGCTTTACTGACGAAGCTTTCCTTACAGAGGCAAACAATTGACCATTTTGTGTGAGGACCTTATTGTTGAACTGAAAACTCGGACATCAAAGTACTAATAAAATTCGATGAAGTAATACTGCGACTAATTTTGATACTAATAGAGGCATATCCCTTTATGTGACCACCATCAGTATGCAAACCTAAGTATTGTAACACTTAGTTTTTTCTCGCTTTCCGGCTGGTATATTTTGCCGCCATTACCATTCTTTTCATTTTACTCATTGCATTTTTTGATGCAAATAAACTTACTGTTCGAATTTAACGCCATATTCGTTTGTTTATTTATTTATACACACTGGAACCCCTGCTGGGGCAATTGCAGGAGTGAGGTTAAGGAAAATACAAATATAGCAGTTTAAAAAACAAATTTAACACGTTTACACACATTGTGAACGTAAAGAATGCAACATGCCCCAATCAGGATAGAAGGCACCGTTTGTTTATTTATTTATACACACTGGAACCCCTGCTGGGGCAATTGCAGGAGTGAGGTTAAGGAAAATACAAATATAGCAGTTTAAAAAACAAATTTAACACGTTTACACACATTGTGAACGTAAAGAATGCAACATGCCCCAATCAGGATAGAAGGCACCAGCATTTCACTGCTCCATGAAAGGACATTTCTTGCAGGCATTTTGAACGTCATAGAGTATGCAGAAATGTGTGTGTACAGTGACAGCAAAATTTTAAAATAAAGTTTATGCTGTCCTTCAAACAGCCATTGCAGCACACATTGCAGAAAAAAAAAAAAAAAAAGAGAGAACCTTATTTATCAGTTGATAGCACCTGCAACAAAACTTTGCTTAGTATGCACCTTAGCAGCACGTGCACTGGCTGTGTGTCGTCCAGGTATCTTTCTCCTGTATATTTCACAAGCAACATTTAGTCATTTCAAGAATACCAGAACTATGTAATGGTTATTCATGATACCACAGTCCACATAACCGCATTTATGCATACTGCCGCAATCAAAATAACTGTTTCTAGCTTTTTTAAACAACATACCTGCAAAATGCAATGTATATTGCTCAGCTGCAACACAGTACAGACTTTCTAGAAAGAGACAGTCTGCGATACTGACAATGAAATTAGACTTGACTGCTCATCTCTGCTTTATGCATTCTGAGCACAACAAAAGCAGGAGAGACCAGATTTCTTTCAAATCTTGTGAAGGGCTGACATACTGTAAATGACTTCATTTTTACAGCTCAATATTTTTCAAATCTGGGCGAAGTTACAATATTGGAATATTTCAAGAGTACTAAAATTTTTCAAATCTGGGCAAAGTTACAACATTGGAATATTTCAAGAGTACTAAATATCACAACACAGAGATGGCAGGACTCTTAGTGCTTCTTTTGCCCAAATTACTCGCAAAATCAATTTGCTCACGAGGTCTATGTGACCCGGAAGAACATGAAGATCAGGTCTTTGAGAAAATGCAAGTCACTTACAGTATGTCTGACTGCCAAAAAGGCCACTAAGCCCATCTTCCAATTTTGGTCCTTAGTAAAATTTAATTGTTTACTTTCTAGTAGCTCCGCTGACGTTTATTTGGCCGCAAAAGATCTGTCTACTGCTCAGAAGCTTGAAGGTGAAAAACAAGTTTGCTTTTCTAGCCACCAGATTAAATCAGTGGCAATGTTGAGATAACATGAACGCAGCGACTGCTGGTTGGAAGTGAATGGCACATCAGTCTAGTCTCAGAGGACCAAGTACTATAAATGTTACCGCAGTGTGCTCAAGAAAATGGCCTATGATTGTGACACCTGCATTTCATTTTCTTTTTGCCCTTTTAGAGCTTAGCAAACTCCATTTTCAACCAAAGTAGACCCATTGTCATTACAATGCAGCAATCAACTGCTAAAGGCCATTTTCAATAAGTTATCAATGCCCCTTTATGTTAGTTGATGAAGAAAGAGTCAAACAGTGCTGTTATTACAAGTCTGATCGATTTCAGAGAAGGAAATGCGGCAGTGCGGCCAGCCTCTTCCTTTTATCCTTGCAATGCACCAACATCAAACGTCATTTACTTCTGGAAACAGAATGAAATGATTCAAACCTGATAGGTCTTCTTGCCAGGACAGACAATTTCAAAGGCAGCGTCCTTTTTGGAGGCATCTTTAGAAGTGTAGACAAATGGACGTGCCTCATACATGGCCAAACAAATCTGTCCCTTCTGGCGTTTGTCAGTTGGCTTGTCATACAGGAAGAGAAAGCCATCACGGACAGCACACCAGCGCTTCTGGAAAGGACTGAGCAGGCCTCCTAGCCTTTCTGCAAAGGATACAAACAAGCAAGGAGTGCAAAATATCATTAAATGCATTTTTTAAATACAAGGAATGCAAGTGATTGAATGACTGCTAGATAACAGTGCAACACAACTGTGCCTGATTCGAACTTACATTACTTCTAATAACGTAATAAATGCCATGGACATGCCTTTTCCTTTTTTTTCGAGGAAGCCAGTCTTGTCAGCACTGCTCATCTCGCTGGCTGGAATATCAACAAGGGGGCCTAGAAATGGATAATGCACAGTTTTAGCAAACATGATGCAAACAAAATCTTTAGCAATACAAACACAAATCAGTAGAGGAAATCTAAACTTGAAAAAGTATGCATCCTGAGCAAGACACAGCATGCAAAGACAGTTTGAATAGTTCATGCTGCTCCAAACCACATGTCAAGTTATTTACCTGGATTGACCACAAAAAGCTTTTCTGGTTTCTGTCACGCATTAACTTTGACGATTTCGATCCTGTAGATGCTAATGAACACTGCGAATGACTCGCAAAGCTAATAAACATGTTAATAACTGAATGCAAGCTTACTAAAAGCTCATTATTTCAAGGTACCGATTTTGTCTTGGATGACTCATGCTGTCCTGAAAACCATAAAGAAGCAAGAGTATTGCTGTACCAAATGAAGCAGAACAGGGCCAACAATTATTATGCAGCGCAGTACAGAACTCATAGGAACAAAGCCCTCACATTGATGTGCCAGCAAAGAAAAAATTACTGTCACTTGAACATTCATGTTAATGCCAGCAATACTAAAAAACTGTGGCAAATTTGAAATTCTATCATTCTGTGAGCAGAAGGAAAAACAGTACTTTGGTCGAAATACTTTTCCCCACGCACATTTCATGTAACAGTCATCTCGGTGTACAAAAATGAAAATCCCGATGATCTAAACAATTACAGGCCAATATCTGTCTTCAGCTGTTTCAACATACTATTCAAGAAGCTGTTGGCTAAACATATTAAACATTTTTTGAAGAAACGAGCCCTTCTTAGAACATGGCTTTCAGAAGTCCAGATAACTGTAATCTTGTGCTCATGCGAAATTGTTAACGATGCACTCAAATGAAATTCTGTAGCAACAGGCTTTCACCAAAGCTTTCACCAAAAAAAGCTTTCACCACTGTGGACCATGAAATTATGGCCAAAAAAAACATGAACGACTTGGTTATTTAGGCGATCATTACCAAATGGCCGTAACTGACACCAAGGTGTCAAAGCTGCTCTAGAAGTATTCTAGAGGCTGGGTTCCGGGACCTCTCTTTTTTCCCCTTGCATGAACAATCTTCCTGCACTTGTTCAGAAATAAAATGTTATGTGTGCAGACGACACGGCTATGATAGCTACTGCCAAATCTATAGACGATGCTGAAATCATGCCTAATTTATTTATTTATTAAGTACTACCAACAGCCCCTTATCAATCACAGCAGGCGTGGATGCATTGTTCTTGAAGCGTCGCAGAGTTGCATTTAACAATGCAAAGGAAACAAAAAATGTGATTTTAGCTCTAAATGAATCAAAACCTGGTTCCAATTTAACTGTTTATTTCTGAACACTGAAAAAACAAATATGTTACATTGAAATCGCTGCATAAGCCCACACACATATCACCCTGCAGCTTGTATACTGGAACAAATGAGCTACAGCAGGTCGACACATAAAGACTTCAAGTGGCACCAGAATGCTAATACCCTGTGTAAAAAATTGTCCCACTCCTGCTATATGTTAGCAAAAACGTAAATATTTCGAGACTAATATGCTAAATATCATTATTATAATGTTCAAGTCACAGTTGGCATATGTATTGAGGCCTGGGGCCTTACATACACATCGTATATCGACCCTGTGGAAAGGATGAAAAAAATGGCTCTTAGGCTGATCACCTTTGCAGCATCTAGAACTCCATCGCGGCCTCTGTTTACACAACACAGCATTATGCCACCCAGTAACATGAAAAACTATTGTTTAGTTATTTTTGTAAATGATGCTATTTAGAATCGTATCACTTTTTCTTTCATGGTGTCTATCAAAATGTTTTTGTTTTTTTTAATTTTCGGACTTTTCCAGGCTTTCCCTGACTATTTCAATTAAATTCCCTGACCGATGTCCGGAAAAGTAGTTTTTACTACTGACATCAAAACGCAATATATTGCAAGATAAACATTATGCACAATAAAAAATACTTTATTCAGGTGTAAAAGACAACCAATCCGCTGTCAGAAAGAAAAAAAAACATTGGTCAGCTGTTTTAGGGACCTTGTTTCAGAGAATTGAATTCTTCCTCAAGACAAGCAGCCTGCCACTGTGCATCGTTGATGACCTTCTGCCTCTTCTGTTGAAGCTCTTTTAAAAGAGCAGCCACTCTCTTCTCCTTCCTTTTGGCATATGGTGCATCCAATCTCTCTTATTCTTTCTTTGCAGGTCTTCCTTCCATCGGGCATTGGCACTGTGGACCATTTGCATCATTGAGTTTGTAACCTCAACTTGGGCCACTCCTCCAATAGATGATCCAATGCAGGGGCTAGAAAGGGCACCATATTTCAACTTCACCAAGTTTGGAATAATAGCAAATGCTCTTGAAATCATCTTGCTATTTTCAAGCCACCTTACTGGGCAGAACTTCAATGGAAAGAGAGCACTTCCCGTGAAGTGGATGTAGTTTATACGACGTGATGGCACACACTTGAGCAGATTATAGTTCCCACGAAGAAACACTACCAGATCCCAGTGCGTCGCAGAGTGTCCTGTTTTGAATGCGCCATTGACAACATGGAGTCCAAAGCTTCCAATGTCAAGAATTTGGTGGGTTGTGTCAGGTTCTCTGAGTTCCTGTTTGAGGGGCCTCAGAAACTTCAAGTTGACATTTGGCTTATCCATTGAAGCAAAAACTTGTAATATCTTCGTTTGCTTAATGCCTTCTGTGGCTTTCCTAAAAGCAGCAGCTAAATCTTCTGCGCTGGTGTGCTCCAAGAAATATGAAGTTAGGCAGCGAGTTTTCTCAGTAGTATCAGTTTGGTCCCAGTACCATCCATCTGTTCTTTCCGAGTTACTTTGTTGAGCGACTCATCAAATTCAACCACCAAATAAGGAACGCTAGAAAGGTTTGTCAGCGACTTGTCTTGAAAGTATGGTCCAATACCATGACAAATTGTGTATCCGACTTTGTCCTTTCCAAGCTGCATTTTGGCGGCGACCTCAGATGTAGGGAACACCAATGAGCGAGGAAGCGAGGAAGAGGCCACCGCTGATCGAAAAGATCCATGGGTCATTACAGCTTTCAAGCACTACATGATTTTGGCCTTTGTATTCGAAAGCTACTTACTGATGTAATCACAGAGGGGAGAAGTGCTTTCGTAGTGGTGGCTGGAACCATCTCCGGAGCGCTACAAGCACTAGTGCTACCTCCGATGAACGCAGCGCTTGTTGTCGCTGCGGAAGGGGAGCCGCTATTTATCGCAGTCTCAAAAAATGAGACGACCTGGGTCTGGAAAGCGCTCTGCTGAGATTTCAAGCAGCTTGATGTTTCTTACTCTCAGCATGAATACTAATTGCCCTTTTCCCCATGTTGCTCAAGGAGAACTTCTTACAGCATATTGTGCAGCGAGCGCTATTTGGGTCATTTGGCACAGGCCTAATCCAATTTGCATGTGTGGAGATTTCCAGGTGTGTCCAGTCGGCGTTGAAGCAGCATTTCTTCTACAGTGACATCGTCACTTCCACATATATGTTCACTTCAAGCCCACAACACAAACTTTCAAACTGAAGGCCAAAATGCATGCGGTAGGAAAAATCGTATCGCGCACACCAAGTGTGCCCACTGCCGAGTCAGGAAATGCCAGAGCAGCAAGAACTACGAATGAATGGAGCACTATAGGTCCACTCGATTTGGCTGCACTTTCTGCACCAGTTCTGGCCGGATCCAAGGGGGTGCCGAGAAAGTGCAGCGCTAGTTCAGGTTTAGTTCAGGTGCAGCCAGGTGCAGCGTGACACTAGCGCCGCTGGCGCTGCACGTTTGCTGCACATGCCAACCGGCCAGTTCAGAGATTCAGTTGAACTCAAGCTGAACTAGGCGTGCACCTTTGCAAAAGAAATAGCAAGATGCAGGGGTCACGCGCTGCACTGGAAAAACAATTACGAAGGTGCAGCTAGTTCAGCCAAATCGAGTAAACCTTATGCAAGTGCCTCCGAGATGATAGATGAAAAACTGTTAGGGGACGATAAATGATACTTTGAGTGGTGGCGCGCACCAACTAGTATAGTGTCACGCAAAGATGCGACGAGAATCTGGGAGGCCAGTGGGAATACGCCGCTGCGCCGCCACAGCCGCACTTCACTGCAATCGTGGTGCATCATGGCTACGCCTGGCCACGCCTGCGGCTACTGGTACCTGTGGTCGAGCATTGGGAAATTTCCCTGACTCTGCAATCTTTTTAGAAATATCTCTGACAATTCCCTGACTTTTCCCGGCATCTTAAAGTTCTCTGACAATTCCAAGTTTTCCCTGTTTTCCCTGTCGGTAGACACTCTGCCTTTAGTTTCGTGCAAGTCCCCTTCAGCCAGTTCTTGTTCAGCCACACATGAAAAGTACTTACTTCTAACATCTAACAATTATTATGATCATCGATGTGTCCGTTTTTGTGGGGTTAAAGTTTGGAATGATATCCCAACTTCATTTATATCTTCACCTAATGCATTTACAGCATTGAAGAAATTTTTCCTTGGTATAGAAGTGTCTTTATTAAGAGACTGTTTTTATCTCTACCTGTGTACCGAGCGATACAATGTTATTGTTAATATAGCGAACATGGCAATCTGAATGTAGAATGACATTTGTCCTTGTGTGCATTTTTTGTCGTATGCTGGTGTTTCAGTTTGTATAATGTTATTTTGCATTGCAGTTTTTTTCATCTGCATTGCTGAAATGTCTTTTTTTTTTTTCTTTCTCGCCACTCTGAATCATCAGTAGAGATACTTGTATCCAGTTTAGGATCCATGGGTAGCCTCTGGCCAATGATCCTTGAGCGTCTCATGTAACCGCATGTGCATTAAAAAAAAAGGTAATGAAAATAGTAAAGAAAGAATCACAAGGTAAACTTGTCGGTCTGCTTGGTTATACGAGCCCTTACCGTCTTCTGACTGCTCGTCCAGCTCAGACGATGTCCTGGACAGGTTGGCCTTTGATGTTTTCGCTGCTGTTGCTTCGGATACCTCTCCAGGAGTGTCATCCAGCAGAACAGCATCGGAATAAACATAATCTGAGAGAGAAATTACCTGTTACTGAAGAGCAAACATGACAACTGAAAATATGTGGCAAAGCTGTTCAAGTATTGATATAACATTCTAATGTTAAGACCAGGCAACTATTTTTCTCTTATTACCAATTTAGTAACATCTGCAGCAAAGTTCAGCTACATGAAATGGGCATTAACCATGTCATATTTCTCAAGATATATACAAATACAAATACGTGGGTCAAACGGACAAATATAAGCACAACTATTTGACTTACATCAATAGGAATATATGTTAGAAAAGAATACCTCCATCTCCTCTATGTATGCCGCATTACAGCTGCCCTCATGACAAGATGAGACGTATATCAGCTATTACTGCAGTAGGTTACAACCGTGTTGTTAAAACTGCTCTAAAGGGGAGATTTTCTACAGTATGCAGTTGTCGGCGCACTGGTAGTACACCCATTCGCTACGCCTGTAATATGAAATCGCAAGCCCCTTCCAGCATGTTTCGGTAGCGAGAAACACAGCCTCCGTCAAAAATAAGCACGTGCCGTGGTTTGAGTCGTCAGCGGCTGTTACTAGAGCCGGGGACTCCCGCGATGCGAGCACACCTCCAACCTGCATGTCGATATAAGGATGCGGGCTCGAGAGCGGTCGAGGAAGCTTCCAGCCTTGCATTTGCTCTGCGCTCGTAATGTCGAGCGACAAAAGAAGTCGCGGGTATTCCTGACATAATCGCTGCAGTTTGTGCAGAAGGTCTGTTCTTGCCGAGGACGCATTTGGCGACAGCTTTTCATTCTGCAGCTCCACTGTTAGGAAAGTGTTGACATCTGGAAAGAGTTACAACAAAAAATCATTCCAATGAGCGAATTCCGCCGCGACATTTACGACTGTAGCCATACCAGGCCACACCACGCCCCGTTCGGAATAAAAGTGGAGATGACGCACCTTTAACGAACTCCCGCACTTGTTCGTTGAACTTCAGCATGACGAAGGCGACGTAAAACGGAGCACGTAGCACACGAAGATTGGTAGCGCTAGTTCATGTTTTGGTACAAAAGCGGCAAGCGACTTTTGACAGAGCGAGCGATGGCAACTTCCTGTGAGCTGTCACGTCCGCGGCGGAAGCAACAGCTACCCGTAAACTCTGCGCTGCCTCAGTACGATAAGCATCCAAAACTTACAGAACTATGATGAAACCTTTATTGCTAACAGCACGGATGACTTCGATTTAACAATAACGGATAGCATCTGCGTCGGTGGTATAGTGGTTAGCATAGCTGCCTTCCAAGCAGTTGACCCGGGTTCGATTCCCGGCCGACGCAAGATTTTTTCTTTTGTATTTTTAGTGTATTCCACATCGACGTAAACGCCGACATTTATACATTTATTTAATTACTACAACCTTTCGTATCCGACCCGCGGGCCCACGGGCAAACTGAATTTTTGTAATGGAAATGCAAAGGAACCATCAGGAAATTAAGTAATTAATGTAAGTATTGTTAAGTGTAAGTAAAGGAGTCTGTCTGAAACTCTCTAAAATAATGCGAATATCAGTGGTAGCTGTTCACTTTGCCATGTTGCTTATGCCATAATGGGATGAGTGCTGAAATTCCCAGCATTAATTTTGAGGGCCACCGGATAATTTTCATAAACATAACTTAACCGGACAACAAACAGTTTAGCACCTATAAGTGGTTATGAGACTAATGCACACATGGTGCACAGAGGAAGAAGATACCCCTGGTTTTATACTTTATTATACTACACCATAGCAGTCACACATATATACAGAACTCATTTTTTCATGCTGCATGCAACAGATCTAATTCAGGATAAAAACTCAGGTTACAGAATTAATATGCTATAAATGGCCAACTTTAATTCAGTGACTATTTCTGCTGCTAAAGTGGCCTGTAGCTTAATATATTAATCTCAACCTCTACAATGATGAAAACTAATTTGGCTGAATACAAATTCTCAAAAAGGTGAATTCGTGCAATTTGCACTGTACAAAGGCCTTTGAGATGCTTCTGCCAACAGACAGAAAATGCACAAAGCTGTGCACATATACATGCTTTCAATCTTCCGAATAAGTTGTATCTCCTCCTCTGCAAACCTAATTTGTCTTTTGCGTGAATAGTTAAACACTCAAAAACTCTTTGTGGATGAAGGAGTTAAACTGCTTACGGATTGCATATAGAAGCTTCACGGATTGATAGGCTTGGGTGTGTGCGTGAGGGGGTGGAGTGAATTAGAGACACTTTGTTTTTACCAATACACTATAACATCCAAACTGTTATACACAAATGCAGACATAAAACACTGCCTTACACAATGCCTCGAAGCCGGTTAGTCTCCCATCACCACTGCATCATGCAACCCATCGGCTTCCCTCCTAGTGCCCGTTCCTGAAGCATGCATCTTCAATACCTAGGGCCAGAACCATTTAAATGACTGATCTAAGGGCTCTTATAAACAACTTGCTACCATTTTTCTACGGCACGGCCGGGGTTAACCTTAGCAAAGCCCTATCTTATTCTTGCTAACCCGAGGTCTAGCCTGTAGAGTTCTGCAACTTTGAATGCTCATTTCCAACTCAGTAAAACATAGAACATGCACTTTAGATATTATATTCTACTATTATCTGGCCAAATAGCATATTTAATAATTTTGCAAATTTTTGTGGAAATCTTCAATTTTGCCAAAGTTTTTTCTTTCCAAGCAGTACATATTCTTTTTCCATATATTATTAAAGAAAAGAATTCTAGTGCCCACATTATAATGTATATGTTGAAAACACAGAAATTTCAAAATTTCTAGGTGAAAAGATTTTTGTGCACATCACTCCGAAATTGCCCGTTTTCTTGCGGTATAGAGAGATGAAATGAGATCACATTTTCGAACAAGCAAATTAATGTAACAGTTTATATATGGCACAGAACGGGCTAATATAAAACCACTGATACAAGCAAATTTTTAAAAATTTGTGAAAACAGCATAGAAATTATAGGTTCTTGCATGGTTCAACATATGCAAAGAGCAGGAACATAACGTTTTTGTTTAGTAATAAATGTAATACTGTAAACCATGCTCTTTTGGGGTGTTTATGCACATCATAAAGCTTCTAAATGAAAATTTACAATTGCTACAGCTGCAAGATCATTAGTATTGCTTACAATCATAAAGCACAATTAAGAACACCACAGAGCCTACAGGTTCAAAATCATTTTCCATATTTTTTCTTGCTGCTGTCCTGCAATTAGCGTCAAGGAGGCTTAACCTTTGAATTCTGAAGATGGGAATACTTTGTTCCCAGCCACAACATTACCTTAGTCCTTAGATAAACCTGCCTCATTTATTACGTAATTTGAAATCGTTAGCAAGTCTTCTGATGAAATGAGTGTGCAAAGCTATTACTGGATGCAGGAGATGTCGATACAAGTTTACCAGTGTTGAACTCCTATAGCCGTCAAACGTGGAACTGCCTGCAGGGGAAGTAGAATCACACAAGCTGCAGTATGGCAGGTGTGTGTGTATGCGATCCCATTCTTTCAGCACTACCACACAAGTGGAAAGTTTGGTTGACGAGAAGGAAGTTGGATTTTAATTATGATCGCTTGAACGATCACGTCGCATGTTTCTCTTGCAAGTTTTAGGAGCAACTGAGCACTATTCCAATATTTATGACTTTTCAATGATGCAGTGGAGTGTGCCCATATAATATATGGCCATTGGGCTTGTTTTGCTGCACTTATCAAGCTCCTATCATTTCTGCTGAGGTTCCAGAAGTAGAGTTAGCAGTTTAGGGTCATAAAAATTGAGAACTATTTTTGTGTTTAATAAGAAGCATTGGCTACTACAGGGTTACAGTACTGTGGCCATGATAATTCATACTTGTTATAACAGGAGCTGTTGGCGGGCTAGTTGGTGAATGTCTACAGTGTGTCGTGTTTGTTGCGCAATTTCACCATGACTACAGTAGACATACTTGTTACATGTGTGTGTGTGTGTATATATATATATTGTGGAACACAAACATAAAAAACCTATTTTAACACATCGATGTGGAAACTCAGAGAGCTTATGTATGTTTGAGAAAGCACCATGATTGAACTTATGAAAGAAAAGAATGAAAACACACAGCCCAACAAGTCACCTAACTGCATCATTTATTTCTTTTCTTCATCATCATAAAAAGTACTCGCACTTGATGCACACATCTGTCGAGTTGTACAATGGAAGTTTGAAGAGAAAAGAAAGGAGACAGTATAGAAATTGTTTCAACAATGCAGCTAAAAAAATGACAATGGCTCACGAGAAATGGAAGTCTGATATGCACAGTAATGCTAATATGACCATTCACCTCACTCCGTTCAGTCCAACGATCCATGCAGACGCCATACGCGCAACATCTCATAGTTACGCACTCCATTCACTTGCTGGCTTGAGAGAGAGCAATGTTTTTGTCAATCCTGGTGCAGCAGTTTGGAAAAGTTAACAAGAGCATACGTGCACATACCTTACACACTGTGTTCGGAGTGCACATGTAAAGTTGAAATTCCTACATCTCGGCCATAGCTTTGTTAACCCTGGGATGCAACATCTAAGAGCACACTTACAGTCGCGGAAACGATTGTGTCTTGCCAAATGGCTCACACAGACCCGCTTAGTGCGCAAAGAGCACACAAGAACAGCCTGAACTGTTTAGCCCCGATTACACTCAAGCAAGTAAGAACTCGCAAGCGTAGAAATGAAATGCTAGCTGGCTTGCCATGCACAATAGCGATGCTTGATACAGACAGTGATACCACTCAAAGCTGTTCAAGGTGTCACACTGATGTAAACAAAAAAAACATGGGACATTGTGATATGTATAGATGCGGCACAAATTCAACCAACAAACATAATATGGCACGGGCATATGCCATAAATAAGCAGCCTGTCATACTGTCTGCACGAATGTGCAGACCCTGCATTATATCGATGCTAAGCTACCAAAATGATATGACTTCTCAGTGGCACTATAAGGGAAGCTTTTTTAGCTGCCCCAGTCAGTAAGGATAAAAAGCTGCCTCTCTCATGCAAATAACAGTCTACACCTGGTCAAAATAAGACACGGCTTTTTTTAGCAATAGGACAGGCAAAATAAAAGGATTCATACCAAAACCAAACTATATGCTTACTTAAAATATAGCTTCGCCATTAATACCACACACCCAAATGTACCAGACTATGCAAGATTAAAGCACTGTGCAGCAGCAGCAGCTATAACATATTTATTGCTCCCTGAATCTTTGGTTGCCACATTGCCTAAGTTGCCTTTGGAGCAATGGCGACCTACACTGGCAAAATCAGTTAGAGTGCCTTCCAGTTTGAGTGAAAGCAGTCGAGACAGAAATAGTAATAAAGCTGCCAACATGTGGACGAAATCAAGAGATGTGTCAATGGCTGTTGCAAAGCAAAAATATATTAAGTCTGTGCACAGATTTCTGAGTACTAAAAAGCTACAAGAGCAAATAAAAACCTACAAGTACAAATAGCCTTTTATTGCCACTGTCAGGGTAAGCTGTCTCATTGCAAGCAGCTTGAAGCTGTGCAAAGAAAATATAAAAGCACATTAGGTCCGGCCAGACATTACCAGGAGCTTCAAGAAAGAATAAAACAACTTAAAAAGCTGTCAAAAAGGAAACAAGCTCTCCACAAGACACTCAAGCCCTAAACTTGTCACAACCCTTCAAAACATGCCCTCTCCTTAGTCATTAAGTAACTCCTCACACACCACTGAAACTGCTCAGCCCAAAAATGGTTTAAACCATTTTTGGGTTAACTAGGTTAACAGCAGCAGCTAAAAGCAGACAGGGTGTCCTAAAGTGAACAATTATGCACACTGCATTTTGTCGCCCAAGAAAATTTTCTGCCAACATATGCTTTTCTGTTTCTGCACCATTTGAAAGTCAAGTACAGATATGCACATCCGCTCGCAACTCATGGGGAAAAAAAAAAAAGGTGATCGCATTAAATGCATGTCTCCTTTGCAGGCATTGAAAGATGAAAATGAATGGAATACAGCCAGGCAGGAACACATCCCGGTATTTAAAAACAAGGAAGTGGGGCGGTGGAAGGTGTCCGAAGGCGATGGCGAACATCTCGTGATCCTGTACACAGGGGCTGGTTGTCTGAATAACAGCTACGCTAGGAGGGCTGGAACGGCGCTCATTTTTCGATGGGGCTCAACTGAATTCCATTCTCATCGGGCTGGCCTTAAATGCGAGAAAACAAAAGAGGAAAAAGAAAATCAAAGGTAAACAAAAGTACAATAATGATAGTTAACTACAAAAAGGTCAAAATTGTAAATGATGAAGAATGCAAGAGTAATGGAACAAGATTAATGGATATGTAAAACAAAAAGCAGCTTACCCTAAAGCTTCCCCTACTCATAAGTTGAAACAAGAACACAGTATGATGTCCAGAACATATTGCAAAAAGAAGTATCCTTCCCTTTGTAAAAACAGATGTTAAAATAAAAAATCTGTACGGTAAAACTTGGAAGGCATTAAGAAATAATATTTACTTTTTTTTACAAACAGAATAACCTATGAAAACATTTGTGTTTAGAGTTCTCAAGGGCATGCATTTGCCTTTTATACACTGTAATGAAACCCAGGAGCAAAGTACATAGTATGAAGCCAAACACATTGGAGTAATGAAACCAAATAAGACCAAGCATTGCTGACCATCAGTGAGAACATCAGCCAGAGTGATAAAAAAAAAATCACTTATATGAATTTCCTGGGCTCCAGTCTTGCTAGAATGCTCCCACAACCATCATGGACAAACGCAGAAACAGGTGGGGGACAGGGATAAGTAAGTATGGCAGAAACACGTATAGTTTCGGTCACACAAGTTTCCTCGCACACAAAGAAGTCCCTTCTGGTATAATGCGCCAAATGCTTACAACACATACCACCTGCAGCACCCCAGTGCCCTCCACTGACAGACATTCATCTCTGTTCGCCTAATGGCCAATTTGAGCCGCCATTTCTACTTGAACATTCATTCACCAGTGATACGCAGAATATGGCACATGCAAAAAATGTACAAAGGTACAAAAATGTCGCACTTCACAGTTTCCGCTGTGGAAACATGATAAAGAAGGAATCCTTACTTAGTCTGAATTATTGCAATATGTGGGGTGTCACGGTACATATATATATATATTTTTTTCTTTCATGACTGCAGGCATACATGTATAAGGAAAGGCGAAACATGCTACCGGTAATAACTCTATAATCCTATCAGGCTCTGCAGCACACAAGTGCTGGTTATGGGAGGAAATGGGGCAGGTTTTGTAAGAAAAATTAAGTACAAAAGCTTAAGAAATTGCAAGCTGTATTTACATCCGCAGCCATCTTGGTGAATGCTGCCAAATAGCAACACATCTGCAGTCATCCATTGGCTATTAACTACCTATATTTCAAGCTCAAAGATGAAAACCTAATGTGGAGTCATGGTGACTCTGGTAACTAGTATGGTGCGCCCATCACTGCGCAATACTTGATGCACCAGCTTCATGTTGGAACGCTGTGCGAGACTGAGTGGCACTGAAATTGCGCTTAGTTCCATGCACCAAAGTAAATCTTCGCATTACATAGACAACTCTGGGAAAGAAAAAACGGTGCGAACAAATTTACCAAGCAACGTCACGGTACACATTTTATGGTGACAGTGAACGTAAAGTGCGAGTCTCAGTACATAACCATCGCGTCATACGCAACAGTAAGTGAGACATTGATATTACCAATTGTTAGGATTTTATTATGAGCATAAGCATTGAGTTTACATACTGCTTGTTTCGTATTTAGTGGTCGAGGTTGTAAAAAATTATCTGCAAACTGCTGCACTATTTGGGCTCAAATATTATCACAGGGTAGCTTGTGATGGTCTACATTTTTCTATAAATAATCTGACATACGAATTTTCCTGTGCTTTCTGAAATCGGCGAAAAATTGCAGTTGGCTGTGGCAGAATTTGCCCCGATGTGACGTTCCCGATGGGACGTTAGTTACCTTGTAGTTAGCCAGATGACACTGTCTGTTGAATCGGCTGCTCCACTCACCTTGATAAAATTCTGCCACAGCTGACTGCAGTGTTTCGCCAATTCCGGAAAGCCCAGGAAAGTTCTGATGTTAAAATTACTTATAAAAAAATGCAGACCACCACAAGCTACCTTACGGCTGGTGTTCAACCCAAATTGATTGTCCAGTAGTTTGTAGAGAATGTTTTACAACCTGAACACATAAATACAAAAAAGCAGTAGTACTATATACGGTTCCAAGCCCATTAGGCTGTTCTTTAAAACAAAGCTTCAGTTGGTTCAGTACTTCGTTCTCTACTAAAGAAAGGCTAAGTAGAGTGCTAGTGAAAGTAAAGTTTTTGTCAGCTTGGGTAATTCGCCTTTTTCACAAAATGTGGCGCCCTCTGGGAGTGGTTAAAAATTCATCTGCTACTGATTCAAAATGTCTTTGGGTGATGCAGCCTGCAGCGAAGTGATGATGTCTGTTCTTGACAGCTGCCGCCATCTATCACATACGCCTGTCACGAATATTAACTATGCATGGCCTATGGGATCAGCTATGGCTGCACCGATTGCAGAGGCCACGAACTGCGCATGAGCAGCTGGGGTTGGTGGTTTGTTTTCAACCAGGGGAGAGGCGCGCATGCGCAGAGCGGCCATGTGAAAAAGGCGGATACAGGATGAACTGGTAAATTCTGGGCTTTGCACGAGAGAAAGAGAAACAGGTCTCACAATCCTGAAGTGCTGGTACTCTGCATGTTATTTTTCCCCTTACAATCTGTTTTCAGAGCACTGCCTTCCATGAAAAAATGCTCTTGCAATCACAATCAAAACTTACTCGTAAACGGAGCAAAAATAATGAAAATTCACAACAGCCTGAATGATATGAGACAAGAGGAGAGCCGAACAAAAATACATCAGTAAGGCACTCAACACGAAGATAAATATTTGGCGAGTAGGAGTGGCTTGGTAGTTGCTACACCACAAAAAACTTTGAAATGGCATGCCTAAAACTTATTTGTACCATTTCTTTACACAGCATAAAAGGGTAAAAATTTCAACTCGAAAAAATTTAGTTTCTGAAAAGATAAATAAAACTGCTTTTATGCACCACTCATCACACAGAGGAAAAACGAAACTGCCTGCCAGTGTGAATTCTATACAACGTGAAGTGACAGCATTAGCAACTGCATTTTCAAGATTACTTATAGATTTAACACGGAGCAAAGAAGCAAATGCATACCCCAGCTCTGGCCAGCCCTGGAAATTATCTACTCGTTCTAAGATGTTCCGAGTTGTCTTGTGTCCTCCTGTTATTTGTGTTACTTTATAACATATCTCATCATCTGTTCAGAAGAAACCCACTCACTGTAAGCATGAAATAATTTTGTAGACAAAAGGTAAGTGAACACCAGCCCAAATTATGTGGCTGGTAAACCTACCTATCACAATACTTATCACAATGACCTTGAGTAAAAATGAATTATGTTATCAAGAAACCGAATGACAGTTGTCAAAAAATTTAGTTACTTGCAAAGGTACAGCACTGTAATGTCCTAAATAGTGCTAAATTTACTGAGGTGACAGATGATGGAACAAACTTGCCTGTTGTGACTCACTCGTCTCTCACGAAAAATGAGCGACAAATATGAGCACTTAGCCCTCAAAAAGCAAATACACCCTTTAAATAACCGCAGGTGACAATGCAAAATCTAATGTTTTCTCCTCAGTGAAATCTGAGACCAGAACTACTTACCAAACTTAGAGGGTAAACGCAATGGCAAAATTAGGTTCACTTCGTAGCACACTTTGAATATAACAGATTACCCACGCCGAGAACATAGAGTTCACTATTAGTCTTTGAGAACTAGCAAATGGCACACAATACAACATTTCACGAGAGAAATGGGAGGCTAGCAGAAGAGCTTCATCACAAGTGCAGGTTTCGCTCCAGTTCTGCACAACTGAAGTCCTCGTCCTCACTGCCGATGTCATTGTAGTCAGCTAAGCTATGAGCATAGAGTCCTGATGTGGCTGTATGCAGCAAGCTGCCTGGGTGGAGGCCCATCGACAGACCTGGGGGAGAGACAGTGTCTACGACGTTAGTTGGAAAGCAGTTAGAGCAGCACAGAAGCGGACAACACAGATAAGAGCCACATGATGGTTACGAAGCTGGTCATGCAACAGAGAACAGCAAGAACACTGATGAACATGACGATCCACTACTTAGCGACAAATAGCTAGTTTCCTCTTTTTTATAAGCTACTCTTGCCAGATGGAGTGAATATGGAAGGTGACCATTTTATTTAGTGAAGATGAGGCAGCAGACTGTTTCATTATCACCATCAGTACACAGCAAGACAAATATGCTTCCTCGACTGCCCTTTGATTAACCGTATCCTGCGCTAGCAGTGACCACCTTACCCCTGCAAACTTCCCGACATCATCTGCCAGCCCTATACTCAGGCAACCCCCTTGTTACTTGTGTCATCTGTTCGAATGTGCTATTACACTAATGGACCAATAATTATCTTCGCTTTGTATTATAAGCCCTATTTAAGCTAGGATACCATTAACTCACGCTCATTCACAAGGCTCCCTTGCTCTCTTCCCATCTCGTTTTTTATTCTAACCATTTTCCTTCCTACAGCTCAAGCATTCTGCTTTCCCTAACTTAAGTTCTTTTGTTAGCCTCGGAGTTTCGGTACCATTAAGCAAATACTTTATTTTATCCAGGCCATCCCACTAATGGCAACTGGAGTGCAAAAGAGCACAGATCTAATGGGGAGAAATGCCAGGCTAGGCTTACCTACAGCAAGATTGAAGCATCGATTTGCGAGACCTGCACATCAGTGTAACTGGAACCTTTGCTTCACAGGTGACTAAATTCAGTGTAATAAATGGAAATGTGTTAAGTGGATAAAAACTAAGCGAAAAGCACGTAATAAAATCCTACAGCTCATGTAGGTTTTTATTGCAAAAGTACTATAATACAGCCAAGACATCAAATTAGAAGATGATGCCCACTTTCAAAATAATTTAGTGCTTTTTTTGATCACTACTTGCTACACATGCTGAATATTATGTAAAAGAAAGCTACTGGTAACCAAACTAGGCTTGTGTGAAAAGTATTCCTTGATTTCAAATATTTAGACAAATAATATAAAGTATTAAAATCGCAAAATTATAGAAGTCAAGTGCTGGCCAGGATGATGAAGCGCAGCAACTTAGGTGCCTTCCAATCATGTACAGATCAGTTCACTAAGCGACAAACTGAAATGCCAATGGTTCTGTATTTGGATTCTGGCACAACATTTCTTCAAGCAGCTAGTGGGAAAGGAGGTTGGCTCTTGCAATACCCACTGCCTGTACCGGAAAGCAACCAGCTGACAATATATGGCGTGCAGTTCGAATTTTCATTAGTGGTAATGATCTGCACAAAAAATTGTTGCTTTTTCTTTTTTTACATGCGGGGCTCTAGCAGTCGCAACAAACGTAGGCAGCCGCTCAAGGCTCGTAATACTGCGGCTCGGGCGAACCCCTCTCAGTACTCCACATTTCAGATAATGAACTTTGCAAAAGGTCAAACACAGCTTCAATAAGGCTTCAGTCTACCCCTTCATTCATGTGCTAGCCTTGTGCACAAAAGTGTCCTAAGCATTTCCTCTGAAAATTATGCCGATAAAGTTACCATTTGCTTCAAATCTGCTTAGAACTAAACAACTACCATTCACACAAGCTTAAACAAATGGGGAAAAGATGGATGTTAATGACTTAGGAGACACACTATTGAACGCACTAAATGAAAATGACCAAGACTAGCTTCTGCACAGTTCAAAATTCAGAAAAGAACGAATAATGACTAAGTACATTTATTTAGGAGACACCAGCAACTATTTCGCTAGGATTTGAGAAGTCAATTTCTGCTGCAAGCAGGACCTTTCCCTTGCCAGCGACACGCTGCAGTTGGACAGACCAAATTTGATGCCTTTAGGAGCCAATGACACTGCTTTTAAAAACTATCAGGGTAGCATCCTTCAATGATCAGAATCCTGTTGCCTGGATGAGTGGCCGCATAGCCCCATTTCCGAGCTTAATAAATGCAGAGCATGTTATCCCATACTGAGATCAGGAAGTTCGCAGTAATAGGGTGGCCACAGGTGGCACCGAACAAGACTGATTAGAGACCGAGATTTTATTTCTGCAGCAGATGTTACATAGGTTGCCTACTATTTAACAACATAGCATACACAAAAACATGCAATGCAGGAGGACATCAGCATTGGAATTACTAAGCTCCAAGCATGGTGGGTTGTGCAAGCATACTAATGTAAGGAAGTTTGGCAAAGTTAGACTAGAACTTTTTATAACAAGCCTTCCATTGCTGCTGCCTGTATTTGCTGTACAATAAGCCCTATGGTTGTGATGACACTGTTGGAAGTTCGCTGAGGCTGAGATAAGAATAACTAAAACAGAAGAAAAATCAAGAGTGAGTGAAAAACTGAAGAAACATGAAAGGAACGTCAAAATGAATGCGAACCAAAGGACAAAAAAAAGAAGGAACATAAATTCTGAAACAGAAATTGATTTATGTTAGTGCTCCATCTTCAAGGGTGTTCTGGAGGTTGACTTGCACGCTGGCTATGACAAGAAAAGCAAATAAAAACTTCATTTTTTTTCTTAAAGGGGGTGTTGCCTGAAGAAGTTCTGAAAGGAAGTGTCTGGTCAAGTTTGCAAGATAAAACAGTAAAAATAAAGAAACAAATTTGTACAAGACAGACTGCAAACAAAAATGGCCACAAGTGGGCCAAAGTATGAATGCTTTACAGAAACATACCAATACTGCCATCAATATGTGCCTCCATTGATTTCACACACTTAAAATATCTGTAAAACTGTTAACAAATGGTAAAATACAAAGTCACGCGTACAATGACACCTGCATTTACAACATTGTGCTAGAAGTGGGAGCTCGAGGCACAAGCGAGCTACTTCAGAGGTCAATGCCGATACCACCGCAGAATTCCAGTTTTCTTCTGCTCTGCTGTCTTCAGGCAGTGTCCAGAAGTCATATATGACTGGTGAGCCTATGCATACAATGAGCAAGCAAGAACCTTTTGCTTATGGAGGAAAGGCAGGCAAGCTTTACTCTCTTCTATTAAGCTGCTAATCAATTTCAGCGCAAAAGACTATGCAGCAAGCTGGTGCTTATGGCACAGTACAGGTCAGCTGCTGAAACTACTCATCTACGTAGGTAGCAAGGCATACTAATTCTACTCATGGCTCCTTTGTGGTTGCGGCATCCATAGAAAATGAAAACAGATAATTTGTCACACCCGTACTGTCTACTGGACAACAACTGACAAGGCTACAGCCTTTATAGGTGTAACCTCACTGCCCTTTTACAGTGAAAGTCACTGTTGAGACCCCACTCGATGTGGTCACGTAACTGAACCCTGTTAGAGTAGTTGCAGATGTCATAGAAATCCACAAGTCAAGCCAAGAGAGAGCAGGCAAAAAATAGGAAGGGGGCTAGAGAGAGAGAGAGTGGGCAAAAATGGCAGGACATGGCAATGTTGATTCAGTAAAGCAGCAGGAGATTTCTCTGAGTGGGGTAAAAAAAAAAAGAAAAGAAAAAAAAAAAAAAAGAAAAAGGGCTGTACCTGCATGGTCGTGAAGCCTTCCATTCCTGGAAGACATTGGCTCAGTTTGGAGAGCCCTATTACGAGGCAATGAGTGACCAGGTGTTGTGTATGGAGAGCTGTGCGGAGACAGGGAAGACATTGTACCCCGAGGAGCCGGCTGTAGTGGAAGAGGGAAAGGGACAACAAAACAGAAGTTAGGCAGCAATGATTACTACAATGTAGAAGTGCAGAAAGAAAGCAATCGGCAAAACATAGAAACATGAAACATGAAAATTAGACTGGAGGAAACAAAACACTAAAGTGGTTCCATTCAAGAGAGAAAGAAAGGGGCCCATCACTCTTCTGTACATCACTACAACTTCGTGCTTACATCCAGGGGGCTAATGTTGACTCGGTGATATAAAAACAGACGTGAAAGACTGTATGACCTAGGCATTAAAATAGCAGCTAATGTAAGCTTTATGAAGATTGTCAATAATGACACAGCATCTTTGAGATCTTTGCAATAAGCAGCTGATGAGAAACATTTTATGACTGCAAGGTTAACCAGAGGGAAAGGGAATTCCGTCTTTACAGTTCTAAGCACTATCTTCTTAGCTCTACCCACTCCTCCAGAAATGGCAGCATGTGTTACCTCGTCAAGAAGCTGGCGAAGGCGCTGCAACTGGGCCTCCAGCTGCCGGTTGTGGTCCTCGAGGATGTGCATGCGAGCCTCCAGGCGCCCTTTGTGCTGTCTCAGGAGCTTGGCCTCAGCCAGCATCTCCTGGTCACGGGTGGTGCTGCCGCTGGGGCTCAGGGCGGCCTCCTCTTCCAGCTGACTCGGCGTAGGGCTGAGCCCCACACTCTGCATCTCCTGCAGTCTGTCGTACTCGGCCTGCAGGTGCCTGGAAGACAACGGTGGAGGAAACGGTCAGCAAAACGACACACCCTGGTATGCTAGTTAGCACGCAGCTCAGATTTACTGGGTGTGGAAACTTGTCCTGGACATGGCAAGTGGGCATGATAGGGATGGAGGCAAACACATATCGTGGTGCATCAGTCTCAGCAAATTCAGGAATCATCGTTAGCCGGCTAACAATGGATAATAACACAAATTTCAAATGCTTTTCTCTCTTCTTTCTTTCAAAACTTTTATTTTAGTTCATCTTTTTTTTTTTCTGCATGGCAGTGATTTTTGAACACTTGTGAAAACAGCAGAGCATAGAAGTTAAGAATGGCCCCATCTGCCAGCTCAGTATGTTCCCTAAAATGTGGCAAATCTCATGGTTCATCTACTACATGGTTGATTTTGTTGACAATCTAAATAGTGTCGGCTCTAAGGATGCTGCCTCATCATCCCACTTTAGGCCCGCGGCTGAAGACCTGTAGAACTATCCTAAAATGTTGATGGCCTCACCTCAGTTAGCTTCTTATTTAGGCCCATGTTTCTCACTCATCAGCCATTTTGAAAAGGGCACTGACGGTAGCGATGTTACGATTCTCTCCCTATTCCTTTTCATTTTCACAACATTGGCAGCACTCAATACAGTATGCACTACAAAGGGTTCACCCAAGTGCTTTGGGAAATGGTGTGTCCAACTATAGTTCCCAGGATGACTGTTTTCTAGCTGGAAACTGTGAGAGCTAAAATATTTGTTTTTCACGAGTATTTGCTATTTTATAGGTAGACAATTTATCTATTCCCAATTTTCTTATAATTTTTTTTATTACTGATGCGGAAAATTTGATCGAGGTATTTGAAAGTTTAGTTCAAAGCTTAAGGTTGTTAAAAAAAAAACCTTCATTTCACAAATAAATTACCCCGAAACACGAAAAATTTTCATATAAAATTTTGTATTTCATTATATTTCAAACTTAATAGTTCTTTAAATTATTTTTTTTTATAGAGACACAGGACAGGTGCCGACTCCGACTTCTTTTTCGAAATGACACAAATTGAAACTTCTTCAAAAAGCAAATGCTCCCATAACGTCAAATTTATTTCAATTTGGTGTTGTTTCGAAAAAGAAGTTGGAGTCAGCATCTGTTCTGTGTGTCTATTTGTGGGTGTCTATTAGTTAGCGCTGTGAATCTTCCCTTTTAAGAGTAATGCACCAACTAGCCCAGCAATTAGTTTTACTTGTTTCAGGGATGCTTCATGCCCAAGTTTAACTAGAAGGCCTGCAGCCTCTTTGGATAACCATGTTCTTGCAAGCAGGTTTAACGCATAAATATTAAGGCGAAAGCCTATGCCCCATTAGCAACAAAACCCAGCTGCAGGGTGCAGCATCTCCAGAAAGTGGCCCCAAAAACCAGCATGACGTCACCGGGACAACCAAGTGGTCACAGTAGTTTTATAGGTAGTCGCTGCCGTATATACACGTGACTGATACTAATCCCCCTTTTATTCCACTGTTATCCACCTCTTAATCCCTCTCAGGCTTTTGCATTAGCAAAATGTATGCAGTCTTAAGTGGCCTCTAACTTTTTGCAACATATGTTGGAGCCACAGAGCATGAGCAAATGCAAGCTACAAACCTGTTTTCTTCTTCAAGTTCCTCGATCATCAGTTCAAGCTCGTCTCTTTGATCGGCATCAATGGTTGCTATCACCTGAGCAGGGCTTCGTGGTTGTAGAAACAAGGAAGAGTTGCACTGCAAAAAAAAAAAAGAATGCCGGAAGCAGACATGTTGTTGGTGCCAAGTACAAGTAACAAAGCATTGAACCCCGTTATAAGAGACACTGATATAACAGACAATCGGGTATAAGAGACACCATTCGCCCAAATTGTTGGCTGCACTGTCTTCCCTTAACTGGACCTCTTTTTTAATAGACATTGTATGTAGAAGGCAATTGGCTATAAAGGACATGTTAGCCTTGACTTTTCATACTCAGATTCGCTTGCAACAGACATTTTAACATTAGATACCGCTCCACTGATCGCCAGGTTTATTTGATGCCATAGTGAAAAACAAAGAAGAGAGACACACTACATACCTGCGCAGTCATTATTAATTACAACTTCAGCAAAAAATGAGTACATCAATTAGCTAGGAAAACACTAAAAGAAGCACCTGCAGTTGCAATGCAACAAGGATGCACTTGCCATGAAGAGCACAAGTGCGACTGCGCTTTCGAGCATCAGCACGAGCCTACCAGGAGCGCTCGTTGGGTTCTCCAATTAGTGGAGCTTTCTATCAAGAAGTACCATAGGTGTTGTGCCTGCTAGTCTGAAGAATACAGCGGAAATTGCTTATTATGTTGCATTTCAGTATAAACAATAAATCATCCGGTAAATGCGAAGAGGGAGATCGGCTGTTGCTGCTGACGTACACAAGCCATTGTGCCTAGAAAGCGAGACATAGCCGAGCCAAGATGAAAATAAATGACATAAAAACAGAAGTGGTTCTGCTTTGGCGAGAGCAGAAGACAAATAAATTGCTTTGGTTGCTATTCAACCAATTTCAACTCCACTCAGAAATGCCTCGTATGCTTTTTATTTTTTTTCTGAGTGGCAACATTCACAGACTTGCTACTCATAGCCTCCGTTACCCTTTGTTAAACAAACAAATTTCTAAGCGATCTTTCTGCTGGTGATGTTTTATAGTTTTGGCTGCTTCTAGCACATTGGTGGTAAGCTGGCTATTTTTATGATTTCGTGGCACTTGTTAGGCTTAAGTTCTTGCCGTGTTACCAGATACGCAATTTTTTCCAAAGTTGCGAATCGCTAGCTGCAGTGCCACGTCACATTGCAATGGCACTTTGCAATCGCTGCAAACACAGTTCACCACCATATACAGTTTTGGCCTAGCGGCCATGAGGCTCTTGGCTCAGTTTTCAAGCTGGAAGAAGCTGCGTTGAAGAACAGCATCGATGCAGCCATGAAACAGACAAATATTTACAACTATTTCAACAGTAAGTTGCGGGGTGTGTTCAGTGTGTGGTGGTCCACCAAGCAAATGCAATGAGTAAGTGAAAGCTATAGGAACGCTTTTGCTATAGAATATATCCTTCGTTACTGCGCATTTTAGCCATAGGATGCCTACATCACAATAAGGTCAGGTTAGAAAATGGGAATATGGTAACCTGCTTATAAGGGACCTCTCATATAAGAGACAAAACTGCTCCCCAGTGCATGTCTCTTATAAAGGGGTTTATCATGAAAACAAGCAGCTGCATGGTATGAAGAAAAAGGGCAGTGCACTGAAATGTAACATTCTTTTCTTTCTTGCTTTACGTTCAACTTCGTAAAAGGTCACAAAGTATAGAGGTTCTGCACAGCCATCTCATTCTAAGAATAAGGGCTGGCATGGTCAATTAACCACATACAGAGGCAGCAAAGATGACAAAAACGGGATATTAGCTTTAGTCATTTTGTTTGCTTGTTTGCAATAATAGTGATAGTGATCACCGTAATAATAGTGATACAAAGTAGCTGAAGCAACAGAAGAAAACTAAAATGAAAAGCTTTTATGGCAGCTAGGTAATTTAGAAATACATGCATGTATTTGTGTGTATGCATATGTATGAATGCAAGTAAGGAACTTGGAAATGACAATAAAAGAAAAATTCTCACTCACCGCAGATGCTGGAAGCTCTCCACTCAAAGTATGACAATACTGTGCGATCAACTGGTGTTCATCTTCACTCCTAAAACAAAACCACAAAAATATGTACCATTGCACAATGCTGCTATGTCCGGGAAAATAAACCGTTTTATTTTCTTTCTGAACTGCGAAGCAGCCAGTGCTTTCAAATTTGCCCAATAATGAGCATTTGCAATGAAACCAGCCCTGAAGCAAAGAATAGGAAATTAGTCTCTAGTCACGCTAGCAATGACCGTGCAACAGGCACAATTTCACAGAGCATGGCACTACATAAGCTGTAGAAAAGCAGATGCACGAACCATTTCGATAACTACTTTGTGAAAGCAAAGCAGTTTGGTGTACTAATGGTCATGTCTTACTGGTTGTTCTGTCACCCACTGTTAGCATTGCCTGAAGGCAATGAAGAGTTTTCTAAACGTCTTCCTCTGTCTGGTGTATAATATTACGCAACACTGAGGGACATGCAAGATTTAATCACATGAAAGGGGAAATTTTGCACAAAGAATGACAAAAATTGGGGCCAAGGTGGCTTTCCCGTGAAAACTTTTGCTCAGCAGAAATAGTGATCATCCTACATCACTTCCTCCATTCTAAAATCTAGTTTAAATGTTTGTTTACAGGATGTTTGCTCATTCTGAAATTAAGCAGAAGTATCATCACCGATAACTGTGATTTTGCCAAAACTGCAAAAGTGACCACCGATCATACGCAAGAGGTTTCACTATTTACTTTGATGTTAAAATGTTCCTACATACAAACTATGCAAACATACTTTAGTGAACTATTGAAATGCTGGTGATGAAAAAAAAACAAAAAAAAAAAAAAAACACTGGTGAGAAAAACTTACGAGTCAGGAGTGGAGTTACTTCTTGTCCTAAGTTCAACGTCCGTATACCTACAAAATGAAATGTGCGCACAATTAAAGATTTCCACAAAAAAAATATTGAACTTAAATTACCATCACTAACATAAGGTAATGGATGTTTCAAACGAACAAGAAACATGGAAGCTAAAGATAAGTGCATTAAGAGCGCCAACATGCCTGTTTGCATATTGATCCATGCGGGAATGCATGTCCTGTGAAGACAGTGTGTGCTGTGGTGATGGAGCAGGGCTCTCGAGGTCATCCCCTTCCAGCACGGTCTGCACAGGCAGGTAGCCGACTCGAGGGTGCTTCTTGAAATAGCGCTTGGACTTGAACTTGTTCTTCATGATTTTTGTGAAATCTCTCACATCCTCACCTGATGTTGTCTGGGGACGAAAAAAGAAACAGAAATTCATCCTTATCGCAATCAGCCCAACCTATTTACATCCAACGACTGCGCGACAAAGGCCTTCTCGCTGACCTCTTTAGCCTTGGAATCTGTGCATCCTTTGCTAATGAAGCTAATACCTGGCTGTGCACAACTTTCTTCAGAAGGCATTTAATTCTTGTAATGTAAAATTGGAATAATTTGAAAAGCAGACCACAAAAAGAGTGCAACAGGCAATTTTCCAGTTTGTGATCTCTGCACGACCATGCCTGCATGAAACCCACTCACATTAAAGCTTGGCAGTGACTGACCCCACAATGCGCCCTTATAAATGGAAAATCACAACTCACTGTAGTACAGTACTCTTGCATTGGATGTGTAACCTTATGGTTCTTTGTTTTCCTCCCAGAGAAGAAACAGCTCTGGCAGAGGTCTACATTGAAGCACTTGAGGCATCGGTATCTGGAAAAGCAAGTTTTTGCAGATGTTGGAACCAGTATGACTATTGGAAATCTGAAACAACGTTTACTACCCAGCTGCAATAAAAACAACAAACCTAAGCTTCCTTATAGCGCAACACAAACAAACATTACATCTAGCCTGTAAAGTACTATACTGGAGGGACCAAAATCACAGAAAGCTGCAATGCAGCTTGGGAAAATCATGAGTACAAACACCATGGCTTATGTCGGGATCCAAAGTGTAAATGACATTGAACACATGTATGCGCGAAGCAGGAAGCTGCACCTTTGGTTTTACAGGCATCAAATCTAGAATTGAAAAATATCCCTCTGGTGGGTTGAAAGAAAAACCGAACATGGCAGCAATCAGTGAATTGAAAACAATAGCTCGGTAGCTCGCAAGCACATTTTCCACTCACCTGAACCCCACTATGGGGTACTGCTTGCAACCATTGCACTTGGCTTGGTGTCGTGCCGTCTCGGCAGCGGCCAGACGATGGAGTACGGGCAGCCACACCAGGCTCTGGGGTTCTTGAAGGAGCCAGTTGAGGAAATGCGAGGCTTGGATTTCTCGCCTTCCAGCTGGCCCCGCCATCTCAAAGCAGCTGCGAACACTGGGCTCAATGTTGGAGCCGCCAAATGCGGCAATCTCTCCCAGAAGCCTCGGAATTTGCACACAGTCGTGCAGCAGGAGCGCCAGCTGGCGTTCGTCAGCACAGCCATTGGAATCCGCAATGAGCCGAAATAGATCTGTACAGGAGGTGCTTCGGTCAGCGCTTGCAAGCCACTGTTCACATAGGACTTCGGAAAAGTACACAACAAAAGAAAAGTATTGATACAGTGACTTTTCGTGGCCTTCCATTTCTCACGAGTCCAATTGTCTAAATGTTGTCTAGCAGACTGAGGCTCCCCCTTGAACCCTTGTTTCCTGTACTTTAACTACACCCACTCAATGTCATTCAAGTCATTCAAGTTCCATGACAGAAAAGGAGGTTCCATGACGATATTGGTTGTTACTGCTGTCAAACAGCCTCATTTTGTCAATGTTTCCTCAACATGCCATACCTGTACTATATACATCAATTTAAGATAAGTTTAAGATAGACCAATCATAAAAATAGTTGCAGAAGGCAGTGCTTCTACACCACTTCTATAACTAACCATGAATTTTCCATTCGACTATGAATTTTTCCAACTTTTTTGGTGAAAAAGATTGGTGTCAGCATGTTTCTTCTAAGTAAAAGTTTTTGCTTGGCAAGGAGCAAGAGGGCAATGCCCCTTCATTCCCTCCTTTTAAATTTGCCCCTGAAGTGAACTCATTTAAAAGCCAGGGCAATAAATCTGGTCTTTCACTAAGAGTGCAAGGGCTATAGGCAGAAATATTCGAGAGTAATGCCACTGTTTTTAACAATTGCAGGAAAAGCTCAAGAGAAATTATGGTGGTACGAAAGTACAGCTCGGGCCAGATTCGATTCCTATGTGCCAGACAACAATTCAGAAGCAGCAAGCCAAATGATGTCCAGCATGGAGGTTGGTACAGACACCCTCAATGTGTGGTAAACAGCAGGTAGCAGTAGGCTAACTTCCACCTTGCTGGAAATAGTTTGAACACTCTAGAGTGGTCACTGCTTAATGGAAGGGCATGTTGCCCACCATCTCTGAATGTTAACTTAGCTAATGACCTAGATAATATATAAATAAAAAGCTGTTCATTCGCAGTGCAAAATTTTTAACTTCCGCACGGCTGCAGCAAGAACACTGAACTTTGTTTCCAATGCCAATTTTTATGCTCTTTGAAGTCATTATTTCCTATGCCATAAAAACCCAGCAGAGTAGTATAAATTTAAATGAATGTAAGCTATTTATGCAAATAGTGTTTTTAGGTCACTAATTTTTATAACCGCAAAATGTGGTGTGGCAAGTGCAACTGCAGTTGTTAGAAACGAAGAACATGCATGTACATAACAAAAAAAAAAAAAGAGAGAGAGAGAGAGATAGAGAATAAGTGTGGATGCAGAATACTCACATCTAAACTTGTCTTCCAAGTTTCCCTTGCACAAAAGAATAATCCCCACTTTGAAGGACAGAATCCTAATATACCCTGTCCTTGTAACCCTGAAATGAATTAAAAAAATAATAATTACTCATTAACGTCACTTCTATCTCCATCTACCTCAGATTGAGCGAAACTGTGGTTAATTCATGCTCTTGTGCAATGACATCATGAAACATAGATTCCTATGTCAAAAGCAGCAGCTTCATAATGAATTCATTGCAGACTGAGGATCCTCTACAGTTACAAGTAGGAATGGAATATGTCACAAAGAGGATAACAAAATCAGATAAAGAAGGTAACATCATGACATACAGATGAGAAGCAAGAAACTTATACGGAACTACAGGGTAAGCAGAAATCAAGAAAGCAAATTTATCAACGGAATGAAATTATATGCCAAGAAAAAAGTGGTTAGCAGGCTGACAGGGACACACAAACAAGGCATTCACATTTTTTTGGACAAAAAGAAAAGGCAGCCTGCTGATGTTTTTTGTTTACAAAGAACAGCTTCCTTGGCAAGAGCTACGTGCCTTGGACTGCGTGCTTCGACCACTTTTGAAGGGAAGAGGGACAAAAGAAAAACGTACAACACCGGATAAAAAAAACAACAAAAAAACTAATGATTTGATACTATAAAACAAGTTAATAGTCTCAAATTAATTCTGTCAAACTTCAATCCTGTGTACGCAGTTTACAGTTATAAATGCTACCTGTTGCAATATTCCACTCTGGATTGCTGGTCTCAGCCTAGCGCTTGTGTTTCCTGTAAATCCTCTGTGACCAGCCACCAAAAATTACAAGAGTCAGTCAAATGAAACTGAGAAATGTCGTTTTGTTTACTTATTTACTGTGCACACATGGAACAATACTCTGTTACTTTTCAAGATAATCCCCGCATGTTCAATGCAAGTTTGCCAGTGCTTGCAAAGTGACTTAATTCTCATAGAAAAATTCTTTTGGAACCGGCAGCCACTCGTGCATTGCATGGTGTTCCTCTTCACCAGAATGGAACTTCCTGCCACCCAATGGTTCACCAAGTGGTCCAAACACATGATAGTCACTTGGGGCAAGGTCTTGTTAGTATGGTGGATGTGTAAGGAACTCAAACTTCAGGTAGGTAAATTGTCACAACAGTTACATAGGTGGTATCACGTTGCAGGAGAACATGTAAGTAAATCAAATAAGATTATTAGGAGGTGACAACATGATGACCGTCACAAAATGTAGTCCTCCAGGATGATACTACTACTTTTTGTGTCCCAAAAGAGCATCAACATAACCTTTCCTGCTGAAGGTTGTGTTCGGAACTTCTTTGGTTTGAGTGACAAGGAATGGCACCATTCCTTGCTACCACTCTCTCCCGTTTCTGGTTGATGGTAGTGGACTCAGGTTTTGTTCCTGGTGACAATTCTTGCAAGGAAGGCATCACAGTCTTCTTCTACGCACCACAGATGTTGCTGACACACATCCAAATGTTGCTCTTCCAATTTGAGTGGCAGCTGCTGGCACCCACCTTGCAGACACTTTGTGAAATCTCAGCACATTACACACAATCTAGTATGCTGAACCCCGACTAATCATCCAGTGTCGTTATTAATTTGTTCATCAAGATGGGTTCAAAAGCCAGATTTCTGGAGTCAAATTGCGATATCCTTTGCCGGATGAGGAGCATCAGCTCTGGATGGCACACCCTTTGCATGCTTCTTTGCACAGTCATACTTCTCTGATTCTATGACAAACATAAATCTCCGTACTGGGCATTCATTATGCGGTGAATCTTGATAAGTTTCACACCTTCACAGCACAGAAACCGAATAACAAATTGCTGCTCCTCCATGGTGCAAGTAGCTAGCAAGCGGCCATTTTCACATTACTATAAAATTCTCTTTTACATGATTTAGTAAGTCTAGGACCTACTGAAGTACAATGCATTCTCAAAGTATGTAGAGTTAGAGCTACCATCCAACTGATTCAAGTATAGCAGATACTACAGACCAAGTATAGTAAAAGAACGAGAGGGCAGAGAAAGATTCCAGCATACAAACACTTCAAATGTGCAAAAATAAGTGCTACTAATACAGACAAAAGAAACAATATTTGAAAGATAGCAACCGCAAAAAACCCACGTGTCATATAGGTTGAGCAGCCAGTTGAGGCACAGATCGATGCAGAGCGGCCCTTTCACCAGATTGGAATGTTCCTGGGCCACCCCTTCGTAGATTGTTGATAAGATGGTGATCATCTCGGGGACGCTTATTAATTTGTCATTCTGAGCTCGCAGGCCATGCTGGTCGAACGCGTTGATGGCATTGTTCATGAAGACCAAGTCCACTGAAAGCAGAAATATTAACCGCATGCTACAGTCGCTGAAAAAATAGTCACGAAAGTTGCAGTATAAACTATGAACAAGAAGGTATATGGAAGCCTTAGTCTGATGACTAATATTTTGACAAACGTTCGTACTTCAATTCTTTTCTTTTTTCGCCCTCCTTTACCATGTTTATAGGTGTCTGAATTCATGAATTGAGAGAAAATGATTTATGATAATAAACCACATTTCATTTTAAATTCTACATCCTTCTTTGTGCACAGTAAAAGAAAAAAGAAAAAGGTAAGAAGGAACTAGATCTTTTCTTTATTACAGTAATTTTATTTCTATGAACTCACAGTTGGGATTAATGCCTTGTATGATAGTTCTGTTAACTTATTCTTGGGAATGTCAACTGAAAACTACTAGTGAGCTTCACAAGCTAGTTGGAAGTAAGGGTTTATGAATAATATGCGACTCATTTAGAAAAATTAAGTTAAACATAGAAGAAAACCACTCTACTTACGGCAGAGATTTTTCTGTATGGTTCTGATTTTCATTGATGTTCTATATGCAGAGTACCGGACATCATTAAATTCAGCTGAAAACAATAAAGAAAAAGGAGACATCAAGTGTTTTCTGCAGAGATGCTGGTTCAGTGAAAGTACCCAGACACATACATAAAGAGGCATAATGCAACATTAACACGCAAAATCTTCCTGTTTTAAGGTCTAACTATAACTGAAGCTTCCCTTACCGAGAGAGTCCATCAGTTCCAGCATTCGGGGGTGATCCCAATGTGTGGTTTCAGAAACATGGCTGCAGGAGAAATCATTAAATGATCAGATGTGCGAAACGCTTTGTGGCAACAGAAGCAATTGTTTCCAACTAACGCAAAAGATTCCAACCGCAAAAAGTTTGATCATGGCAACCAAAGTGAAAAAATCCCTTACTTGATGTAATAAGGCACTTTGTTTCCTGCCACAGCTCTTTCCCAAGGTTGCTCCACAGAGGCTTGAAAAAAAATTCAGTACAATGTGATTAAGAATCAGCTACCACCGTTGGTTCAGTTTGTATGTTAACATTAAGGGACCCTGAAGTGTTTTTGGTCATCATATTCATATGCATCATATCTTTACAGGTGGCTTTTGTGAGTAATCGAGTAAAATTTAAGAGATTTGTATATGGACCCTATAATTTACAAATAAATATTCACAAATTACTCCCTCCAAACAGTTAGGTCAGCACCTCACTGTGCAGTCTTAGCTGATACATATAGAGTAAGAAATCTTGGTGAGCCTTCTCATATGGTATGTGCCCAAGAGATGTTGGGAGGAGCAACTTTTTTTACTGTTGACAGCTTTACTGTTGACAGAATGCCAATTGTTTGTGCACTTCTTCTAGCTTTAGTGTATGCATCACATTGTCTCATGGCCCCTTAACAGAAATGCTAGATGGCCGAGTGCATTGCTTCAGAATCTATTCCATAATCCGGAACACTAGTTAGGTCAAATAAGGTTACAGCCCCCCCTCACCCTAAGGAGAACTGAACATCGAACCGCTGAAAGCTACATAAAGGATCTATTACGGCCAAGTTGTCCATATTAAATTAATTTTCGTAACCACCTTTTTTACTCGGGAAGTCCGATGGTCTCTGAATGTTCTGGTGTCGCACTGGTTCCTTTTTAAGCCAAATGCTGGATTCATAGACCATGGACCCATGAGTTCATGGCTTGGAGCACTGGCCTTAAAGTAGGTCAACAACTAAGAGTCAACCTCAAATAGCGATGCAGCTTTCTTTGCATTACTGTGTGACAAGTCATGACCAATAATGAAGTGCCCTAAGGCAAGAGCTGCCAGGCTTTCATATTCTAGTATAGTAGTCCTTTAGTAAGTTTTGAAAAATGTTGGCTGAAAGTGCTCTGCTTCACCTATAAGCACTTATGCTCAGTTCGACAAATGCCAGTTCAGGTGTATGTAGCAATTAATAAGGTTAAATTGGGGCAGTGCATATACCATTGAGGAACTGCTGCTGCTGTGAGCCCTGATCAAGTAGGGAGTTCTCAAGTTGCCGACGGCGTTCGTCAATGGCCACCTGCAGCAGGCGCCAGCGACTGCTCAGCTCGTCCAGCCGGTTCAGATTTCCTTGGGACAGCAGAACCCCACAGCTTGTGATAGCACCAGCTGCCTCATTCAGCGATTCCATCTCCACCTGCAGTGGAGCCAAGTCGTCCCGGAACGCCTGCACACCGGGAGAGAAAGGGGAAGAGCAGCAATTAGATAAGGTGAATCTTGACTCTGGAAGAGCACAAGTGAGAACCGAAAAAACAGTGGCTCGAGCTCAGAAACATGACATGTTACGATGGCAAGTGTACTGCACAGAATGAGGTTAGAATCGCAGAGTTTATAAATCAGAAGCCAAATTCACCGTGAAGACCAAGCAGTGCTGTGCTGACCATCAGCTGGCATCATGGCTGGAACCTGCTCCTTGTCATCATGCTAGAGAATGAATGATCCCCTATGTTCTCCTGTGTGGTTATTATAGCAGAATTTTGAGCAAAATTATATGTTTAAAAGCTTCATGTTCTTGCCGTTAGTCTTTGTTTGTGAAGAGAGTACTTATATGCAATCCCTTTATTACGGCATGTCGAAGTTCAAACTTGCAAACAGTTTTGAGGGGGCATGCTTACTTTGAGTATTTCTCGTACACAACACTGGAAAAAAAAAAAAAAAAGCTCACCCTTAACTGATCAATCTGGCCTGCGAGCTGGTCAAGCAGGAATTCAGATATGGGTGTCCACTGGGCTTTTGCATTTTCCGCAACCTGAAGTCGAGCGCTAAAGTCGTCCATGGCTCTTTGTAAGGACTGCATTTTCTGTAAACATAATCACACGGTTAACTCTCTGACATGTACCGATACTGATCACAGCAAGAACAGTTCTTTTAAAAATCTACTTTGAGTCCCAGGCAAATCAATCATAACATTAGGCTAGAATCCACCACAGACATGGGACGAAGGAAAGCGACAACACAGGGCAGAAAAGAGCTTGTTAGGCTAAGAACGCTTAATAAACTCTTGTGCTAGAGACAAAGAAGTAGCAAACAAAAGCCTCCACCTAATAAATGCAATAAATAAGAAAACAAAAGTAGAAGTAGGATGGGTTACACACAACTAAATTCACCAGTTTCTAATTTTTGGCTGAAAGAAAATTATCAAAGCACATATGTGAAGTAAAAAGACAAGACATTAATACTGGCAGTAAAAACAAAAATAAAGAATCAGTCAACAAGGTTGACGACAGGGCGATTTGGTAACAGTTAAACTAGCGAAAAGACGAGACACAGGAAAGAAGAGAACAAGACAAGGCTGGACTAACAACTGAATAACAACTGAATGAACTGTCTCGTCTTTTGGCTGGTTTAAAATGAATAAAGGATCAGTATTGTGTTAAACAATAAGTAGAGAAACAAGAGTGGTCAGGAGAGCTTACATGAAGAACATCATCCAGCCTCATTTGTCTTTGATCAGTGTGGCTGAGGAAACCATTCCACTTGTCAGCCAGTTTCTTCACTTCCCTTCGAATGCTGCGTGTGATTTCTCTAGCTTGCTCATCAGCACTTCGGTAGCCTCTGCTGTCATCATACTCTTTGGCTGAAAAAAACAACAACAAAAAAATTCACTCTAGAAAATGGCATCACACTTTCTGCTAGGTGTACTTTACAGTAAGGCTGGCTGAAGGGTTGTGCAGGCCAGTGCTTGTGGAGTTGTAATGATCAATGAGATCAGACTTTTATTCGTTGAATTTTCACATAAATCCCTGAAACACAACTTTGTGACACAAATTTTATACCCCAGTCAAAATTACTCTGGAGCCCTCCACTATGGCACCCCTTTCTCTCTTTCTGCTTTTGCTCCCACCTCCCTCCCTTCCCTTACAGCGTAGTTCAGGTGTCCACAGAACAAGTGTGACAGATATTGCGCCTTTCCTTTCCTGTGAACCAATTATTATTATTATTATTATTATTATTATTATTAATCAAAGAAAAATAACAAAACGCTTCCGTTAATAGCTTCAAGACAGAATGCTAACAAAAACAAATTTGTTTATGGTGACCAGTACAATCTGACAACGAATGGAAGAAATAACAAAAAGCAAAAAATGCACTGCAGCATGTTTTAAGGAAATGAGTGGTTCCACTAGCAAGTAGCTTTTTGTTCCTGACAGTTAAGGCAATCCAGACACAAATAACAAACTGACCTTCAGAATCACTTGTGTCTGAGAGGGGTGGTTCTCTTGCGATGTACTGCCGGCCGGCCAGCAGACTGCTCTCAATAATTGGTCGCTTGTCATCCACGGCTCTCCTAAATGCTCGATGATCTTCCTGCTGCTTCATAATGGTGGCTACATCCCCACCAATGGCTGGCTGAGCCGACAGCTCCGTCTCCTTTTTGATAACCCATTCCGTCAGCTCACGCAGTGACAACAGCAGCTGGTTCCAGTGTTCGGCATTGCTCTCAAGCCGATTTCTGGCACAAGAAGGAACAGGGCACAAATTATGGGACACATGGCATGAGCACAGAGCCCTTGGGGCATTCGTAAGTACCCAAGACAGACCAGCAATGCAAAGAAAACATCTGGCTTTCTTTTCCACACAAATAGTACACAAGGCACTTTCTGAATGAAAGATAGCAAATTTGCTATCCTTCATTTCATATTTTTACACCCAAACCATCCACCCAGTTATGTCCACTGCAGGACAAAGGTGTCTCCCATAGGCCTCCAGCTTTCACTAACCAGCTGCAACTGCCATAAATCCATAAATTCACCATAAATTTGCACCTTGCAAATCCCTCATCTACCCTATTTGGCCAGGCTCTCTGTCACATGTCATACTCTGCAACATACCAAATTCTGTGACCTACTGTAATCCACTCTGTAAAACAATGTTCCCTGCGTTACATGTCCTATCCATGTTCATTCCGTCTTGACTTCGGCCAAATTCCGCCAACACTGAATCAAGCATGTTGCCTAAGTCAAGCTGCTTTCTCCCTTTCACTTTCGGTTGATGTGTTACACGACTGGGAACTGTATCTGCAGACATTCTTACATAGGTCTCTGTCTGCCGTATCATTTTTATAACTGCTATGCTACTTAATACCAATAATATTTACTATGAACAAATCCTTTAATTAATACAAATGTCAATAAAGCACTTTTAGCTAAAAATAAATGCAATGAGTTCATGTCAGATCAGCACTCTTGTGGGCAGTAAGCACAGCCAAAGTTTTGAAAAAAATATATATTCTAAGTAGCAATCCCTAAAAAACGCAGCTTAAGAGTGAATACAACAGCCTTTGTTAATAGGATACCTAAACGAGACTAACAAACACATATGTACCTAAGATGCGGCTGTTATGGTTCATTACAAAATGCACACAGTGCCGGCAAAAAGGTAAGTGGCAAGGGACTGTTTCAGAAGAAAGCCAATAGTTAACATACCGTAAAGACACCGTCCTCATCCGTAGGTTATTCCAACGGCTGTTCATTTCATCAAGTTTTCGGCGAAGATGGTGCGCATCATCAGGTCTGTTCATCGATTGCAGCACATGAGAGCTGCGCTCATTGATAGTCAGGTGCAGGTCTCTCTGAGTGTCTATCTCACGCTGCAACTCCTGAAAGAGGTCAAGCAAAAGCAGCACAAACTTAGGGCAAGTATCAAGTCTACGTATGCACTCCAATTAAGCATTCAAACCAAACTTCTTGGAGAAAAAAAAAAAAGAAGAAGCAGGCAAAACCAAATATTCCAGGCTTTGTGTAGGATTGTACATCAGCCCACAAAAGATGGCCAATTGCTCATACAGAAATGCAGCATCATTTTTACAACTCCTTCTTCCAGAGAATCTCTGACATCAATCCAACAGTCATATCAGCCTATGACTCCATAATAATTCAATGCAAAAATTAGAAATAAAAGAAGCAAACTAAAGTCAGAAATATTTAAGCCAATTTAACGTTTATACAACTTGGCAGCTATATCGTCCATGCACTAATTCTTGTATTTATTTGATTGTGAGATCAAATTTTACATATTACTGCACCAAAGTATTTGTGCTAGCCCTCCCCACCTACTTCATTTTCTCTTTCTACCCTTAGGGATAAGGTATGTACATGCACTGAATTGAACAACAAATGCTTTATGTGCATACTTATATAAAAATGCAATCCACAGAACACTTGATGCAATTCCACTGAGATTATTAACGAGTAAAGAACATTTATCTTTTCTTGCCACAAAAGAAGCTGGTCTGCCCATTTTTCACAGGCAGTCGGACGCGGCCATACAGTTTAATTATGTTAAACAACCCATAATTTTACATTACGCCGCGCCAGAATGGGACCCTCAGGGCCCTAAACATGGCCCCAGCATAACAATTAACAATAAGCAATCAAAATTAAGCAAATAAACGACCAACCAAACAAGCGGTTAGAGCTCTGAATATCGTGCACCGCCACAGCACTCGCGAGCGTGCGAGGAAGCCGACTTCGCAAGGAACACGCGAGACTAACCACCTGCAAGCAAGGTGCATTTTCGTTTACGAAGTCGGGTCGCGCCACCAGGGCAAACGGGTTCTGGTCGTGCAGAGAAGCTAGCTTTCGGCGTATTGCAAACAAACAAACAATAAAAAAAAAACGCCACTGAACGAACATTTTTTAAAACCACTTACACACGGTATGCAAAACTGAGAACTACCACCAAAAGGCAGTTCGAGGTTAGCTAGATAAGCCCTCGCATTGGCAGTCGATGGTCACTCTTCCCAGCGAAGCCAAGCCAATTTTATAAGAAATGGCAATACGGCCAAGGGCAAGCGACGTGAATGGCAGCTGAGCGGTTTTCAGAAGCTTCAAATCGCAGTACAGAGTTCTTTAGCTTAGTGGAGAGACCTTTAAAGTGCATAGAAGTGCGGATGCGCAGCTGAAAGCGCGAGCTTTCAACTGCGATCGCCTTGAGCTAAAAACAGGAACGAAACTGAGGAGAGCGGTACCACATCCCTTTCTTATCTAGGCACTTTCAGCGAATGAAAAGTATCGCCCCCCCCCCCCCCCCTTTTATTTTTGGACAAATGCATTGTGGAGACAGGACCATCCGGCAAAAGAGTATAGGCGACTTAATTGCCTCGTTCTCTTTTGTTCCCCCCTCCCCACCCTCGTTTTTGAATTTTACAGGCGTCGGAGATCCCATTCGGAAAAAACATCATCCCAACTGCACACGTTCGCAGCAGACTGGACGGAACCAAACAGAGAGCAGGTCCGGTTTCCAGAGAACGCAAGAAAAGCGCCCCAGCGCGAACGAACGACGCTCGCACTGCGCTCAGGTACCGTGAATAATAGACGAAAAAACGCGCCTTTTTTTTTTTTTTTTACACCACGGCGTTACCACGTAGCGCTCGTTTCCCGGAATACAAGATCAAATTCGACGGAGCCGCGAGAGCGCGGAATTCGCGCGCGCGGTACACGGCTCGGTATATATACACACTGACAGAACCTCGGAGCGCGCAGATTCAAAGGGAGACGCGCAGGTTTTAGAGGAACAACATCGGGCTATTGAAGATGAAAAAGCAATCCGTTCTTCACATCTGTAACAGCAATAAACAGAGATAGATAACTGACATGAAGAATAAAGGAAGGGGGGGGGGAGATGAGCACTTACCGCAAAGCTGCTGAAACGTACGCTGCGAAACGAGAGTGGATTTACGCCCGATACAACGACACGTGCGGAGAAGGCACGTTTTCGATATACGGGCGAGAACGTGCAGGGAGATGAAAAAGAAAGGTAACAAAAAAGGAGGTCGGGGAGAGATGAGCAGGAGGGGGGGGGGGGGGGGTAAATAAACGCTGGAGAACATCGCGAAAAAAGACAGGTATAGCATGCATGCCGAAGAGATGGCGCTCGAAGAGCACGCTTGGAGCGAATGAGCCCGGCAAGCGTGCAGGGATAGCAGCAACTTTAAGGAAACATAGCCCGCGCAGTACAATGCCATCACGACGAGCTGCGCGCCAAGGGCCCACGCATAATAGTGGCGGAAAAACATGCAAGCGCGAAAATGAGAAAGGTGAACGCCTCGAAGATGTGCTTTTCGTGATGAGGGACTTAAGAGCGGGAAAGAGGGGGTGCACGATGTTCCGAGCAGGCAGCTTTTGCTTCTTTTTTTTTTTTCTTCGCCTGCTCGACGCCTCGTCAGAAAGCAAAGAAAAGAAAGACAAAAGAAAAATAATAAAGACGCGGGCGGGACTCGATATCAAATAAAACAAAACCGGAGCAATGAATGACGCACCAGGAGCCCGTTCCACAAAGTGCCGAGAAAGCCGGAGCATTAAATTAAAACGAGGGGAAGTTTACAAAGTATGGAAAGACACAGGAAAGAAAAAAAAAAAAAAAAAAAAATGGAACGACTGAGAAGCGGTTTCTTTGTCTTTTCTTCTTTTTTTTTTTATTGTAACGAGTTCGAGCGAAGTAAAAACGCATCGTTCGTGCAAAGGGAACAAAGGTATGTCCATTGTTTCGCCCGGCGCACTTCACGAAGCGGAGCATAAAAAAAAAAGCAAAAAGAAAAACACGCAAACAGAGATAACGTAACGTGGAAGGACCCAGTGCTACACAGTGACGCCCCCTCATCCCTTGTGAATACGTGTATAAGGCACTTTTACTTAGAGCGCGCGCCGCGCGCCTCGTAGTATATCCCTCTCCGAGATAACAACGACGGATGCGGAATAAAAACTGGCAACCGGAATTATCGTTAACGAAATTTGAGAGCCAGCTAGAGCCAGACAGAATGAGGAGGGTGGCAGCGTTCCTTTCAGGCGTCCTTTGACGACGCGCGAGCTCTCAAAGGGTGCCCATCTTGACGCTAACCAAGAGCACTCCGACGGTAATCATCACGGCGAAAGGGGCCAGCAAAGTCGCGATGGGAACGAGCCAGGAAAAGAAGCGAAAATTAAGCCGAAAACAAAAGGGTCACCGAAAAAAAAAAAGGGGAAGGCGGCGAAAAACAATGGCGATTAAAAAAATGGTGGGGGAGGGGGACAAGATGGAGGGATGAAGATGTCTGAAAGGGAGGTTCAAAGCAGATGCAGTATACATGCCATGCGAGTCCGCTTTGCGTTACACAACGTCATACCAAATGCCGCGGTGGCGCAGTGGTTAGGAAGTTCGGCTACAGTGCCACCAGAGAGATGCAGGATCGAATCCCGGCCGCGGCGGCCACTTTTCGATGGAAGAGAAAAGCTAGGCGCCCTTGTGCTGTGCGATGTCAGTGCACGTTAAGAAGCCCAGGTAATCGAAATCTCCGGAGCCCTCCACTACGGAGTCTCTCATAGCCTGATTCCCTTTGGGACGTTATAAACCAATAAAAGGCAAACAACGTACGTAGTACCGTCTCGCGGTGGACAATCGGGGACGCGTTGCGTTTAGGTTACTGTGCATTCGTACGGCTTGGCTTGCATTAAATGTAACCCATTTCCTCCTCTTTTCTCCGGCGTTCACTTAGCATTGTCGTTCCGCGCACGGCCGGATAGCCCAGCTCCTTTCATTAACAACACTCCTTTACTGCACGGTGCACGAGCTCTCCGTCAAACAGTCCTGAGGGGTACGTAAAAGCACCGCGTGCTGACTACGCGTTGACGTGGACTTCAACTAAACATAACGAAACACATACTTCGCAATGAAGTACATATTGGAAAGCCAACCATAAACACATTGCGCGCCTTCTAGCCTAGCGAAGTTTAGATTGCGGGAAGCAACAAAGGGCGTCCGGTGCGGGCGTAACATGTCATGTACCCGAAACCCGCCTAATCACCGCAATAAATAAATAAATAAATAAATAAATAAATAAATAAATAAATAAATAAATAAATAAATAAATAAATAAATAAATAAATAAATAAATAAATAAATAAATAAATAAATAAATAACAAAGCCGGAAGTTTCCGCGCAGTGTGAGCGATTCCGATCGAGACAAACAGAAGAGGCCCCGAGAGATCAGTACACATGCAAGAGCACTGCGAGCAGAAAGAGGGCCACGGTGTCAGGAGCACAAGACGATCGACGCAGCACAGCCGTCAGAGGACACGTGCACGGCAGCGAGCGAGTGAGCCGCCGACGATGCCCGCACTTCTGCGTCGTCGTGTGTACGTATATACGGTATACATTCCCCGCGTGTCCGGCTTGTTCCTCGGGCGGAAGCTCTAAATTAAATTTCCCTGTCGCGGCGGCGGCGGCGGCGGCGACGGCGAAAGGAAAGGGGCTGCCCAGCAAAGAGACACGCATTCCCGACTCGATCTCCGTCCATTCTTGTTTTTCCGCCTGCCCGCGCAAGACGGCGACTTGCTTCTTTCCCCCTTTTTTCCCTTCCGACCCCCGCGCTTTCCCTTTGTCAATCTTGGTCCCCAGTGCTGCGCTGCTCATCCTAGCAGCTATCCCTGATGCGCGGACGTGCGGCACGGCGAGAAACAGAGGCACAGGAAAGCAGCGAACGTGAGTGTCTCTCTCTCCTTCTCTCACTTGAGTGCGCGCGTGTGTGTGTCCGTTACTGGCTAAAAAAAAAAAAGAAAAAAGAAAAAAAAAAGACAAGCGCCCACATAAGAAGCACAGCTTCGCTCTACGAAGACGACGACAGTTCGCCCGGCAGCACTTGCTCGCTAATGAAAAGAAGCCACTCTCAGGGCGGCCGGGCGCAACGCCGTTCTCCTCCTAGATGCGCAGCAGCTTCCCCATCTCCCCCTTCCCTTTTTCCCCCTTTCTTCCTCCTCTCCGAGAGCCACTTGTCACAATGGGATTTCGGCCGAGCAAGAGAGTAGTGTGTAAGCGCACGCAGAGAGCAAGAACGGGATTCGAGGCGAATCGCTGCTGCTGCTACTCTTGCTCCAGCCATGCGCCGGTCCGGGACGTTTCTCGCGAGACTCCAGACGACGTCTTTCTTTCTTTCTTTCGTTTTCTTTTACTCCTCCTGACTTGTCGGCTTTCTTGACGAGCTCCGATAAGGGGACAAATCGCGGCCCTGCTTTCGCGTCTGCAGCGACGGCGAGCAGCCGGCGACGACATGCACGAAACGATCCGAGACGGAGCCAGCCAGCTTGGGGAACAGAGTGCGTGGGAGCGGGAAAAGTCGCGTTACGGTATAGTCTTTTCGTATGGCGTCACCGATGATACCGGAGGACACGCTCGCACGCTGGCGGCATCTGGTAGCTTCGTCAAAAGTGCAACCGCCTGATACGTACGTATAGTTTTAGTTGCACTTAGTTTTCAAATATTTTACGGTGTCAATTTTACCCTGGCGACAACTATATGTGAACAGTTACAATTGTTAAGCTAAGCTACCCGGTCTCAGTTCACACCAGGGAACATTAAAGCGCATCTAGCCGTACGCTTCCTTATCGCTCCGTTAGCCGGAACGAGTGGCGATGACCGTCGTGGACGCCAGGACCCGCTATATGTAGAGCGATTTCTGTGATAGGTCACTCGCTGCTTTCGTTTGATGCTACCGTCATGCTGACACGGCTCAAAATTGGTTTGGTTTGGTTTGTAGGGTTTAACGTCCCAAAGCGACTTAGGCTATGAGAGACGCCGTAGTGGAGGACTCCGGAAATTTCGACCACCTGGGGTTCTTTAACGTGCACTGACATCGCACAGCACACGGGCGCCTAGCTTTTCGCCTCCATCGAAAAGCTGCCGCCGAGGCCGGGATTCGATCCCGCGTCCTTGGGAACAGTAGTCGAGCGCCGTAACCACTGCGCCACCCCGGCGGGGTGGCTCAAAATTAATTGCTAAATGAAATACATCTGTGTTGCCAAGTTAGTGGTTTTACCGGTAAATTCAGCGGGTTCTTACAACGTTTAGCGAGCAAAAATGTTGCATTGCCGAGGCGGGTTTTTCAGCGGATGTTAATTGACGCGTTTGAATTGTGGTGCTGGCGGAGACTCTTGAGAGTTCCTTGGACTGCCAGAAGATCAAATCAGTCGATATTGTCGACCATTGGAGGGTCAAATTCTAAAGTTAAAGCTCAGATACTTTGGTCATCTGATGAGAAGGTAAGAGTCGCTGGAGAAAGATTTGATGTTGGGAAAGGTTGAGGGTCGCCGGAGAAGGGGTAGGCAGCGAACGCGATGGTTAGATGGCAACCTAGAGGCGCTGCAGATGAAGTTATGTGATGTTAGGAAGATAGTGAGAGACCGGAAAGCGTGGCGTGATATGGTCCATAGGGTCACGAAGAGTCGGACACGACTGAACTGAACTGGCTATTTTACAGGCGGCTTTAATTGTCACGCAATTTTTGTTTAAAACAGTAAAAATTCTTTGGAATTATATTCATTTCTGGAAGATAAGTTCGCTGTGAATGCATGGTGTCAGTTAAGGGGGCGACTAATATTCGAACATGCCCAATACGCCTTGAATTGTTTCTGCAGCACTTTTTAACGATATCGTCGAGTCTGCTGATGCCGCGTACGACGTTTCGGCGGACTGGAACCAGCCAAGTATGTGCAAACTTTTATGGAAGAGTGACTAAAGCACTCAAGTTGCGAGAACTCGTTAGCATTAAATCGCAATGGAAGAGACCCACCCTAGCCAGCTGGAGCAGCCATTGGTAGCACCTCTGCATTCCGAGATGAAGTGAACTAGTAAAGGGACGACTCCGACAAAGATCGCTTCTTCGAGTTAGCTGGCATTCTGCATGTCAGCATGTTCGCATGCTGATGCAGCTCTGGTAGAAAGCATAGGATGAACGCATGCGCACTAAGGCGACCCAATGTGGCCAGACATGAATCCAACCTTAGCCAGACTCCGAAGGCGAGGTAAATGCTGCTCAAACTACAAGCTGCCCATAAATGCAATCCAAACGATCGACTCGATATGAAGGTGTACGTTAGTGGCAGAAATGCTGGAATCCCTCCTAGAATCGACGGGAAGAGTGGGCAGTCGCCCGCAGAGTGCTCGGCAAACCAAGATGAAGGAGACGGTTGTCTTTTTGACAGTGAAAGTACCTGCAGTCAGCAGTTTGTGGTGAGGAGAGAAAGACGCACTTCTGCAACTGAAACCTACAGAAGGTAGGCGGGATATCCTTGGAAATGAAAGTATTTGTCGTCTGAAGCTTCTAGTCACAAGCGAAAAAGTGCTTTCTAACATATTTAAGAAATTGGTTATATATATTTTGCAAGCCAAATAAAATGAAATGCACAAAAATTACCTTTTTGATCAAAATACTGAATTTAGCTGTTTTTAGCGGGTTTGGGTCTTCCTATTGCGGGTTCTTTATTTCTGAATTGGCAACACTGAAATGGATATCCATTTCAAGTGGATGCTTATGAAATACAGTCGCAGGCTCTGGCACGACGTAGTGGGGCATGCAGTTATGTCCACTAGACGGAAATAAATGAGTGAGAAAAACGTACGCATAAACCGAATAGCCAATTGCAATGTTCGTGCTCTAGACGAATGATACACAACTAATGCACTAGCGATATCAAACCAATGAGCCCACTACGTAAATGCGGAGACTGCGGGACCGTAGTTCGAAAGACTACCAGGGCACATCAGCTTGCCACGTAATAAAACGACAACATAAAAACGTCATTCCCTATATCGACCGCAACCGGATCGATACACATGTGGCATCAGAACAGCGAATCTTTGAAGCTTCGGGTAAAAAAACACTAATGGTTTGAAGAAACACGACGTGCCCTCCCCCAGGACATGTCTCGAGTTGTTCTTTTTTGACCAAATAATAAATTATGGGAATAATGACAGCGTGATATCGCGACAGTGACGATGTCACACAGCGCACACACAGACTGAGTTTCAAGTTGATTTCGTGCATTTTCCGACGAAAATACGGCATTAGAAACGCCCTCTAAAGCTCTATATCAATTCATTTACTTGATGGCAATTTAATAGTACACCAGGCCGTTCCATGTCCAAGCAGGAACGGAACGCAAGAAATAATTTACGAATAAACTGGCGAATAGAAATCATCAGGTGCGACGTTGCTTCGGCTAGGGCTGCACAATGCCACGCGCCCAGTGGCAGCAGCAGCACCCCCATCAAACCGGAAGCTTCGCTCAGTTCAAACTCGCCTCCGCGAACAAGCGGCTGGAGTGGTTGTCCACAGCGACGAGCTACCGCACCTCCGGTCGGCCCCGTCCCGAGGCGGCAGCGGTGCCCACGCGAGCAGGGGCGCCGCTTCCGTTCGCAGCTCTCGACACCTATATTCCGGGCTTGGCCCGCTCAACAAACTCTGCCTCGTCAAAGCCTTCCTGCAGCCGTTCCCTCACGGTCGCGGCGCCAGACGCCACCGCTATCGACCCATCTCGCAGCTACAGAAGCACGCGGGCAGCGTCCGTTTAACATACCACTTAGGCCGTGTCAGGAGGCTTCACAAGCTTCCGGCCCGCGCCTCTGTTCTTGCGCAGCTTGACGTTGCTCCCTTGAATTTCTTCCGTTATTATTTCATCTAGCTCACTATAAGGAGCACGTATGAAAAAATGCGAAGAAAAAATACTACCCTGTCAAGGCCACACACGCAGAGCGCCCCTTCACCTTTGTCAATGGACTTTGGAAGCGCTTGAGTACGGGTCACTCAAACTATGGTCCGTCCTCAGCGATAGACCTGAATCGCTTTTAGCTTTTAAGCCGGGCGACAAAGTCGGTATGGTGAAGAAAGAACTGGTGTGTAACAATATAATTACTATGTATACTATGCGTGCGAATCTTGATAAATGGTAAAGAAAAGAAGACAAAAGGCACACGAATTTCCGCACACCGATCGTCCAAATCAACGTTCGCACTTCCTTCACTACACATTCGATAATAGCGTCGGACCGCATTTTTTTCAAGGGGACACTGACGCAAAAAGTGAGTCGAATATTCGGTCAGACCACTCGGCTCGGGCGCTTCGTCGGGCGCCCGACACGCGCGACATCCAACACGACATGGCGGCCTCCGCAAGAAGGTAAGAAAGGATGCCATGCTCAAAATATCCCACCTCGTCTTCGCCCCATCCATTACCTCCCTCCCACTCCGCGGTTCAATAAGGTCCTTTACGGTTCGCCTGTTCAACCAAAAAACTTCATTTTCTTACAAATCCGCTATTTGAAAGTTTCGGCACACGGGCCAGTTGATTCGTGACTCTAACAATGACATTCATTGAAGTAAGGACCACAGAAGAGGGAGGAAACTCTACAGGATAAAAACGACCCTGCCTGCCTCGGACATCGTCGAAACTTCGCCCGAAAATATTGCTCACTGCGACTCGAGTACGCCGCATCGAGCTCTCTTCTGTGCGCCGCTCGTATCTTTGACCACACTCATTATCGTCATCAGCTGAGTTTTGTGCGCTGCGGGTCAAATGCACATCAGCAGACAGTGCAGTCGCCAAAGGCACGCTTTTATCGACGCGTAATTGGATTAGTCATTCGAGTACACTATCGTTTTGCTCTCAGCAAATGGATCGTTTCGGCTCCGGCCTCCCACAGCGATGCGATGCGCCCACTCTCGCCCCGACACACAAAACCGCACCACCGCGTTCAATAACAACCTTCCGCAAATTCGCGCGCGCAACGCTGTTGTTTTTCAGAGCGCTGAACGGGCCTCATTCGTGCGTTTATACGCCACCCCGCAGCGAGAAAGCCATGTCGTAAACTCGGATCTTAAAGAAAGTTCAATTTATATGTCCCTTCTTCAATCAGGCCATATACGCTCTTTGCAAAATTAAACTGGGGATTTTCTTCTTTTTTTTAAGGCGAAAGCCTTTAATGGCTCATACTATCGTGGACAAAATGTGTCCCGCTTTTGCGGCGTTCTGATTGGCCGAGGCGGGATGACGTTATAGAGGTCTCGACCAATCACAGAGCACCACCACAGTATGTGCGAATGCGTGCCTTATATGGCCATATATCATCCGATGATCAGTTACTAATTAATGAATTATTTACCAACTGACTAATTAAGCAATTCATTAGTTACTAATTATTGCTTAATTATTGCTTAAGTATATTAACTGTCGTCACAATTATGAATAGATATTTATTAACTAAACAATTAATTACTAATTAGTGCCAGTTGCGTAGCAGGATGCGGCGAAATATTTTGCATGCTTAAGCTGCAAGCTTTAAGCATTCGACCCCTTGAAGCTCATGAAGTTCTAAAATCGGCGCATTTTCCCTTCAGAATCCCGATTCACGTGCACGCCCCCGGAGAGAGAGAGAGAGAGAGAGAGAGAGAGAGAGAGAGAGAGAGAGAGAGAGAGAGAGAGAGAGAGTACGTTTGCTTACTGAGACACGAACCTGCAAGCACTAAACTTACAATAGGCGCATATACGCGCACAAGCCTTGAGAAAACCTATACTTGGTACAGTCGTCGAGAAAAAAAAAATAATTAAAGACGATCGATCGGAGTGATGCGAAGGAAATGCGATAGCATTTTTGTTTCATTCGCCAACATATTCCGATACTTATACTATCCAAATTCTGATTACATTGTTATTCAATTTCTACTCGTGATCGCTTCTTTTATTCTTTTTTTTTCTTAATTCTATTCTATTTTGATTCCATTTACTATTCCTATTCTGCTTCCATTCAATTGTTATTATGCACGCTTGACTAATAACGTACGCAAACTATTAAAACTTCATAAACGCATCTACATCCCTTAGAGCACTCTAAGTACCTGTGTCTGCTAATTACTAAATACGGTACAAATTAATTACTGATCACGAACTACTTAACACCACGTGCATTACACACCCTACTAACCACTAGTACCGTACTGGTACAACTATACTTAAATCCCCATTGTTTACACTCTTCAGATCGAGCTAGACTGCACACAGGCAATATTCGTCTCCATGTCACTCCTAATGCGACTGCATTAAAACGAGCGTACTGTACAGTCCTGCAGTCACTCGCGTAAGTAGTCCATAAAGAAGCCTGGGTCAACCAGACACACGAAAAAAGGATCGACAGCTTTCGAGGTCTCCTTTGAGCCCAGCCTGTCCCCTCCATTCCCCGCGCCCAGACGTCAAGCAACTTGGCGCACTGCCTTCGAAGGAGGACGTACTGACTCCCTTATCCCCCCCCCCCCCCCCCCCCTTCGGTTTCAGCTGCAGCAGGCGCCATCTACCCGAAAGCAGAGTCGGCAGTTAATAAAAGGAGGGGAAAGCAGCTGCCGCCGCGCCGTCAACCGCAACGATCAATATAAATTAGCCCCAGCCCCGGGGCCAACACAGCCAACGCTATATAGACGCCATTCCTGGAAGGTGGAGAGCGGGCTGGGAGAACGGACCGTGGACGCGAGCTCGTGGGTGCTCGAACACGGCCGAGGAGGAGACGCGAGGAGAGGGGGAGGCGTTAAGCGCTGTTACAGCGTTACGTGCGCTCTATCTTCACGTTTCTCCTTTCTGCGCCGAAAGGTTTCGTTTCGCGCCAACATTTGCTCACTTTAACGTTTTTTTCTTTTTTTTTTTTCTTGCTTCATCGGCTCGTTTCCACGAGTGATGTCAACTTACACCAGGGCCCTTCGATATTTTAGCACTAAACGACCCTGCCTCTGCTTAAGAGCGCCAACGTATGTAGGGAACACATGGGGAGGATATCGATACACACTGCACCAGACCTTGTTCAAGTAACATTATTTGCGCGACTAATGTTCGTATCAATACGATAGAGCTACTGGAATGTGGTTGGCGCTGGTCTGATCTGTTTGCAGTTCGGAAACAGGGATCCTTAAAACGTAGAAACATACCCACGTACATGTTCGCCCAAAGGCATAACCACTACAATAGTCCACATGAACAGTAATTTTACTCTTCTTTCAATGCTTCCGTTATTTAAAGAGGGATATAGCGAAGGCATCTCGGATGCGTTCGTGACGTCAGCGCAAAAGTCAAGCTCGATCCCAGCTCTGAGGTGACCCACAAACCAAATCGCATTTAAGGAAGCGGCAGCGGTACAGCAAGCGATACATCGAATCGGACGTGCATCTCGATCGCTCGCACTCGCTGCAACCGTCGTCACAAAGAGCCAAAGCACATCTATGTCGAACGGTCTCATCTTCAAAAAATCAAAAGCAGACGCTGAGCATGTAAATGTCCGTGTCAGCGAGCCGCTCAACTCTGTGACAGGGAAAGACGGTAGCAGGTGCGTGGTCCGCGCTTGATACGACGCCTTCACAGGCCCCGCGAGACCCGCGGAGAGGAGAGAAAAGAATGCGATAAAGGAGAACGACAGGTTTAGCAACAGCGGTCAAGGAGCACGTGGGGCATATAGTCTGCACGTGGCTCCCGGATATAGGAGACCATTCCTCATGGCCAGGACAGCTACATAGCGAGGAGGGGACGGAGAGCTATTGTTTCGAGGGACAGACAAGACCTCGATGTGACGCGCACCGCATCCATCTCGATTATCCGTCGACCTCCAATGCGGCACAGGACACAGGAGATTTACCATGGCCTTATTCGACTATACATGCCCGGTAAGCTGTCTTATGCTGACAGCATCTTCTCATCCTTCTTGAAAGATCGATCGATCAATCAGTCAATGAATTTTGTTTACTGTGGGAAGAACCATGCTGTATTTGTTAATAATAATAATAATAATAATAATAATAATAATAATAATAATAATAATAATAATAATAATAATAATAATAATAATAATAATAATAATAATAATAATAATAATAATAATAATAATAAAGCGCACCAAATCAATAACAACATTACAGATCTACTGACGCACTCGGAAAAGTTTACAACCTATGAGGAGCCAACAGAAAACAGTATCTTTAATTTAAGGCACTCTCCCTCGCTCCCTCACTTTTTTCTTTTTTTCCCCGGCTGTTCCAAATAATTAGATATCTGCTACGAGTAGTCATTGCAACAAAGGTGCGCGCAGGAAGAGAGAAACCACCGCTGCCTGAAGCAGGACAAAAACGATGTATCTGGACCGGTAAAGGTATACCAGTATAAAAGGGAATATGCCTATAGGCGAGTGGTCGGAAAATTTCGGTCGGTCATTTCAAAGAGGAAAGCTATAAAAGCTCAAATAGACTACTCCGACGTATCTGCTCAAGACCCCGTAGCCTAATAAGGTGAAATGCACGAACCTTTGAAGCTTATGCGCGAAAGAGCAAAGAAATCTCCGAAGAGCTTCCTTTTGTCATACGCCAACCCTGGCCTCTCAGAAAATGATTTGCAAGCTAGAAAGAGAGAGAGAGAAAGCTCGCGGCTGAACCAGCATTTGAATCCCGCCATTCCTTTGTGTGGCAGATTTTTAATCGAATCTGTACAAAATTCCTGCTATGAATCTTTTCTAGGGGCACATACTGCCCCTAGCTAGTAAAAAGAAAATGAAGGGGTTAAAAGAGAGAGAGAGAGAGAGACAGTACGGGTAACTAGACCCTATATATTCGCGTCACCGTTCTCCGAAACGAAATAGTATTTCCTCACGCAAGGCTTTGCTCCAGAAAAAAAGAAAAGTTTGAAAAGCGGTTTCGAAAGCCATCAGATCGAACAAACGTGGTGGTTCGCCGACGGTGCGATTTCGATAAGAGTTGCCAGTTCATAAAAGCAACAGTGACTGGAGGACAATTTAAGGACATAGTTTTCAGCGCAAAGGCACGCGGCCAAATAAAAAAAGAAGAAGGAAGACTATAGTCTTCCTTCTTCTTTCCTTTGGCCGCGTGCCTTTGCGCTGAAAACTATGCCCTTAAATCTAGAATACCAACTAGCCCAACAACTAACTCTACTGGAGGACAATATTCGTTCGGGCGCCATTAACGTTCGCTTAACTCCTGAAGTTGTGACGAAACTTCAGAAGAGGCGGTGCAACGTGTAATAAGCCACGTTACCAGGCCAACGGTTTAGTCCCGGCCTTCGGAAACAGCTAGAGAACTGCTCATACTTTATTCCACACTTAACGACCGGTGACGCCTACCCGAAGCAATTGTGCACAGTTGAGCACTTGGCTACTCCACCCCCTTATACCATATGTTCCGTCCTATGCTACCGACAGACGATTTGAGGCCCTTCCGAGACAAACCAAGCTGTATTGCGATTTTAGCAGAGCAAACTATTACTGAAGCGAGCACGTCAGAGTACTACTATATGCGATGAAACACACTGCGTTTCGCTTTCTGTTCCAGCATACTTTCACACTTCGAAACTGCGTGCTTTCGCATAACACATTGCATCGGTAATTTGTAGCTTCGACAGCACTGGGCGATACAACCATGGGGCGGGAACGATCGACAGACTGACAAGCCCACCTTAAGCTCCACAGAAGATGTAGGCGTACAATGGTAGCTGCCAAAAGTTGCAGTTATAATGTAGCTTGAATGGCTTCTCTTGTGGAACCAAAAACAGGGCGAGTTGGTGTCTAAGGTTTATCGTCGTAAACAGAGCAAGAAGACAGGGCGTGGAACAGCGTTTTGTGCATCTGTTTCGTTCCGACGTCCTTGTCATTTTGAGTTGTATACGATTCTAAATTGTTATTTTATCATCCGAGAATGAGTATAACCGAGATAAAAAGAAAAAAGAGAAAAAGAAGACAAAGAAACTAGAGAAAGAAGAAAAAGTGTCAACGAGATTTCAACCTCGTTTTCGGCAGTGTTGACGTGACGGTCTCAGGACGCGCCGGAGCAGAGTTATGGCGGCACTGCACGTGTTCTGTACGCGCGCCATTCAGCAGATTACTACGAGTATAGTATAAGAAAAGTATAACTGGCCGCTCAGCCCACCTTCGTGGGAGTAAAAAGTGTGAGAGTGACGCGGAAAGAAAAAAGGAGGAGGAGGTTAACCTGCATAAGCCCGGTTGTTTTTCCCTACCTGTAGAGACGGGAATAAAAAAAAAAAGTGAGCATAAGAGGGAAAAAGGGTCCAAGTTGAGTTCGCAGTGCAAATGCAACGTGACTGTGGGCATATAGGTCATTTCTGGCAAATAAAAACGAACAAACAACGTCCATGGCGCTTCTAGAGATTTTTCCAATAAGCTCCCCCTAAGGGTGGTCATATCGCCAACGGGGATGCATTGTATGCATCTGGCGCCAGCACTGTGGAAAGGTCAGCGCCAGTTTGAGTTCACTAAACCGATTTGAGTCCGGAGGATGTGCTCCGACACCATAACGGAAAGTTCTAAGGCGACGCGCTAAACATTGTTGGTCTTCCACACCCAAAACAGCGTTTTGGTGCCATTCTGAGCATATATGAAAGCAGAGGCCGCGATCCCACAAGGCTGTGCGTCCAAACGGCGCAGTCTTGTTCATTGTCAAGGCCGTGAAAAACACTGTTGTTCGGATGTCGTGAATCTGGGATGGCCCCAAAGGCAATCACGACGTTGCATCCCAAGCGTGTGCTATATATTATTGTTCAAGGCGGCATAAAAGAAAATTGGAAACAGGGGTGCAGGAGTGTGTACTAGCAGCTTGCCGTTTACACCGTATCGCTTTAGTATACGCGTACCCAACGCCTACTCAGTGCAAACCCGGGAGTCCGAGCTGTGTTCTGTTTAGATGTCGGGGCTGTTAATCACAGCAGCGCGGCCGTGTCTACTGTTTCTATATCCGTATTCAACATAAAGCGTCGAAACAGTGTTTTTCACCGATGAAGAATGAGAAAACGGTGATACTGGCCCGCTTTACGGGCACAGGTAGCCTGTGGTATAGCCTGTGACGCGGATTGGACACATCTACCAAAATAACGATCATCAACATACAAATCACCATCACCATGATGATGGTCATCATCATCACCCTCTCTTCATATCACCAGTCTCGTACCGTCTACTACAGGACGAATGCCCTAACCCACAGTAAGCTCTGGAAGGTCTCTCCTCTTCACAGACCGTTATGCCACTCCTGCCACTCGCAAGCTGCCATAACGAACCGACCTGTTTTCCGCCATCACATAACGCACCTAATATACGACCGTTTTCTCGATTTCGGCTAGGATAACTGCGACAACGGTGATGCGATAAGGGCTTCACGCGCATTTTCGAAGATGCATAGAGGAGAGAAAAAAAGAAGGTATCGGCTTCAAACTCACATGCACAAATGCACTCACTTCACGCCTGGGGCTTATAAACGCCAAGGCAAGGTCTTCGCTGCTCGTCCCAGCATCACGCACCCTCATGCATGCGAAAGCAAGGAAATGGGGGAATAAAAGAAATATAGAAAACCGGGCACATACACGCACACACACAAAGAGGCCACGATTCGGCCGACACGGGTTCGCGCTTGGACGCACCAACGACGCAAGAAGCGCTACGGTGCGCCACGTAGCGTTTCGGCAGGCCAGGCAAGCGCAGTCAGAGAGCGCAGCGAAACGGCTGTGTCAACGAGGAAGTCGAGATCCCTCTTCTCACCAACGTTCTATTGGTACGCAGTACAACCTCCCCCTGCACCCCTTCTCCTTCATCATCACCGGCGACAAGTCGGCGCATTTCGCCATCCGCACAGCTCTTTCTTTTTTTTTTCTTTTTCTTTCTTTTTTTTTTTTTTTTTCAGCGGCTTTCGCGTATGCGGATAGTTCAGCACTGGGTTTGCACAGCCCCGGAAAACGCCCCCGCACCACTTCTAGGAAAATCAGAAAAGAAAAATAAACGAGGCTACCCGCTAAGGTAAGCGCGAGCGAGAACGCGGAGAGAGAGAGAGAAGAGAGAGAGAGGTGTCACTGAGCAATAGGCAAAAAGACGACCGAGAAAGAGGAGCTGGCGGAGCACGGCTTTCACAAACACGGCAGGACGTCCAGTAAACAATAAAAAATATGCTAACGGCCATATTCCGTTCGGCCTTTAATTCTGGCTTTATAGAAACGCTGCGAACAACTTACCAATTACCGTTGTAAGTAAAAATTGATTCTGTGGTTTCCTCTGGATATGCTGACGTTTCAATTCCAAGCAAATGAATTACGTGACTACCCCAAAGTAAATTTTCTGCCGTACATGATCGCGATAAAACGTCAGGTGAAATACAAACGTGTAATCGTTAACGCCATGCTCCACCAACACCACAGTGCCGTCCTTGTCGTCCACACGTGTGCAGCTGGCGCAAACGGACCATTGCGTGCAACCAGTCGAGGATTGATTTCTCTCCGTTAGCCGTGGCACCGCGACAGTGCCGCACTACACGACTACACGCACGCCACTAAATTACTGCTCTGCAGACGCTATATCATCATCATCTTCATCCAAACTTTCATCACTGCAGGGCGAGATCCTCTTCCATATCCCTTCAATGAACCCGGTCCTACGTGCATCCACTTGACCCCTGCGAGCTTAACCTCATCAACCCATCTGAGTTTATACCACCCCCTGTTACGCTTTCCTTCCCTTGGTATCTATTTTGCTAACCTTTTCGACCATCGGTTATCATCTCTTCGGTTATTACTTCTTTTTGATTTCCACTAAATGCCTTTAACTCGAGATATTTTTTTGGCACGCTCTGCACGCTTCCCGTCTCTTCACGTTACACCTACAATTATCCGTTCCATATCTCTCTGCGTTGTCCTCAATTTAAGCAGAACCATTTCCGTTAGAATTCACGTTTCAGCCCCACAGGTGAGTACAGGTAAAATTCCTCTCGGAGCGATACCGCGGTAAGCTGCTAGTCAAGATCTGCGAGTACTTGCTAAAAGACGTTATATGGTCAGCATAAAACGAGTCGCCTCCAAGCGTGCTCTTCGGCCTGCCCCGAATAATAGAGGAAAATCCAGCGCGTTCCGCAGCCCACTTGCCCCACGCGATTCACAAGAACCAGGTCAAGCGATTCTTTGCTCCTCATTCGGTCACAAGGCCCAGGAACGGACAGCATCCTTTGTCTAGGCGAAGCTTTTCGAGAGCCATCCGCGTGCTCATGGCCGGTGCACGGCACCGAACGGACCGACGACGAGAGAGAAGGGGGCGGCGAATGCGGCACAAGTGAAACGCCGCGAGCGCACACCATTCGGGCTTTTAAAGGCACCCTTAGCACTGCAGGGCAAAGGCTGTCACGACGACGGCATCGGCAAGCAAATATCATAACGACGGGTGTTGCACGGAGCGCAGCGCGGCTAACCTTTCCTCTCTCCTTTTCGCCTATAGCGTACTCTCGGCGTCCTGCCGTGACTAAAGCTCACTGAAAGCCATCGATAAAGAGAAGGGTGCCAAGCCGACCGAAAGTCGAAATGCGCGAGGTTCTCAGAACGCTCAAGCCCTGACCCACCAAGGCTTGTCGCCCAAAGAAGTGACGACGGCAGACTTCACGACAACCATCTATATCATGTGCCAGCAAACGTCGCAACATCCGCGCACGTCAGCACGATCAGTTCAGGCCTCAAAAGGTATGTACACGATCTACACCTAATGGCGAAGCGTCCTTACGTTAGGGCAGCTTCGCAAAGGCCTCCGTTTGGATGGCACACCAGCCAGAAAGATGCACCGTATTATTTACGCAGAGTACAGCGCTGTTCCTTTGTTTGTTCCCCTTTTCTCGCTCAGGTTCCCCGCCGCCGCACATGCCCTGCTGCACCAAGCGAGGTTGGGTGGCGCAAGAGAGATTCGCTACGAACAAAAAGCCGCTCTCGTCGGGAGAAAAGGCGAGTGGCGTGTCCTCGGACAACAGGCGCGCCACTGAGTGGCCGGCAGCGTGGCGGTGCTGTGCTGCGAAGAGTGGCGAAGTGCCCCCTCCTCCCCCCTCGCTTTCCCTGCGTGCCTATACGAGAGGGCCAATTAAGCCGGTGCTCGACGTAACGGCTTAATCTGGCGTCGACGAGCGAGCGTTTCGAGACTGCACATGGGTGGCTTTTAACTGACAAACGAACGGGCGCATTCCATTCCAGGCACTTCTCCCTAGCTACCTCGTGCAAGTTGAGCCGTTTCATCGCCGGAGAGGGAAATAAGCCGCTTGTTTACGCATTTTCGCATCTGAACTTTGTCCACGTCCCTCCTATCGCGGGAAGTGGACGAAGGAGACACTTAAAACACTGAAATCTCGTTATAAACGCTAACCAGTGAAAGGCGTAAACACCCAGGTTGACTGATGCGGAATGCAAGGACAAAGCACTGATGTATTCATCAGCAGCGTTTCGAAATGGTAGGACGAAACTATCGCTACTGAAAACAGGGACCAGATCAGAATTAGTATTCCAGCGAGTGACAGAGAAAGGGAAAGCAAAATTTATTTTTCGAATACTTCAGGAGAAAGGCTAATATAGCCTTTTCTTATTAATAAAAAAAAAAATGAAAGGCATACCAAGCGGGCTCTCGGTGTAAATTGGGTAGTAGAGTTCGGCGACACAGCATAGTGGGCGAGTTGGTACTGGATTCCGAATGGACATAACAGCGCAGTTTAATCGAAGGACCACTGAAAGAAAAGAATATATGTATTTCAAATACGTTTTTGGTTTTTGTGATGTTTTAAGCTCCTTCCTGGAGTAATGAAGTTGAAGTCTGCGCGTTTAAGTGTGTTTTCTTTCCCTGGTCCTTCGTTCAAGTTGCGCTGTTACGTCGGTTAGAATTCAACGTGGTCTTCGGATAATTAACTCACAGAACCACCATATGTGCTTGCTGTGCCGTCCCTGCAACCGTGCAAGCCATCTGCCTTTATTTGTAACTACACCTCCATCTTTCTGTGTATTAAAGAGTGAGAAAGGTAAAACAGAAGTCTACTCTACCTTGAGGGACTCCCAATCGCAGATCCTACTTGGAGTTATTGATCAATTCGCGCTCGTCCTGCCACCTGCTAAGCTCTCCTGGTTAGCTTAGTTGGTAGGCTGCTCCGGATAGGCAGTAGCCCCGGGTTCGAACCCCGGACCAGGACAAACTTTTCGTCAACTACGATTTCTCTGAGAAAGCTCAGTAGCGTTCCTTTGTAGCCGTATGGCTACGGATGGGTGGATGGTAATAAGTAATTGCTCCCTTAATTCAAACCTACTCCACCTGGTGGGAGTCCCCCAATACTTTGGACTAGATGTCAAAAGTAGGTAATATCGATTCAGCTATAAATATAACCGCAATCACTCCCCCTTTTCAATGCCCTGGGCGCAGCATTTCATGCAAAAAAATAAAAATAAAAATAAAGCAACCAGGTCAACAGCGTCACTCATTTGTCAGTGTGGCCTCAGTATTGTGCTCGTGTAGTGTACAACCCATTTCCGTCACTTTCGTCATTAACGGGTTCCCAATACTACACTAGCCAATAAGCCAAGGGGATATATATGCAGATGAAACACTGACATTGCGAGCAATTCCTTCTGATATAACCACGTAGGATGAGATATGTCTGATAGCTCTATACCGCGCCAAACATGAACGTCACAGTGCACAGCGCGCGAGGTGGCTCACTCCTTCGGTACCGTAGGTTTCTGGTTTGGTTTGGTTTACAGGATGATTTTAACATCCTAAAGCGACGCAGGCTATGCCTGGAGGACGACGTAGTGGAGGGCTCCGAATAATTTCGACCACCTGGGGTTCTTTAACGCGCGCTGACATCGCGCACTAAACGGGAGCCTTGCTTTTCGCCTCCACCGAAAACCGGCCGCCGCTGCCAGGATCTGATCCTTCGGCCTCGAGTTCAGCACGCCGAGCGTCCGAATCTCTGAGCCAAAGCGGCGGGGTTCGGTGGTTAGGTTCCTGTCAAGTAAGCTGACGCAATCTCGGCCAGATCTGACACACACAATCCAACGTCTAGGTCGCAAAGCTGTAGCCACTGAAAAAACAACAACAACCAAAAGCAACAATATGCGAAAAAATGTGAACGACGTTGGACTCGAGCCAAAGAAGCCGTCCACGCCCCAATCAGAGGCGAGAGTATATACAGCCATAAACACGTTTGTTCATACATCTCGCAAGTCTAATAGAAGAAAAGATAAAGAAAACAAAAAAGGATCGAAACAGCGTACTGGGCCTCAACACGTACTTTAGTGCCGAGAGCAGCGTAAAGCGGAGGACACAGAAAGACTGGTACATATATTGTATATAAATAACCCGTGGCAGTTATTCTTGAGCCTACGTTTATGGCGCCGTAAAGCACCGACTTTCGGAAGCCAGCGAGTATGGGGAGCGAATAACTATATATACCGGGCGAACTTTCCTGAGCAACGCAATATCTTTCTTAAAGTGAACTGGTTGCGAGCAAATGTCGAGAATGGATAACAGAAAAACAAACGAAGCTGAACACATACACCGCAGCAGGGATATAGGGGACAAAGATGGTCTTTTTCTCGAAAAAAAAAAAAAAAAGAAAAGCGAATCAAGTAGCGTTGAGTTAAAATGAAAAATGTTCCTCGAGCCAGCATCACCATGCATGGGAGAAACAAAATGACGTTTTTTTTTTCTTATTGATTTACTGCCTTTTTTACGGCTTTTTCGAGAACAGCGCGTACGAAGAACACGAAAATCTTCAATTCACAAAGCCGTTAAAAAGTGAGTACGGACTTTATATAAGCACGCGCTTAAATGCATGCAAAAACGCGCTTTGCGCGCACAGAGGCGCAGATTAAAAAGAGCACGCAGGCGTCCCAAAGCACGGTATAGCCAAGATTGCCTCATATTAACGTTCTGAGAGGAAAAAAAAAAACAACAACAAAAAACAAGAATAACAACTGGCTGACTCGCACAGGTGTTATACGGTTCTCAATGTAAGCACATGTACACAAAGTACCGCGCACAGGAAGGAAAAACATGCCTAAATAATAACACCAACAAAAGCTGGCGCAAATATATAGGAGAGGACGCCTGCGCTCACTTCTGCACAAATGACATCGGGGTTTCGAAAAAAAAAAAAAAGAATCAAGAAACAAGAGTGACGGAAACGCCACGAATATGATTACTGCCGTCGCTATAAGATATGCCTCGTAAGCGTCGACGGAGCCTCGCGAGCGATGGGGGTCTCGCAGCGCTAATAAACAAGCCGAGCCAGCGCATATATAGGAGAGGCCGCACAACTGGGTACGCGAGATGAATTATTCCAGCGCTGTGGAAGTGGTATGTGGGAACCGATACGAAGGGGAAGAGGGGAAGGAGTGGGGGTGAGCTGTTTAGCCCGCATAAACGACAGAGTCGAATAAAGAACCCAGAAAGACTACACGAAAAAAAAAAAATAAAAGCAAAGAAATCAGGCAGAAAAGTGCCGACCGGAGAGAGCATGAGAGGATGGGAAAAAGTCCGTGCCATTGTGCATACATCAATATGCGGCGGCGAAACCCTCACGCATCGAGAGAGCACGGGAACTGCTTATGAAAACAATCGAGGGCCGCAATCAAAACCGACGCGAAGACGACGATGATGCGGCACCCTCTCGATCAAGCTCGCAAACAAAGCGCACAAGTGGGTCGCGGTGGGTTTTCTCATAAACTCTTCAGCGTCGGATAGGAGCGGCGGCAAGTGGGGGGAGGAGGAGGAGGAGGTCGCGGGTTTATTATTATGCATTCCGTGCGCTGAACATTGTCTCGCGAAGAAGGCATTATGCGGACGTCAATGCATAATTTGCAGTTTAACATTGTCGGGTACAAGCCGTGGAGACGACGACGAGCGCATCACGTATATACGCGCACGGAACAAGAACGCGTATGCCTCGCGAGCCGAGGAGAGAAAGAGAGAATTGATTTGAACGCGAGAGAAGGAGTTTTCTTAAGACGGCACGACGCGCCACAGCATTTCCAGTTAAAAATACACAGCTATAGATCTCGCTATCCTAACCAAAACGCGACAGAAGCTGAGTTGTGGGGTGAATATTATTAAGCGACTAGCACACGCAGAACGGAATAATTATAAGTTATCAGAAGGCAGCGTAGACACGTTAAACTCATTTTAGGCAACAGCACACATCGAATCAATGGCTGTGCATATAAAAGAGGCCACCGCCATCTAAACTATGTAAACAGGCACAAATATGCTCATGCGTCTGCAACCGAGGGAATATCTACTATTATGAATCGGTACAAATAAGACACTTAACTCTAAATGCTAACCAAAAATCAAGTTACCGTGATGAGTACAAGTACTGCATCAGTTAAAGTTAACTGTGCCGCATTGTAGTACTAATTAAATGAGGGCCGGGGTCCTACGCCTGAGCTAGAGTACTCTGAATTGAATTTGGCCGCGGCGGCTGCGTTTCGAAATTAAGAAGACGTTTAATGCTTCACCCTTTTCATTTTTCAGCGGGGAAGCATGGAGCCAGAGTTTCGACAGACTCCCTCCGGCTACATCTGCACAGCACATGCACACACATGCGCGCGCGCGCAGGTACACCGGGAGCCAGAGAGAGGGAGGTGATGCGATCAAACGGCAAGTGGTGGCTTCCCCACTAAAAGCAGCCACCATTAAAGAGACGAAGTGCTGATGTATATGCTTCCCTTCAGTTTTTTTTTTTTTCTTTTTCCAGCTCTCACGTTAGCTCGTAATGGGGTGACAAACGTCAGCGAATTACGTCGAATGGCGCCGTCACGCGCCAGAGCGAAGCGATAAGTGAACACCTCAGAAACGCGTGACCGAAAACAGCTCCGCGGTCATTCGCCTAACAAGCAGCCAAAGAGCATACCTAAAGATATAGAGGAAAAAAGCTGCAATCAAGACCGCCAAATGCAAACCGCGGGAAGATGTATCGACGCAGCGGCAGGATTTCAATCGACCACGACATCACGCTCATGTTTATGGGAATGCAGTGCGGACGCGTCGCGAGCGAGAAATAACGAGAACGGGCAGAAATTGACGCTGCTAAGCAGGCGTGTCTAAGTGCGTAATGACCGGATCCCGATCCGGCTCGGAGTTCGTGACTCGAGGCGAGTGGCCCGGCCGAACGGGAGGCGCGGCAGCACCGAATGCACACACTTTAGCTACGGCCCTCCCACAGCGCAAACCGGCAGCCCCTAGCAAGGCGCCTCAACACTAGGCGATCGCACGCGGGATGATCGGGAGGTCGATAGCAAGGAGGGGAGGTAATAGATCTCAAATAATCTACATCTCCTCTTCCCTCGCTACGCACTATACGGAGTCACTGGACTCTGTGGGCGCCGGCTAACAAGCACTGTACAGCGTCGTTTCTTTTTAAAATCCTAGCATGCGAATATAGCAGCTTCGTGTCGGACACCCTTACTATGTATTAATAAGTGCGCAACATTGTAATGACACCATCATCACCTACAATCAGCGCTCTCTCCCATTTTCTGACGATATCCTTTCCCTTGCTTTCGTCTAGGAAAGCATGCCTTTCGAAGACGTGCTCCTACCACGCACATTAAAGTGCATTCCCCCCTCCCTTCTTTCTCTCTTCAGATAAATAATTCATCCAGGATGCAGCTAACCTCTCGCACAATCTCGCATAATCTCGCAGTGCTTCGCGGTAGTCCGGGGCCTCGCTTCAAATAATGCCTGTGTCAAGCTTTCAGCCGGCAAAATCTCGAAAAACTCTAGCAGAGTATATCAAGGTTCTTGAGAGATATACGGCCCGACAGTGGTAGTCATAACGCAAAGCAGAGTTTAAATTGCTGGTCCAGCTGGGAGCCCGACGTGCCGACCAATCGATACCTAGTCCAGCGTGCTACTGACTCAACGGTGTGAGCCCATTGGTGACCGCGCGTGTTGCAAGACATGCAGCTCACTGGCGCCTCGGGAGAGGCACGGCAGAGGAATATTCGAGGACACCGCAGTGATATAGACGACAATCGCCATGAAATGTATTCTGACAAGAGTAAATCACTGCCTCGCACCCAGTTCAACTACCAAGTTCAACGTTAAGTCACCCCTTGCATCCAGGATATTCATCACGATTCACGAGTAAAGAGTCGGGTTCGTAAAAGGAAACCGAAGGGGAGAACACTGAAAACGTTGTACAGAGGAAGCTGAGAAAAAACACACACACACACACACACACACACACACACACACACACACACACACACACACACACACACACACACACACACACACACACACACACACACACACACACACACACACACACACACACACACACACACACACACACACACACACACACACACGGAGATGAATGCATTGTGAGGTATGCACTCGAAGTGGCTTCCACGAAATTCTTCACTGCCCGCTTAAAAAAACATGCACGTGGCGTACGCTTTCACGTCAAGCAATCGAACCGCAGGTATGAGAATAGATTCGGTCAGCCTGCTTCCATAACGTTTCCGAATGCCATTATTGATGTTTTCCTTATCAACCTCAAAGTAGTAGCCCAAAGATGGAGATCTATTCTTCAAATCACCAAGAAACAAACCAGAACTACGGTCGCACAGAGAAGCTAAAAGGACGCGGGTTTAGCGCTAGCCCACGACACGCGGCAGACGAGACGGGCTGCGCAAGTCCATGCTCGCACCAGCATACAGTCATTTCTATTCTACGCGAAAATACGGGACTGGGATAGCTAAACAAGCGAAGAAAGAAACTATAAAGAACGATAACATGTGGAGTATAGCCCGCCGGACCACATTGCACAACGTCGCACACCGCCAGCGGCAAAAGACGCGCAATTTCGATTCAAGGCGACGCGAAGGGAACACGTTGCGAAAAAGGCTACTACGTACACGCCCGGCTGGACAACGCAGCCGCGCCTATCGGCCCAGGACTGCGTTTCAAAGGCTGCCTTTTGTTTCCCCGTAGGGTCCCACGAAACCGAAGAGGGAGGGAGGGAGGGGGTGGAAAAATCATGACGCAGGCGACATCGAGCGGACTCTTTGTGAATACGCCCGAGTAAACTTTTGAAACGCGAATCGTGTTTCGAAACTTGGGGGGTGCCGCGGAAGCGTAGATACACACACGCTCCTTGAGCACGAAGCACCACGAACCGCTGACTCATACGAGTTCAACGGCGGGCTTGCTACAACAACACTTCATAAACGAAAGTTCGAGCGACCATGCACGCGAAAGTTCGACGGCTACGGCAACAGCTAATGTCGCAGAACGCAGCGTTGCGACTGTGAGACGCTGTTGAGAGGCGTGTTTGTGTAAGCCCCTATGGCGCATTCCAATTTCTATTGCTCGGTACGAAGTACGCCCACATCTAACTACACGCCTCTTGCAATGCACCTTCCCTTCCTTGCGTAAGAAGCGACCGAGAAAACGATCCCTCTCATAGACGTTACGACACAACCTAAAGAAAACAGGAGCAGAACGAGTAAGAACTGCAACTCAACGACACACGTTCAAATTCTTTTACATACCCGCCAATGTGGGAATTCGGGAGACAGTAGAAGGACGGGGGACGTTAAGTGCATGTGTCCCGATGATTGTAAGAGCCTATTTTAAGTATGACTTTGGCATACAAAACGGATCAGTCCAGAAAGTTTCCGCAGGTTTTTTGAAGTCATTCTTTTAGTGTGTTGGCATTTCCCCAACACAAGAAAAAGAGTCTCAATTTCAAGTTAATCGGCGTGTCTGCTGTCATTCCTCAAGTTGCCCCTTTAAAGGCACTTCTGCATTCACTCTTCAAGTTACTCTTTAAAGGCACATAAGAAGATGCCTTTATATGAAAGAGTGTGTGTGCCAGGAACAGGGATTGACAGAACCAGAAGAAACGGTGGATAAGTAAAAATGATTAAAAAACAAAAAAGTTTGGGGAGAGAGGGAGATAAATCAAACACAACCAGAACGAAAAACGGTGCATAAGTAAAAATGATTAAAGAACAGAAATGATTCTGACGAACTAGATGCTAGCATGCGTTCTTGCCTATCCATGCCTTAAATCTTATTGCAAATATTAATAACAAACGCCAGAAGGTGCCCCATATGTAAGTCTATCCGCAAAGGCTTACCTTTGTTCTCTATTAGCTAAACACACGGTATTTCGTATATCACTTCAGAAACTATCGTCTAGTCGAGCTTGCATGCCCCCTTAAAGTCTCACCGCTATTTCTGGGCAGCTCCAAAAGCTAACGGAACGCCTGACCTTCTCTGTAAACATTACGTAACACCTCCCAAGCTCCTCTTTTTATTCCTCATAGGCCAGCCACACTCAAACGGTGAAGAAGTAATGCAGGGAAGAGTATCGACGTCCGCACCACACGCTGCCCCGGCGTCGACAGAGTGCGCTATTTCTCTCACCCTCTAGACAGCGCGGCCGTTCGTGAGATGTCGAACAGGTGTTGGCCAGTTATAGAAATCGCCCTTCGGAACCCGCGAACATCGCAAGATTCGGCCGCAAGCCAGCTCAAATACGTACAGTATGCTGAAGGCTCACATTAGGTCGAGGGTGAAGTCGTCAGAGCAGCAAGACCAGGTAGGTGGAACGCGGTTCCACATAGCCTATTTCAGGATACGCGCGGAACAGCACTCTGGATTACCAGGTGTGCAGATATTTTTTGCGTCCTTTTTAGCATTTAGGAACACCTAGACATTTGGACACTGGACACAGTTCTGCTCAAAAATATTTTTTAAAACGTCCATTCAGATAGCCCTTACTAGCTGGAACCTGCGTGAGAACTAACCAGGAGTGAGACACCACCTGCTCGTTACAATTGTTTACGATCACTGAATACATAACGAGCAGCAAAAGCACAAGGAAGCAAAGATGCGCACGCGCTTCCGGGCGTTGTTATGCGCAAACTCCCGTGTCCTAACAAGCATGCTGCAACCTATTCCGGGCGCAGCCACGTCTATACGAGGCAGGGAATCGATACGCTATCCCGAAATCGATACAAAGGCGTCTTCTGCAGACCGAGTAATGGTTTCTGGACGTTACACACCACACATCGATTACTGCAGAACGCCTATAAATAGGCGCGCCTGCTTCCTTGTACCCATGCGTCAGCCCGGAACTCAGCCATTTTGCCCCGCCAATCAGAAATGTATACCAATACGTCTGCATGTAAAGAATGGAAAGAAGACAAGATGTGCTTAGGAAAACAATACTAGGCAAATTTTTATGAGTCACCTGGTTGGTCAGAGCGTCTGTTTGCGCTGTTATAACGTACTATCGCTACCAAAAATTTTCAGGACGCGTGTTCTTGACAAAACGTTTATCGTAGCACTTCCTCGCGACTCAGCCGCGTAATATTGCAAACAGTGGATGCAGGTTACGCGTTTCCTCACATATTGACAAATTCCAGTCGATTATAGCATTATGTAAGGGCGTTGAAATGTGCTTTTTTTTTTTCTGCGTACACGCGTCTCGTAAACCTTTGATCGCGATAGTACGTAAGAGTATTAATTACCCCGCCCGAGAGAGAGAGAGAAAGAGAGAGAGAGAGAGAGAGAGAGAGAGAGAGAGAGAGAGAGAGAGAGAGAGAGAGAGAGAGAGAGAGAGAAGGCAAGGTTATAAGACGATGTCAGGGATGACAGTGTATGTGGGACATAATTAAACTCCCGAAGCGACTCAGACTATGAGGGACGCTATAGTGGAGGGTTCAGAATTAATTTAGACTATACCTTGGACCTTTAACGTGCACTGACATCGTATTAAGAACACGGGCGCGTTTTAATGCGCCAGCGTTAAAAGTGAAAGACCCGGCGTTAGCGTTATGGGCGAAACATCACGAAAATGCCCCTGGTAGGTGGTAGCTGGCAGGTTAATACTTGGTCGGTCACTGAATGGGAGGCGGGTCGCGTGAAGTCACGGGGTCCCGTGACATGACAAGTTGGCAGGAGCTGTCATCTCGGGCAGCCCCAGAGAGATGGGAGGTTGAGAATGGAACCTAACCTGGGAAACTGGGATCCCGAGTCAAACAAGATATATACTCATAGTCCACACAGGCACATTAGTACGGCTTGGTTAAAGCAGGGGTTTATATCTACATCGTGTGATCCTTCACAAAATGTGGTAGCTTACGACTGCATGTTAGTGAGTATTTTCGAGATAATAGATGCACTAGTTAAGGGAGCGGTGATTAAGCGAGTGGAAGAGTGTGTGTACGGGAACGAGGATCCGCAAATGGAATCAATAACGCCGTCTCGTCATATTTCTCAGCATCTTCAGTGTCTGCAGCTTTTCTTGCACCTCGATGAAAACGCTGCCGCCGCGACTGGTTTAGAGCCCGGGTATTCTCGCTAAATAAGCGAGCGCCTAACCACTAAACCACCACAACGGATGGAAGGATAAAAAAAAAAAAAAAAGGCGCCAGCTTGCTATCCTTCACGAACCAGCAGCCTAAGGCGCCATTAGAGCGTTTTCACAGATCACAGAGCATGGCAAGCGAGGTTAAACGTCCCCATGGCTGCCCATGCATGAGCTGTGGGAACGCCGTAGTGGATTGACCTAGATTACTTTGTCATCCCTTCTTTAGCGTTCACAGCATATCTGTGTATTCGCGTTTAGTATCCTTCTAACTGCGGTCGCTGCGGCCGGGATTGCTCCCAGAACGTCAATCGCGGGCCCAAAAGACGTCAACGACGTCGTCGAAAGGCCGTCGCAAAGCAAATCACAGATATCCAATCGAAATTGAACAGACCCTTTACGTCGACATTGCCCCCCCTCCCCTACCCCCTTTTGATGGAGCGCCCGACGCCTTACCGCCGCACACACTAAACTACGTGCCACACCGGTTCCGTTTTCAAAAAGGTCTGAAAGACAGACTTGAGAATGCGACCACAAGAAACGACGAAAGGCCAGCGCTTAATGAATACCTCGTAATAATTACGCGTCGGCTGAATTCGGTCAACCAACTCTTTGGAGCTGGTCTCAAGTACGCGTTGCGAGCACGGCGATTCAGCCGACTCGGAACAAATGCGCGGATGAATTGACCCTGGTTTCGATGGCCGATATCGGCGGTGGCGAAACGGCCACCGGAGAATGATTAATCGCCGGGCACACTAATCGCCTTCTAATGCATCACTCGATTAGGCCGAACGCAAATCGATTAATTTCGCGCCGATAGACCCTCGATGAGGAGACATGCCGTTCCCTTCGGCCTCACCGACGGCTGACACATTCGAAGCCCTCGGCGCGCCAAACAACCTGCTCTTGCAAACTTTGTTCGCGCACTGCAGGAGCTCACTGCTAATGTATAGATGAGAAAAAAAGAAATTAATTACGAGAAAACAGCTGCGATTGCGCTGAAAATCAAAACACAAACGCATAATAAGCTCGCAAACGCTGCGAAGAAAAAACGCAATTCTATAACGACAAATGCTTCCATCCGATTAAGTGAATAATACAAGCCCGTATAGATACAACACCAGCAAGTCAGCTCGTCCCACGCGTTCGTGCCCCTCAAGTCAACACGCACACATCTATGCACACGACAGTCTGTGGACATCAAATATCGTTCACCAGCACAGCATATCACCATCCTGACTGAAATCACAGCAGGACAAATCCTCTCCCATATCCTTCAAATTAACCCGGTCCTAAGCCAGGTGCATATACACACGATCTCCACAAACTTCCCAATCTCATCCGAATACCCAACTTTCTGCCACCCCCTATACTACACTTTCCTTCCCTTATAATCCAGTTTGCTACCCTTAGCGTCACTCGGTTGTCCTCCCTTCGCATTACATGTCCTCTCCATGTCCATTTCTTCTTGATTTCTACTAGAATGTTATTAACTAGAGTTTGTTCCTTGACCACCTCTGCTTGCTTTCTCTATCTTAACTTTACTCCTACCATTTTCCGATCCGTAGCTCTCTCAGTTGTCCTGAATTTCAGCTGAGCCTTTTTGTTAGCCTCCACGTTTCTGGCCCTTTAATGAGTATCGATATGTCCTCCTCTTGAGGCAAACCGATATACTGACGTTCATGATCCGGGACTATATGTCCAATGCACCCCCCTCCCATTTACCTTTCGTGGGCTGGATGTGCGGCCAGTATCTATCTTAAGTCCAGCGCAGTATATGCTCTCTTGCTGCACGCAACATTCTGCACAGAATATGCCTGAACGCTGGCTACTCTTCACTGTTCCACTCTGTTGAGCTTGGCTAATCGGCATGTTCGACTAATTTATGCATAAATCCGAAGCTGACTATTATAACCTACTTATATATATAATTCCCTCGGCACCAAGCTTTACATGGAGAACCGAAAGAATGCTCCCGCGGTGACGGTCCTTCCTCTGACAGACCGAAGACGTAGGCTAAAAGAGTATCGTGCACGTCCGACGCCATATTTCACATTTTATACCATAGTTGATTTTTTTCCTTTACATTTTTCTGCCTCCCATGGACACCCGGCCAAACGCTTCATTCAGCCCGTGGCTGCCTTTTCCGGACTGTGTCACGCGCGTCTCAGAAAGATGCGAGAAGCCGTCGCTGGCTAGAAGCCAGACGTGTTCGTCACTCAGAAGCTGCGGGTGGTCTGACACCTCGCAGCCGCAAAGTCTTCCCCGTCTCACGTGCAGCGGCGGCATCGCCGAGCACGCCCGATTATCAGCGCGCCCTTACGAGGTGGTCGGCTAGCCTCACTGATCTGTCATCTGCCGCTCGAGAACAAGGCGGTGCGGTGCTGCGTACATCGGACGTCACGTGACGCGATTGCACCGAAGGATCGTGGGAACCGACAAATAAACGCACCATGCACGGCTGCCTGCAAACGCTGGGCTCCGGTGACCGGAACACAATTTGCAAGACCGCCTCCGCACGGGACCGTAAGGAGGCTCGGGTGAAAAGTGCGCGAAACAATTCAGGGACACGTGTCTTGCCACTTCGCTAGGATGAAATGCGTGAGCAAGTGTTTAAACCGCTCGGAAACAAAACGGCAATGAAGCGCAGACGCTCGAGGCGAACCTGATCAGCAGAAACGATTTGCACATGAAATCCCTTAATCGCGAACATCGCATAATCACGCCCACTAAGGTCCCTGCAGGCAAGACATGAAAGACCAGGCTTAGGACACACCGCGCGGTGCATGTTGCCTACAGCCTACAGGTCAACAGCTTCGAACTCAAAGCCCACGCATATGTGACGTAGCGTATACCGTGTTTCAGCGGAAGAGAACCGAATAGAACCCGGTAATCTGAGCGAGCAGCAACAATTACCACGGCGATGAAGTGGGCTCCTGACAAAGTAATGACGTGAGGATGAGTATCTTACCAATTCCTGCACCAGCTCAAGGTAAGTTGGCCATAGAGAGGAAAATACCCTCGCACGAAATCGCTAGAACAAAATTCGTTATTGATAAATGGGCAGACATACCCTTCAAACACAAAATCCGATCTCTCTCTCTCTCGCACACACACATAATATATATATATATATATATATATATATATATATATATATATATATAAAGGGTCAAACTATGGATCAATTATCCATGCCGCTTTATTAAGACCAGTGTCGCAGCGCGGAGCTGAATTCGCAGCCCGAGGATTGACGGAACAGTTTCGTCATATCAGGAAATGGGATCGCACCGCTTTAAGTTCAGCGCCCATCCCACCTGAGTCGAGCAGGAGGAAGCCACAGTGTAATGTATACCCTACGCTTCCAGCTCGGGCCCACTGAAATTTCTCTGCGCACGCACTAATCAGCCGCGCGCAAGAGGAGGAAGGGCCGGACGTCGAACTCGAAAAACTTCGTAAATTATGCCCGCACACGCACGCGGCGAGATCGCCGGCGTGTGGGCAGCGCGCGCGCGGCCGTGAATTAAGTTCAGCGAGACCCCGGTTCGCCCACGGATTTCCCTCCCGCGAGCGCGCGCTCTATCGGGCAGCTGCACCAACTGACATTTCTTCCGGCACCGCGGAGCTCACCACACAACTCCACCCTTCCATCCCTCAGCACAACCCGTTCCTTCAGCGCAAGTGCAACGCATTTGCACGCACACATATAGGGGGGCGAACGCATTCTTGAACGAAGCTTCGTAGAGATAAATGGATATACGCACACTTTGCGTACTCCAGTCACGCATTGCGCGAAATACAACGTAATTCCACGCGCATACGCACGACTTTTTCGTAGTGCATCAGGCAAGTACTGTTGCCCCTGCTCTGTTTCGTAGATTACCACCCTCTCCCCTAAAAAGCGCGCAAAGCGGGAAAAACACTGGTCATAGCTTCGGCAGCATGCAACGTATACCTTACATAGCGGGCTGCCGCAACGGAAGCGGAAGGCCGTATACGTTACGACGTCTGGTTTCTTTTGCGTTGGTGGACAGGTCTGCGCGCTGCCGAAAAAAAAAAATAATTATTTACGAGCCCAGCCGATCCCGCCCGCACTGTCAAGAGAGCTATTAGATGGCGGGGAAAAAAAAAATTAAATAAACAAAGGAAAAACTAAAAAAACGCTGCGGTTGCAGCAGGTGATGAGATGGGGTCATCAGCCTCGTGGCAGTTAGTGGAACTGCCTCGGCCCGAGAGAAGCGGGTCGTGGGACTCCAGGGCTTCTGGAAAAAGACTGTACTGAAGTAGTAAGCGCGGGCCGCGTGACAGAGGCGAAGCTGAACGAAGGCTAGTTTTCGCGTTACGGTTTGGTCTGTGTAGGAAAACGCGGCTGCGACCCCGACGAACTAAGTGCGCGCGCACGCTAGATAAGCGAGCTTCCCAGCATTCGCAAGCGACGAGAAAAAGCAGCAAATCGGCGACCCGTCGCTCAGTTTTGTCGCTTTCCTCTCTGACCGTTGGCAGCCTTCACGACCTAGAAGCAGCGCCGCAGTTGAGCCAAGATGGCGAGCCCATGGAATTACTCCGCCTGTGAACAGCCAGGACACTGAAACAAGTCTCCTTGATTGAACAACTAAATCGCGCTGTTCTCTAGAAGGTGAGCGCCCCCCCCCCCCCTTTTTTTTTTTTTTACAAACACATTGTATTAGTGTATATAAAATAAATAATCGATGAAAAAGCGCAGATTGACGGCCTATGTCTGCAAACGTCCACCATGCGAGTTAAACCGCAGACAATCGTAGCCGGATCACATTCAAAAGTGTTTGTTATACGCAACACCAGTAGCACGCAGCACGAATCTGCCTTGGGAGTTCTCCGCAGATGGTTGGTATTGTTTGGTTCGGTTTGTGGGGTTTAACGTCCCAAAGCGACTCAGGCTATGAGAGACGTCGTAGTGGAGGACTCCGGAAATTTCGACCACCTGGGGTTCTTTAACGTGCACTGACATCGTACAGCACACGGACGCCTTGCTTTTCGCTTCCATTGAAAAGCGGCCGCCGAGGCCGGGATTCGATCCTGCATCCTTGGGAACAGTAGTCGAGCGCCGCAATCACTGCGCCACCCCGGCGGCTGATTGGTATTGTGGCTCGGCTGCCGTGCTCAGTTGCGATTATCACGCCGGCGAGAAAATCGGTAATATTTTCATAGGAAATGTATGACAAGGTCTGAAACAGAGCACTCGCAAAGGCACCACCACCAAACGGTTCCGGTGTGTGTGTGTGTGTGTGTGCGTGTGTGCGTGTGTGCGTGTGTGTGTGTGTGTGCGTGTGTGCGTGTGTGTGTGTGTGTGTGTGTGTGTGTGTGTGTGTGTGTGTGTGTGTGTGTGTGTGTGTGTGTGTGTGTGTGTGTGTGTGGAGAGAGGGAGAGAGCGTCTAGGGTCCCAACTAGCTTCGGATATGAGCCCTGATATTTATGTACTGTATGTAGGACGAATAAATAAATAAAAAAAAGAATAAAAAAAATGTTTCCTAGACTAATTCGCGGTGTCAAGGCAGCGTGGTGCCGCCGATTTCGCGAAAATTCCAATACTTCTCTAACCTGAAAATCTTATCATCGATTCTGTGAGCCTTCCGTCATGCTGGCATTTCACGGTGGTTTGAAGTCCTCGGCCATAATTGGTTCACAGCAAAGGAAAGGCGCAGTATCTGTATTCTGCGGACACCTGAACCGCGCTGTAAGGGAAGGAGGAAAGTGAGAGTGAAAGCGGAGAGAGTGAAGACGGAGAGAAAGGAAGGGGTGCCGTAGTGGAGTGCTCCGGAGCAATTTGGATCACCTGAGGATATTTAACGTGCACTGACATCGATCGCACAGCACACGGACGCCACTTCGTTTCGCCTCCATCGAAACGCAGTCGCCGGCGGTCGGGATCGAACCCGGCCGGCACAGTCGCATTTCCTAAATCCTGCTTCTACACCGGCATATTGTCTGTGCGTGTTAAGAGCGCCGCTGTATTTCTGGTGCGCTGCCACCATGCCTCGCCAGGTATGGAGTCGGTCACTCAATGAATCACACAAAAATTTGATCCTGACTGCGTCCGCTTCCCTGCGCATTTTCGTCCGTCTTTCCACAGCCCGAAGTAACGTGCGCGATGTGTAGGCGGAGATAACCAACTTACTTACTCTTTTGGCTAATCTTTCTGTCGCTCGATGGTAGTGCGAAGTATAATAAAAACGGTGTGAAGAAAAAAAATTGCATGCGCCCTTTTGCGTCCGCAAAAATGTTTATGCAGTAAACTGTGAAAAGGGATACGTACAAAAACTCCAGCAAAGGCTCGTGATAGCAGTTTCCGAACCACAACGTTAACCGCTTTTGGGTAAAGTGGGTAAAATGCAACTTAACTGTTGAAGAAACTGTACGCTTAAAAAGCACCAGCGCTTAAAACACGAATATGAGTGAAAGATAGAGGCGGGGAAGGGCAATAACTGCAAATCCCTGCAAACACCAGCAGCCGATTCACGGGCGCGCGCTTACACGCCGTCCCATTAAGAACTCGATCGAAATTAAGTCGACGGAACAGCCAAAGCTGCACGGCGCGCCGAATTCCACAGCCACGGAAGGCTGCATAGCTCTGGTACTGCCGTTAGAGAACGGTCGGAGTGAGCGAGAGAAAGAATGAAAAAAAGAAAAAAGACAAAAAAAAAAAAAAAAGAAATAGGTCGCGCGAAGAATGCGCAGTTCGTCCGCACCGGTAGCGCGCCGCACAGTTCGCTTCGCCTTCTCGTTCCAGTTTCGTGCCTGCTCGCCAACAGCTTCGGCGAAAAGAAATGCGGCATGAAAGCGCGAGCGATCGTCTCCCAGCGAGAGCGAAAACACGCCCCTGTATTAACGCGCTTTTCGTGATTGCCGGCGAGGGCGCTGCCCGACAATGGGCCGAAGTGTGACCAAAAAACGTGATCGCGGCCTATACCACGCGTGGCTCGACTGTTCGCTTTTTTTTTTTTTTTTTTGTACACGCTCAACCCTTGTACCTCATTGAACGGGGACACGACGCGAGTGAATACCAACGCACGATAAAGAACAACGCCTCTCTAAATGGACGTGGTCGTACAATGAATCAAAGCAAAGAATGAAAAAAAAAAATGCGAAGAGGCAGGGACGGGCTCAGTCTGTATGCACTCCGTATATACGGGCAACTCATCGACGACCACGGGTAACACAGAGTTCAGACCACCACGGCGTATACGAGATCGAAAATGCGCTCCTAATGTCGCACGATCATCGAAATGTGTCTTTTTTTTGTACACTGATTCATAACAGCAGCGCAGTCGCGTTCCTGATTCCTGATGCACACCAGTGTCAAAGGTTTCACGTCAAACTGCGTGCTCGACGCGTCGCCAGGCACGTTATAGTAGGCGCTTGACATTCGAGCAAGCATAAATCAGATCCGCTGCTTTTGCCTCATTGGCCTTGCAGTAGGAAAAAAAACTACAGAAAATTTTCTGATGTTACGACAGAATTCCTATGCGGTTTTTGACTGGAAACCTGTTGTGACAACAGAACATTCTGTCGTAACATCAGAAATTTCTGTAGCTACAACAGAGAAGTGCTACAGAACTACAGACAACAGAAATATACTACAGGAACACTACAGAACTACAGAAATATCTGATGGTTACGACAGAACTACAGGATATTTTGTCGTATTTTTGACGCAGTTCTGTAGTTTTTTTTTTTTTCGACTGGGAGAGAAGGTATTACACTGGCTAACGTAACCACTTTCATACTTGACACCACAACCAATATTAAGCTTTTGCTTACATTTCAGCGACGGCGCGCATTCGTCAAAAGTGCATTCGTCCGCAAAGTCGAGGCATTATATATAGCCAAGTTGCCGACCGACTTTTCATAGTCTGGCGGCTATGCGATGGCCTCTGCTGTCGGCGCGGTTAGGCCTACACGCAAACCGACCCTCTCAAGCAACGCCGCAGATTCCCGCGAAATAACGGCGCGCAATTCACCCTGCAAGCCAGGCATGAAAATCGAACAGCAAGACTTTACGCAATCGCTCAGGCCTAGTCAAGCGTTGCCCCTTTTATGGAGAACGATGATGCTGAAGCACGGTCGCAGCATGCTACTTCTTGAAGTATTCAGAGCGCCGCCTCCATGGTCAAGAAGAGCGATTCAATTACATTTTAGAGAGGCCATCCGGCGACGCCGAGAGAAAGGTGCCAGGCAGGAGGCCGCAAGCGCGGGACTCCAAATAAACAGAGTGGGCACGAGCACCAGATACCTTTAACCGGAACACTAACAAGAAACAAAGAAGTTAACTTTTAAGGAGAATCAAGACGGCAAGAAAGGCTCAGCGTGTGCCCGGGCTTACTGACGCGAGACGCAAAGCGATAGAGCGCGAGCCCTTAACCCGCACCACCACCTTTCCTCTTTATGTTTCATCTTTCCTTTCCCCTCCAGAAAGGCGTATGATGGAGAGCAAGGTCTCGACGCGGCAGCGTCCCGCGGGGTGGTCTGGTCTGTAAGAGGGGCCTGCAGTGTGCGCACGCAAGCCCCTGCAAAACCCAAGCAGAGCCCGGCGCCACGCTCCAGACAGCGCGTGCATAAAGCAGACCGCTGTGCGGCGCAAACCGGCCGTGGCTGCGAGGCCGCGGGCTCCTCATCTTGCCGGACGACGATTCCAACTTCCGTTATGCGAGAGCCTCGCCGCGGACCACGAGAGCAAGAGGCAGCTGCGCTGCTGCGAAGGGAATACGCGCAGGATATCTCATTCGGGGCTTCGTTCGCCGTGGCTGAACTGCTGGAGCGACACGGGGCGGCCAGTTAAGAAAATTATTGTTATCGACGCAGAACAGTCGCTGAAACAGTCACCAAGCTCCGTAGATGCAGAGAAAAGAATAAGGGGCAAGCGAGTTAAAGCAATTGATTAAGGTAGGAGTCCCGAACGACGATGATGATGATAGTTGTGCAGTTGACAATCGTGAGGACGACAGTAGTAGTAACAGCATTCCAACGGAGTTCCAACAGCATATTCCAACGTATAGAATCGGGGTTCCAATCGCTCACATGATTTTTCCACAGGAGGGCGATTGGAAGTTAAAACGAAAATTAAAAATGAACCGATTATCCCTGAGCTGACCTTGCCGATACGCCCATAGATGAGGGTTAACGCAGCCCGCGTGTGTGGTCGCGCTGCGACGTTATCAAGCGCTGCATGCATGGTCGCGATAGCCAACGCTATCAAGACCACCCAATGAGACAATGGCGTCGCTGCGTCTGCAGATATAAAATAAAAGAGTAAAAGAGCCCAAATGTCAATGACACCGGTTGCCTCAATGACCCTGGCCCAAAAGGCTGACCGGCAGCCGATGTGGGCAAACAGCGTGACGATACAAAACGAACAGCACCTTATTTCTTTTTAAATGCTTTGCAAGTAGGTATACACTATCGCCGGCTCCCCACTGATACACTAATTGAGCCGGCACGAAAGTGGGTTATTGCGCGCCTCCGAATACCCTTTCTCTTTCCGCCGCCCTGTTCAGAACGGGTGGTGCTCTCGCTCCGCGATAAGCAAATAGTGCTTCGGCAATCAAAAGATGCGGCGCGCAAAAACGCCAACGCAGCGTATACGTCTCTCGCTGCACTTTGGGGGGAGCGATAAAGCCTTTGCCCGCATTTCACAACGTCAGAAACACAGCCATCACGCCGCCGGTGCCCCCCCCCCGAGTTATAGCCCGAGAAAAGAAATAATGAAAATAACGGCAGGGGCGGAAAATCTAAGGCGCGCGGTACCGGCGCTAAGACGCAATGAGCCACAACGTGACGGTCTCGGCAAACAGAGGCGGCAGATAAAAGAAACGTAATAAATAAAACCGGCGGGTGGAGTTGGCTGGCAGCCTCACGCACGCAGGAAAAGAAACGGCGAAAATATAAGCCTAAAAAAAACAACAACAACAACAAAAAAACACATATATATCTCGCAACTGAACAAACAGCTGATGCAGCATAACACACTGCCGCCGCCGGCTTTCGTTAGCCGCGCCGATAAGGCCATTTCCCTTTCCCCCGAAGCGTCGCACAGACGGCACGCGAAAAGATGAGCTGGTGCGCCACATCCGCGCTCTCTCCGTTTTATCTGCAGAGCCCTTCGGAAGAAAGTCTCCTCCGGCCATCCGTGCGCGCCCGCGATGCCGCTCCCAGCGCACTTATTTTGTCCGCTCAGGCCGAACCGTTATAAGGCGGAGAGGGGAGACCTGGATACTGTTTACTCGTCGAAGATGTATGTTGCTCCTGGCACCCCACGGGTGGCCGCGGTGGTGACGGCACCGGTTCCGAGCACCGACCCGGCTTAACTGCGCGGAACGGAATGACGCATTCGACGCGCGAGGCTAGAGGAGGGACAGAAAGAAGCTGATAGCAGAGGGGAGAAGAAGGAGATGGCCAGAGATGAATAGATCTCCAAGGCCTAAGGAGGAGAAATGAACGGATACGTAGGTTTACGGCTGTTGCTATTACTACTACTGCTACAGCTTCGGGGCCACACAGCCCCGAAGAGGCGTCGGGAATTACAGAAGGCAGGGGAAAGATACGAGCGAGATACGAAATTGCGATTCACTTGCGCAAGAAACGCGATTTTGAGGCCACAGTGCTCACGGGAGCAGTTGTGAGGCCGGCATTTATAAAGAAAAAAAAAATCACAGAATTTCTAAGGAATGATCGATACCTGGTGGTTTCGTATCACAGCCTAAAAACAAAGCCAAAGTTATGGCAAGAATCCTTTTTGTTACCAAGTTTTACGCAGAATCATGAGAAATTTCAGTCTAAAATATCCCTACGAAGAACGAATCTTCAAAATAAAAGCAGTTGTTTGACCGTGCGCTATAGAGAATACGGTAGTCTGTCAGAGCACGAAAAGGCTGTCGCTGCCTAGGTCAGTATGCCATGCAGTGTTTATTTATTTGCGGCAGAAATGCACGGTACCACCTCTATACTACTACGCGGCTCCGGCAGCCGGTTTTTCATGGATGCGAAAAACAAGGCGCCCGTGTGCTGTGCGATGTCAGTGCAAAGAACCCCAGGTGGTTTAAATTTCCGGAGCCCTCCGCTATGGCGTCTCTCATAGCCTGACTCGCTTTGGGACGTTAGACCCTTTAAGCAAACGCCATAGCAAGCCCGCTGCACCATAGCGAGGGGTTAGTTGAAAAGAGTAGAGGAGGGGGCTTGGGAGAAAAAAGTAAAGGGGGGGGGGGGGGGGGCAGTGCCACTTTTTCACCCCCTGCCGACGCGTAAGCGGCAGATGGAATGCAACAATGTTATACTAGACGAATTAAAGGGCCAATGACAACTAAATCCAAGCTCGCTCGATAAGGGATGAATTCCTTCTAGCCTAGAGGCTGGCAATCCAACGAACGGGTTCTTTATTTCGCATAACAGCCTCGAACTCCAGATGTCGGTATGATGTCAAATAATCACGTAACATAAGTTCAGCAAAGTGTGACGAAACCGCCTCGGTTTTGTTCTTTCTATATAAATTTGGATGTTTTCTGTGGGCGGTACTCTTCCGAACGCCGTTTGGGTTTTTTATTTTTTTTTTCCAGTGAAGAAATGTATAATGATAAACTACGCCTCGTCTTATCACACTGCTAGTTTATTGTTACTCGTCAAAAACAAACTTGCTCGCTCCTAAACCATTTAAATACGGTAGAAAGTTTGTCGTGAATATCCAAGGACACTTGACATTACTATTTTCTTTATGAACCAAAGTGTGCCGTCGATTAAGCAGCGTATTTCACCTCCTTCGATATCGCTTCGTTTTCGCGTTTATAGTCCTTTAACGACTTTACGGCAATCGCAATGGCGATCAGGCTTCCAGGACGTGGTAACAAAGATTCGGAGGCAACAATGAGCAAAAGATGCTGACTTATGCGGGGCAGCTCCGCGGTGGATCGGGAATGTAGTACGTATATATGCCGAGAGCCTTGAAAAAAAACGAGTCCAAAAGCGGCCGTCCATTTTCTCGACCTTCCCTCTCGCGTAGACCTCAAGGCCAGCCGTCCGTTACGTTCTGTCTCCGTGCTCTGGCCTTGCAAAGAACGCGGCCGGACGCCATCACGCCATGCCAAATAAACAGGGCAAAAAAAAAAAAAAAAAAAAAAAGAAAAAAGAAAAAAAGAGACAAGCCGAAAAGAAAGCTCGCGCGGCCCGAGAAGGAAATTGCGCATGAAGCGCGCGGTGGTGTTTACGAGCGCTCGTGGCGCGTCGGCTTCATAATCAACTCCCGGAGGGAAAGAAAAAAAACCTACTACATCATTGCGCTCCTTCACGCGCCCAAGATTACCTCCTTCGCTAGTTTACGGGCGTTTTCAAAACCCTTTTGAAGCTCGCCGCTTCACAATTCTAGTGGGAAGAAGGAAGTAGCGCCAGAACCGACGCTCGAGGCCGTTGTGCTATAGGAACCGCAGTTCCTTAAATTCAGTTGAACCAGTACTGTGCTCAGCAAGGCTGCAGAAGTGTTTAATGCCACTCATGATGTATTCGACGCTCATTGAGGGACGCGTAGACAGGCACGAAATATCGAAAAGATCAGCGCATCACTTGCCGGGCCAGGCGAACCCCGTTCCGTGGAGCGGTGGACACCCTAATGACGCTATTGGAGGCCTGCCCCCCAATGCTTATTCTCGTGTTTGTTTGTTTTTCAGCTGCTGGAATGATGTCGACAACTATGGTTGTTTCATGTGGCTTAACGTCCCAAAGCGACTCCGGCTATGAGAGGCGCCGTAGTGAAGGACTCCGGAAATTTCGACCACCTGGCGTTCCTTAACGTGCACTGACATTGCACAGCACACGGGCGCCTTGCTTTATGCCTCAGCCGAAAAGCGGCTGCCGAGGCGGGGATTCGATCCCGCATCCTTGGGCATATAGAAGTGGAGCGCCCTAACCACTGCGCCACCCCGGTGGGGTCGACAACTATGAAGCCATATAGTTGATACCTAGCCCAAGAAGCGACACATCTCGGTGTTCCTTTGGCGTTAGATCAACTGCTTACTTGTCTGAGCGTGATTACATGTTAATGTAACCTGCTCAGGCGGCAGCCCGGGAACGCGGAATTGGCTCTAAAAACCGGGCTGCAAGTTGGCCTGAAGGTGCAGGCAAACGAAGCCGCCCTCATTGCAGAGGGGCACACAATGCGAGACACGACGAATCACACCTCGGCTACGCTAAATTAACTGGCAGAGGAGGACAACAATCTGAGCGAGCGCAAAAAAGTGACCCTGGCTATGGAAGAAGCAAAACTGGAGCATACGAGAAGGAACAGCGTCACTGGAAACCCCTAAAGTGAAGGGCCAATACATGACAAACAGTAATTTCATAAACTACGCGGACCACCAAATTGTGCGACGTCTTCGTCAAGAGCAGCCCGCGAGTATAAGGTGCATGTCCAAACCTGAACTCCAAACTGCCTAATCAAGGACCGCGGTCAGCAAGACGCTGCTCCTCCACGTTCACACTCCACCGGTGCTCGATGTAGGCCTCACAATGATCAAACCTTGCTCAAGAGAGACGCGCAGCTCATATCCTCCGCCGGTGCAGCGGAGAGAGCCCGATGCCAGCTGACGACCTCAGCGCCGGGCAACACAAGGACGGGGGCGGAACCCCGTCCTCGACCCCTACCTTCTCGATGTGCAGCAGGAGTCTGCGCAGATCGACGCCGAAACGGCTCATCCTCCTGCGCCAGGCGTCCAGTTGACGGGACACCTGCTCTCGACACCTCGCGCACTTGTCACAGTCGCCCTTCGCGCACGACGACGGTACCACCACATCCGCATCAGCGGCGGCCGCAGGAGGCGGCGGCGACGCGGTCCTCCCTTCGCTCTTCGTCAGCAGGCACTGCTGTGGCTCGGCGGCGGCGGAGAGGTCGACGGCCGTGCGGTGGGGCTGACCGCCGTGCTCCGGCGACGGCATGGTTCGCTCCCGCTGCTGGGCTGCTCCGCCGCCGGCTGGGGCCGAGGCGCACGGCGCGACGCACATGGAACACGCACTGCTCGCAATCCGCGCCGACTCGACTACGAGCAGGCGCCGACACCGTTACGGCGGCGCTGCGTGGCCGAGGAGAGTCGGCTCTCTCTTCTGGCAGCTGGCCGCGGAGGCCGATTCCTCCTCCTCGACTTGCTACGGAAAGTCGTCCGTCCTCTCGTAGCCGAGGCACACCTTCTCGACGCACGAGTATTCGACGTCGACGCACGTCGTTTCGTCAGGTTTTCCTCCTTCTTTCGCCTCCTCCCCTTCGCCAAGTCATCACCAAAGCGGATGCTTCATTCGCGTGGTCGACGCACGCCTTTTGTACATACCGAACTCCCGCAATAGCGAAAGCCCGGCGGCGGCGGTAGCCGCTCAACGCGCGTCAATCGCGTAACGAACCGAACGAACGGCAGACAGTGCGGAGTGGCCTTCGGTCCGTTCCACGTTGCGTCAGCTCACTGGCACGCCGTGTCTGGCAGTCGCTCGGTCCGTCCGTCCGCGGCCGCGTTTATCATCGGCGAATAATGACAGTCGGCGCAAGCGGACGGGGACCGCTCGTTGTTTCGCTCCCGGCGACGACAGGAAGCGGTGAGCGGCTTTCACGGAGCGCAGGCAAGAGGCGGCAGTGCAGCCATGTGCATGCGGGCGGAACCGAGGCGGACGAGCGAAGGGGAAACCCGCGTCGACCTATTTACAGAAGTTCGGAGTCATTGTCGAGCCGTCACGCCAAGGATTGCGGCTCGTCGTCGACGGTGGAGACTGATCATGAGTTCCAGCCGAGCTCAATAAGTTAAGCCCATCGTTTCTCCAATCACAAACGCAGCGTGCCACAAACGATAGAGCCTAAATGGCCATCGTTCCCTTAGCGGCATCGGTCCCTTATTTTACGAAAATTGACAGCTTACAGGGTTCTGCAAGAGACAACCATCAGACTGTGTGAAACAGGACACTGTGACAAAGAGGTCGAGAGAGAGACTACTTGGAAGGTTACATCTATATCTGTAAATAACTATTTTAAACCGCAAGACATGCTGTCGCAATAAAACAAGGGACTTTGTGGCAATTCTGGGAGCGATCTAGAAGACTGAACAACACAATCCATCGTAACACGGTGTCGCTGCCTTTTTATTTTATTTTTTATTTATTTATTATTTTTTTTTTTTTATTTTGCCATGAAAGCATGCGTGTCAGCTGTATATGACCCGCAGCGGAAGTCGCTCAGCCGCAAAGCTAAAAACCGCAGCAGCGCAGGAAATTTGGTCCGCTATGCTGTGGCTAAGGGCGTTGCTTTGCTTTCATTACTCTCCACACGAAAAACATCGCGAAGAGAGAAGGAGATGAAAAAAAAAAAAAGGGGGGGGGGGGGGGAGCAGAAAAGAGACCAGGCACAGGCGGTGTGGAGGCACGTGGTAACGTTACGACGTGGCGACACCGCAGGAATCTGTACGCAACGTACATACGCGACACTTGGTCTTGCGTCACACGCAACGCGCGTGTGGAAACCGAGCGACATTGCGCGACCCGTCGCTCTTCTACAGAGCCGGTGCGCGCAGCCAGCTGCACTTCATCTGCGTCCCACTCAAAACAGTGCAGCGCAGTGACGGTGGAGACGGCCTCAGCCAGTCGAGGGCCCGAAGGCATAACGTTCCCGATATAAACCGCGGGTCGTAATTGGTCAGCGCGTAGCGGTGCCGGCAGCTGATAAACTAACTGCTCTGGTACTCGCCAACACTGTTAGAATCGGCTCCTGACAGGACGAGGCCTACCGCACCTCCTGCAAAACTGCATCAGTGCACGTCAGCAGTGCGACTGGGCATGATGCAAGCGCGATGTGCAATATGCCGGGCAAAGCCAGAACGACCTCCCCTCTAATACTGCAACGCTGCCAGTGCTGGCCCTTGATGGCAACACAGACCGAGAAAGATACAAAGAAGAAGAAACGGTTTCCTCCAGAATACAAACTTCTTTTTTTTATCAGTGGTCGTTTTGTTACTCAGTGCACTGCCGCTTAACTAGATATAAGTTCTGGGCTCGTGAAATTCTAGAACCACGACATGATGGTGACACCATCGTGCGCTTACTCATGCCGCGCAGCACACGCGCCGTGATGGGAGCGAACTTCACGGGGCAACACGGACGCAGTGTTGCACGAAAGACCGAAGTGAGGCGGCCGCCCTCGGCGTCACGGAACGTTAGGTGCGGCTGTATGTATACGCCTCAGTACGCATGTAGTGTTCTCCGAGAAGGGCAAGGACTACGAGGCTGAGGTTCACCGGCTCTCTGTTTTTACACGAACCGAACGAGCGGTTCGTGTAAAAACAGAGAGCCTTTAAACAGTTTTTTTTCCCAGAACTACCACAGAATGGAATTCCTTGCCTTCGCACACTTTCGCAGCCAGTGACTTTGTTAAAGAATTGGAGCGTCAATTCTTGTGTTGTTAATTGCACGTCGCTCGTTATGAATTTTTGTATGAAATTTGTTTTCTTTCTAGTCATATGCTTGTTAAATGTGTATTGTTTTGCCAAGGATGCCCCTCCTGCCTGGATCATGTATATGTATGGTCTGTAGTATCTGCAAATAAAAAATAAAATTAAAAATAAAGTGGCTATCCTGTGGTACAGAAGTAATTTTTTTTTCTTTTTTTTAAGCCACAAAATGCAGCGTGGACCAGACGGTTGTTCAGCGTCCAGGAAGCCAACTAGGATCCATAGACAGTGCAGCGTGCGAGATCGGGTCTCCTCGTGTCGCCACTTACAGCTCCCGATCGCCGCGCCACTAGATCACGGCGTTCGACTATAGCGGTTGCATTTCTTCGCCTAAAGCACAGCTGTAATACTTTCTGCGCAATCCATAAGGAATATTTCGCTGTTTCGTGAAGGCAGGCACGTGGCGTAACGCCAGATCGACACATTCAAAAGTTGGCGATAACAGTGCCGCCGCTTTGTTCAGCACTGACGGGGAGAAGTGCACCATATATAGGCAATCTCTCCGGGTGTCTCTTGTAATAACCTCGTAGTCTGATCACCTTCGCTCCCGTAATATCACAAAAAAAAAAAAAAATGGAGACCTGCACTTCCACATCGTTAGAACACACTATCCAGCCCACATCTCTAACTTGACATCAGGAGAATTGGTGCAGCGCGAATTAAGGCGCGCTACTACCCCTCGGTCGTCGTCAACGTACGCGTGAACGTATTTATACCAACAACATCGTAAATATAATGCAGCAACCAAAGCACGAGTCCGCCAAGCCCGCTATGCTAGATGTCGACTTCAAAGGAAAGCGACACACTTGTAGTTTTTGAACGCGACCACCGGGAAGAGTCGAAGCGTGGCACCGTCATAAGGCTGACGTCAGACGCGCGCACGACGGCTGCACGTTGCGCTCACACGAGCGTGACCGGTGCTAAGCGCAGTGACTCACGCCGACTGCTGCGGCGACGGGAACGCAAGCGAGCAAACAAGGCAGCGCGCCCAGCTAGCCAAAAGGACGAGGTACGCATACCGCGTTAGGAGAACGAGCGCTTTGCGCTCGTATTTTAACCCCAGATTTTCCTTCCCGCACAAACACATGGACAGACCGTTACGAGAAGGGACTAGTATATAACCGCTTTCAATCGGAGCGTGTACAGCCCTACTGCAGTCACGACGCGTGCCGCCGTATTGAGATGAGTCGCGGGAAGGCGTCTTCCTCGGCGGCATCTGGCGGGCTGAACGGCTGCTGCTGACTTCGTGACGCGACACCGCAGTATATAGTGTGAACTGTGGTGTGAACACGTGCGGCGCCGTCACACTCGATGCCGTCCGCCGCTATTTGGTGCGCGCACGAGCGCTGAATGAGAAACCAACGGCCGCTCGAAATGAGTTGCTCACGCTTCTCGGAAGCGGTCCGCAGCTACGGCATATGCCGTACGGCTGCACTGGTCGCGCCGCGAAATGTGTCACGGAGGCCCTGGGGTGAAAAGGAAAAGCGAGAAAAAAAAAGAAAAAAAAATGAAGGAAATCCTTCATCCATGAAAGAAAAAAAGAACGAAACCGAAGGAGGTGTGGCCGGGGTTGCCGAGTCCAGGCAGACACAAGCGGCAGGCGGCGGTAGGCGGTGGCGTCCAGTTAAGATTATTTCTCTCTCTTACTCCACGTCATTGTAAGCGCTTACATTTTCTTCTCACGCCAACGAGGGAGAGGATAACGGAGAATCTATTGAAATCTCCTTTTCTTTTCTACGCTTCTTTTTAATCGCAACGGCCTTCTTTATAGATGAGCAAGCTGTCGGCACTGCTCAAAGGTGACCGAGACAGGCAGTGGCATGAGTACAAAGCACGACAGAAACAAATCGCGAGAGGCGTGGAATGCTGTTAGCGGCGTTTAAATCCGGAACGAATACAAACGTAGAATGCCACGTTCTCTCTGCAAGGACAATGAAACATCGATCATTGAAAGCGAGCTTCGAAAGCAAATCTGTAGAAGTGTGCATGTACAGGCACTATACAGAAATCCCATGAAAGCGGTGCAGCCAACGGTATCAAAGTGCATTTGCGAGCCAACCGACAACCCCCGTTGAAAAATATTTTCTTCCGCCTCCAAGGAAGCAGCCTAAAAAACGCTCTCGTAGACAAAAACCAGAATCACTTTTAGTTAAAATTGCCAAGAGAGTGTTCCGTACCTCAGTGCGGTGCATCTACAACGGGCAACCACAGCCGCCTCAGCGATCGTGCGCTATGCAAAGCAGAGACTACCCCAAACGAGTCGGCCGGCCTTTGGCGCCGCACTGTGCACATATACATTCGCAAACCGTCACCACGTGGCGGCCGTGTTTACCCAGAGCCCGTTTTCAAAAATAAGATATCCCAGACGGTCCTGTTTCAAGGATGCGACCGAAAGGACGTCCGTTCACGGCTGCTTGCACAAGCACGTGCTGTGCGCGTTTCCAGAAAAAACAGACGCCGTCGGCTCAGGGAAACGGCGACCGGCCTGCCCCGATTATAGGAACCACCGGTGCAAGCTCCGGAAAGCGTACTATTTCACAGCGGGAAAAATTGGTTTCCCCTCGAAACGCGCGCCACGAATCCGTTGGCTCCGTGAATGCTCAAGTATGGAACCTGGAGTAAAAAAAAAAAAAAAAAGTCGGGACGCTTTTACTTGTGCAGCATACAACGGGCAATGTTCCGTAACTTGAGCACATAAAAGTCAGTTGCATCCACTGATCGCTGGCGAACGGTTGGGCTAGGAAAGAGCGTCAAAAAAAAAAAAAAAAAAAAGCAATCCCACAGTGCGCAGCAGTGAAGGAAGAGCATATTTTCTTCTTCTTTTTTTGATCACGACATCGCCACCAGGCTTAATGCAGTGACGCACAAGGCTCGGCAAACACCACTCACCTCTAAACATAATCTCCCCCCCTCCCCCCTCCCCTCCCACAAGTCAATTGATCTGCTAACCAAGCACTTAAAGGCACTAGTGCAGAAGGTGGAAAGGAAGAGCCCTTCCCACCATAACAATAAGTTTGTGGGCAAATTCATTTTGCCCCGTCTGCATACCTGAGTGTATTTTCCGATATTTTGAATATTGAATATTATTTTGTTTCGTTAAAATTCTCAGCATAAATTCCCTATACAGGGCCACCCGAGTTGTAAGACAGAAGCAGGGACTACTATAGCCGCTCACGCTGCTTTGTACCACACGCTGAGAAACCATAAATCAGGAAGATTATCGCGACAGCTGAAAAGGGCCTCTGCCGCCAATAACTCGTACTGCGTAGATCAGATGCAGGCATTGTGGCTGCATGACTTTTGACTAATTTTGTTGCGCAAGTACCGGTAGAGAGGCTTGATTCTGAAATATGTGCTGGAACAACGCTGAAGCGGCCAGCGCAAAGCCGTAGAAGTCCGCGGTTACCGGCACAGGCCTTGGTACTGCATGGCGGTGTCGTGACGCTGGGGCTATGACGACCCGGCCTTCACTTGGTAGCGTGCAGAGACTCGGGGTTGAAGAAGGACTGAATCTTCGAAGTTGGTAAAATATGTACAAGCAGGTTTACTGGCACTTTGAGAAAACGTATTTACAAGAATATTTACATGAAAAAGAAGGGTACATCAGCAAAATGACAAGCGTTAAGAGTTCATAGCGAGAAGCGACTGGATGAGCCGTTTACCCAGGGCCCAGAGCGACATTTCGTGCTCTGCAGCGTCCTTAAAACCCCCCTATGTCCAGCCCCTCTCTGAAGATGCTGACCAACCAAATCCAGGGCACGCCCCTCAGGTATCGGCATCCAATCGAACACATCACTGCACTGATGGTCTGAAGCACTGACTGGTCCGGCATTAATTCGTTGGGCGTGATCACTTGTTGGCGGGAAAAGCTTGGGAACGGCGAGGAGAGGAGGTACATTTCTATTCTTCAGCAAAAAAACCACAGGCTGGTTCTGACAAGGGGTTTTACTTCTCAGAAACCCGAGTGCACGTGGCGCCGCATAGGGCTCCCAACATTGTCCCTTTTCGACAATTGCAAATCTTTCCTGCATTCCCGGGAAATCACTTAATGGCCGTATGCGTCATGCTCCTTTCTTGTCCTGCACGTCAGCGGACATGTCACTCTGTCGTCTCCTTTGGAAAGTAGACATTCCTCACTGGACGATAGGGCTTCTCGACTGGAAGGGTGAACAAAAGAAAGAAAGCACTTCCTGCATTTCCCGCAGGGGGACGTTTCTTTGTGTTTTTCCAGACGTTCTCTTGACAAGGTCAATTTGGCATTTGCAGGTTGTCCACAAAGCAAAACAGGCTTACAAAACAGGATTCCTGGAAACAGGCTCACTTAGAGCCATTGGACCATCACCACATATTCACAATACTTTTCCATGCCCACAGGCGAACAATAGAGCGCGTAAATGCGGATGCTTGGTCGTAACAGCCTCCTCCCCCGCCAGAAGAGTCTCGGAGGGCAGCAGTCCCAGCTGCTGCATGAAGAGACGACTTAATGGCCTGCACGTGAACGCTTGAAGCTCGCTGTTGCTTGTCGCGTTGTCTTGATTGTTGTAGGCCAATTTGCTTGAGCTGTCTCTGAAACTCAACCACATGTCGAAGCAAGCACTCGGCTCCCGTCTGAAGAGACCAGGCTAAAAGAAAACTGCCATTGTTGTTCGAGAAAAGCCCACTCTCAAGACGTTCAGGACCCACGTATTCCTAGAAAACCAAACGTGCTGCTTTACATAGCCACACATATACAAGCGCACGAAAAAAAAAAAAACCTGATTATCAATTTGGATACATGGTGAGGAACATCTCGGACCGCTTAGAAAGAGCGGCTAAGCGCGTCCGCATTCCCATTTAGCTTCCCCGTTTTGTATCTTATTTCAAAATTGTACTGCTGTAAAATCAAGCTCGACCTAAGAAGGCGACTGTTCTTCGATGTCGCAGTTTGCAGCCAAGCCAGGGGACAATGGTCCGTCTCTACGGTGAATTTGGCCCCTCCAAGATAGCACTGCAATTTTTGAATGGCCCATACAATGCAAGCGCACTCTTTCTCTGACGCGCAATAAGCCCTCTCTCTAGAACTCAGTTTTCTGCTCAGGTAGAGCACGGGGTGCTCATTACCGTCGTCATCTCTCTGGCAGAGAACAGCACCTAGCCCTCGATCACTGGCATCACACTGGACCGTGAATTCTCGGGCATAGTCTGGAGCTCGCAATACCGGACGGCTAATCAGCACAGCCTTCAGGTTTACGAAGGAGGCTTCCTTTTGTTCGTCCCAGACTACATTTGTCGGTTCTGTCTTGCGGAGAGCGTCGGTCAGAGGGCTAGCCAAAGCTGAATAGTTAGGGATGTAGTGATTGTAGTACCCAGTCAGACCTAGGAATGCTCGAATTTCCGTCTTCGTGCTCGGCCGCGGATAGTCTGCTACCGCAGAAATCTTAATCTCGCTGGGTTTCCGGAAACCCTGACCTACATTGTGACCCAAGTAGTCCACGGTCGCCCTTGCCAGGCAACATTTCTCGGCCTTTACGGTTAGTCCAGCTTGACGCAAAAGGCTCAGTACAGCTCTTAGATGTACCATATGGTCCGCCCATGAGTCGGAAAAAACCGCAATGTCATCTAAGTAAGGCACTGCGAATGTTTCACACCCCTTTAAAACCCTATCCATGAGTCGGGAAAAACAAAATGGAGCATTTTTGAGCCCGAAACTCATCATTGTTGGCTGGTAGCTGCCCGTCGGAGTGACGAAAGCCGCGTATCTGCTGGCGCGTTCAGTGAGCGGTACTTGCCAGTATCCTCGAGTAAGGTCCAGCGTAGTCACATATGCCGCTCTACTGACCTGTTCTACCCTCTCCTCAATATTCGGAATAGGATACACTTGATCCCTGGTGAGAGAATTTAGCTTTCGGTAGTCTACCACAGGCCTAGGGTCTTTACCTGGAGCTTCTACTGAGATCATAGGCGAAGCATAATCGCTTTCCGAGGGTTTTATTACTCCCAATTCCAGCATGCGAGTTACTTCCCTATCCAGAATTTCTCTTTGCCTTGGAGAGAATCGGTAGCACCTTGATCGCACTGGCACGTCTGAAGTCAGCTCAATATCGTGCTCAGTCAAATCAGTTCTGTCTGGCCTGTCCACGAAGCAGGCCTCAAACTCTGTTATTATCTCGCCCAGATCGGACAGCTGGGATTTCTTTAGTTCTCCTCTCTGCTCCGTCTTTTTGTGAAGCTCCTGAGCGTTGCTTCCTTTTCCGCTGAGGCAAATCAAGTTATCCCCAATCTCCTCAGGAAGGTTTAACGTTAGATTTACCATGGTTTCCCTCTGCTCATAGGGCTTCATAAGACTGCAATGATAAATGCGCACTGCTTTACGCCTATCGGGGATTTTCACTGCGTAGTTAGTGTCAGAAAGCTTTGCAACGACTTCAGCAGGTCCTTCCCACTGTACTTCGAGCTTATTCTTGGGATCATTGGCTTGCTCCATAGTTAAGTCCTCTCGGGTTCCACTTAAAAGTCTCGTGAGATTACTAGACACTGGCGGCAAGAGGTTATTCTCAAGAACGTCCTCATTCCGCGTCTCATCAAATTCACTTTCAAGTTGACTTATTTGAGATGCCTCGCTCTCAAAGTTTTCTGACCCGCTATCTTCCACATAGACCACTGTTTTAACTGCCGTTTCCTCCGCTGTGGAATTTTCTGGTATGAGCAGTGTAGCTAGTTCTCGCGCCTTTGAACGTGTTAATGCTTGCACAACACTGTCTCCGAAAAGGATGCCCCTCTTTCGCAGTAGCATGTCCGATTTGTTGGAAAACAAATACGGATAGCACTTAGGCAGCTTTTCTGAAACGGCAGCCTCGGTTGTTAACTCGCCGAAAGGGCCCTCGATGACCACGTTCGCGATTGGCAAGCACACACTCTGTTCCTCCACTACCTGGCGGATCCACGCACACTGTCCTGTATAGTCGGAAGGCGACACATACGCCGGATGGACAACATCCATCGTTGCGGCCGAATCGCGCAGTACCTTGCAAGGCTTCCCGTTGACTACTAGGTCATGCAGGTAGGGTTCTAAAAGCTGCATATTTTCATCGCAGTCACTGACATACGAGAAAGCAATCTTTTCTTTCCGGCAGTTGACGGCAATGTGACCCTGCTCATTACACCTAAAGCATGTGAGCGGCTTCCTAGCCTCAAGCTTATTCTTTGTGTTCTGCGCGTTGGTCACTTCCCCACCTTTCTCACCACCGTCCTTTCTAGGGCGTTTGCCTGAAGAAGCCTTCCTTTCTTCGTTTGCAAATCTAGCAAAGTGCCTTTTCTGACGGTTATTCACACTCGACTTGGAATTGCGGGGCCTAACCACTACTGGGTTGCTGAATTGTCGGCGCGAAGCATAGTCCTCAATGAGTTCGGCAGCTTCAGTTGCCGACTTAATGTCGCCTCGGTCCTGTAACCAATTTCTTTCTTTTTCTGGGAGGCAGTTATAAAACTGCTCCAAAAGAATTCGCTCGACTACAGCATCCCTCTCACTGTAGGAATCAGTGCTCTTTAGCCACTCGCCCAAATTAACTCTTAAATTGTACAGGAATTCAGGGTAACTCTCGTCCCTGGACTTAGTAGCGTTCCGAAAACGTTGTCTGAACGCCTCGGCGCTAAGCCTATACTTTCTCAGAAGGCAAGCTTTGACCTTCTCGTAGTTGTCCGCGTCCTCCTTGCTTAGCCGCGCGACAACCTCCGCTGCCTCGCAGGGCAGAACCGTCAATAATCTCTGAGACCAAGTGTCTCGCTGGAAGGACAGTTTTTCGCAGGTTCGCTCAAAGTTAGCCAGATACAGACCGATATCCCCTGATATCACATATGGCTGCATGTACTTTGACATCTTGAAATCTGCCTCCTTGTTGAGACGAGGTACCGCTAGCTGGGGACAATCGCCCGACCTCTTGCTCAACTCTAGTTCTAATTTCCGGAGCTCAATTTCTTGGTCCAGCTTTTTTGCTTCTCTTTCAAGCTTCTCACGTTCGTGCTCCCTTTCTTCTTTTTCCCTCTCAAGTTCACGCTCCCTTTCCTCTTTCTGCTGTCTGAGCTGTTCCTTTTTTTGCCCGATGAGGTTCCATGCTTCACTGAGCTCCTCATCATCGGTTCCCAGATCAGTGATTGCCTTTATAATCAAGGGTTTTCGTGCCAAACCACTTGTATTAATTCCCAATTCCTCACACAATAGCAACAGTTCCGGTTTCTGCAGCTTTTGTAGGTCCATGATCGCTCCGAGTGTCGGCTACTTCCAAAACAACAGTGCAAACTACCAAACCTAAAGGCGTTTCAACACTTTTTACCAGTTCTAAAATCTAACCCTGTTCTAGAACCTGGTCCACATCAGAAGAAAAGCCAAGCACTCACCCACACATGCGATCGATGTTCCGAGCTGCTCTCTTGTTGGCCGATTGTTGCGCCTGCTTGTTGCTTGAGATGCCACCTCCGATCACAAGATGTGGCTTGTAGATTCTGATCCACCTCGAATCACCAGATGTTGTAGCTTGTAGATCCAGATCCCACCTCCAGTCATCAGATGTTGTGGCTTGTAGATTCAGATCCCAACGCTGGTCACCAGTTGTCGTGACGCTGGGGCTATGACGACCCGGCCTTCACTTGGTAGCGTGCAGAGACTCGGGGTTGAAGAAGGACTGAATCTTCGAAGTTGGTAAAATATGTACAAGCAGGTTTACTGGCACTTTGAGAAAACGTATTTACAAGAATATTTACATGAAAAAGAAGGGTACATCAGCAAAATGACAAGCGTTAAGAGTTCATAGCGAGAAGCGACTGGATGAGCCGTTTACCCAGGGCCCAGAGCGACATTTCGTGCTCTGCAGCGTCCTTAAAACCCCCCTATGTCCAGCCCCTCTCTGAAGATGCTGACCAACCAAATCCAGGGCACGCCCCTCAGGTATCGGCATCCAATCGAACACATCACTGCACTGATGGTCTGAAGCACTGACTGGTCCGGCATTAATTCGTTGGGCGTGATCACTTGTTGGCGGGAAAAGCTTGGGAACGGCGAGGAGAGGAGGTACATTTCTATTCTTCAGCAAAGAAACCACAGGCTGGTTCTGACAAGGGGTTTTACTTCTCAGAAACCCGAGTGCACGTGGCGCCGCATAGGGCTCCCAACATTGTCCCTTTTCGACAATTGCAAATCTTTCCTGCATTCCCGGGAAATCACTTAATGGCCGTATGCGTCATGCTCCTTTCTTGTCCTGCACGTCAGCGGACATGTCACTCTGTCGTCTCCTTTGGAAAGTAGACATTCCTCACTGGACGATAGGGCTTCTCGACTGGAAGGGTGAACAAAAGAAAGAAAGCATTTCCTGCATTTCCCGCAGGGGGACGTTTCTTTGTGTTTTTCCAGACGTTCTCTTGACAAGGTCAATTTGGCATTTGCAGGTTGTCCACAAAGCAAAACAGGCTTACAAAACAGGATTCCTGGAAACAGGCTCACTTAGAGCCATTGGACCATCACCACATATTCACAATACTTTTCCATGCCCACAGGCGAACAATAGAGCGCGTAAATGCGGATGCTTGGTCGTAACAGCGGCGATGATAATGGTGATAAAGACACGCTTCCCTCATCGCACCATTCATTCGAAGCTCCAGAGCCAATCTGAGAGTCTGCTTGCTTTTTGTCTTCCACCATCCTTCTCTCTTCTCAGCACGTGGCTCACAACCAACCAGAAAGCCACACACACACAAAACAAGAACGCGCTCTAGCTTGTAGTTTCGCACGTCTGGGAACGTAAGTCACGATCGGCAGCGCGCCACCGCAGTGGCACAAGCAGCAGGCAGCAGCAGGTATAATGCACCCAGAGGACACCCAGCGGGAGTGAAAGAGGTGCGCGTGAGGAGGAGGGGGACGTTACGCGAACAGCAGCGGCAAAAAGCGGCCGAGCAGATATAGCGCCAGCGTTATGGCAGCCGGAGGTTCCATTAGCGCGTCCTCCAGCGGCCAGGTCGGCCACCGCCTCTTCTGTCGCTGCTGGCGTTCATACGCGAGAGACGATCGGCGAGCGAGAGTGCGGTGGCCGCGCCCTGTCCTCGTGGGCGCCTCGCGGGAAATCTGGCCCGCAGTGCGCCACCGCACCAGTTACGGCCCAGTCCTGGCTTCGTTGGCCTCTCACCTGATGACCGCTCGGCGCCCAATAATAAGGAGGGGGTGGGGTATAGGCTGAAACGGTCATTGTCGGGGTACCTTTCGCATCGCGGCTTAATGCGCGCGAAAAAATTTAAACACGCGTTAATTGTTCGTCACAGCACCCACCACGGTCCTCGCCTCGACTCGGTCACACGGGTTGACCGTGCTCGTTCGAAGAAACAGGTCAAAGACTACAGCACGTGCCCTAGGTCCACCTTTATTCGGTTTGAACCAGCGAGCTATCATAAGGGTGGAAGCTTGTCGGTGTTGTGCTTCCGTGCCATAAGAAGAAAAAGGAGAGCAATTTGTGACTTAGGGGCCATTCGGCCGGCGCAAACCGGAGGACCCAAGTTCGAATTCCAGCGCAGCCCCCTCAAACTAATTGTCCTTTTCAATTCAGCTCAACCACTTCCCTTTGATTACAGGAACATCGCCGAGAATTTTGGTGGCAATCCGAGTATCCTTTAATATGTTCCTGAATTTTATTATTTATTTGCTTCCACTCACACTCTTCGCTTACGGCTACCAACGACGACAACAGTGAAGCCGGCCCTTCTGCAAAACGAAATTCTTAACACTATCGCATTCATAACAAGTGAGTTGTGTTCAACACATTGTCGGAGGCACGCTAGGGCTGATGCCGCATGAGGGGACTGAAGACGTCAAGCCCCTGGGACAGGAACACGTAAAGGCACGTACACAAGGGGCTTCTTTTCGGTCCATGGTATGTGGCTCGATAAGAATCACCAGTCAGTGTCCCGAATCCCTTGAAGGTTAGAGCAGCCCTCGGCCCTCCCGGTGTTTCAATTTCGTGGATTAAACACAGGAACAGGGCTTAAACCGCTTGGTCTCTTTACTTTTGATAAAGGCTGTACTTATTCTTACGCATATTTAATGCTGCACAGGTAGCCTTTCAGCGTAACGTTCATCAGGCGCCATACGAAAAAGGTGACAAGACAAGAGGACTCACAAGTCGACGCGCCTCACCTTCCAATGTCGGCCTCACTAAATACAACGCTAGGAGGAAGACTAGCCGACCGAGCGATAGCCAAACGGGCAACGTAACAAGACGCGGACTAACTTGAGAGGCAGTAAACGAGAAAAACCGTTTCGCCGGAAGTGTGGCCCCAGGCGCTACTTATACCGTTGGAGTACGCAATCTCTGCCTACCGTAAACACCAGAACAGACGTCGTGCAGACAAACAAGATGAAGGAACCAGGCTTTTTCTTTTTTCTTTTTTCCGTGCATGAAGACAAGGAAGTGCAAGTAACGAAACTTCCAGCTCTCCATCATCTAAATTTCCTGAGCGACGGTCGCGGAAAGGGCTGAAAACTTCCTAAGTAACACGGTTAGCTGAGAGGTGTCCTCGGGGTAACCACTTAGTACGACGGTGATCCGTCCGGCGACACGGAGTTAACCACCGGAAACTCCACACTCGGTCTACAGACAAGCGACGCCAATTCTCTAACTGAGGGAGCGTGGGAAGACATGGTAGTCGCCTGGAGGTGCCGCATCGCTGATCTCCAAAGAGCACCACTTAAAAAGCCCCGCTTGCCTTTACTGCGGCCTGAAAGAGCACTGAATAAGGGTGTGAAAAGGGGAAAGCAGTTGACTCTAAACGAACTCCACTGAGCCTCGTATAACAGTCAGGAGTTCAAGCAAAACAATCCCGCGGGCATCCAGACCTCTATTCCGGTGGGAGGGGTTCGAGAACGTCAGCACAGTTCGGCTAGTACTAGCCTTCCTTCTACAAGCTTGATCTCGGCTCCGAATTATACAATGAACCAATTTCTCTCCAGCGGGACCTGTTTTGGTGTTCGAGCCAGCGGAGTGTAAACGAACCTAACTCACTTGACAGTGCCTTTCAGTGCTTCAAGCCTTCCTTTCCAAGTGTGACTTCCCTCTACTTCGGAGCGCGCGTTACGGAGTTCGTCCCAAATTAAGCTCGCACGCTTGGAAAGATGTGCAGGTAACGACAGTTTTATCCGCCGCAGGGCACTATGCTGTGCAAAGTTTCTTCCTTGAACTCGTATATTAGTATATACGACGGCACCTACATAGAGGCTAGCATAGATATCCCGGGCCAAAATTAATAGCCAGCGAAGGTAGACTCATAAAGTTTAAATGCAGTGCAAATACTTCACATTTCTCTAGGGCATAACTTAAGGTGCCTAACCGGAGTTGCAGCGTCTTTCGTATTTTCACAACGTCGCCCTCCCATAACCTTCGACCTCGACCTGCTGTTGCCTTCATTAATGGTGAATCCATGCCTGCCGTGTTAGGTGTCTAGATTTTGAGGACGTACAACAGATAGCGCCATCTCTTGACCACCAGAAGCAAACACAGCGCGACTAATCTTGAAACTAAAGAATTTCGAGAAAACTAGAAAGCAGCCTACATACCGAGAGATAATGCGCGAACGTGGGGATTATCATGGTCAGCTCTTCCTCCTCTATGGAAGAAAGTATACCAATAAAACGCTTTTCTGGGGCTCGAGTATACAATTTCCGACGGCCCTGGAAATGCAACGGGATACGCCGAGCAATCTAATTTTTGCCGCGCTGATTTTGGAGAGTCAGCAGCGCACATCCTTGTGATAGCAAATGTCTGCGAGCTGACTAATCGTGATTCTAAGATTGCAGACAGCCTAATCGGATCAGGTCATTCCTGTGGCAACGGGAGATGGCCACTGGAGCAATTATCCCGCACGTGGCAGACATGGATAGAGGCACGAGAGGCGCCGTATAATCTTACGCGTTTTAGGAGTGCGCTACGCCGCGCTTAAACCCTTTTAACCCCAAATATGAGCCGGTTCTTGTAGGCGTAGCTGCTTGCGAACGACCTTTAACTTCTTCCCACAACCGCAGTTTTGTTAGCTGTAGCTCTTCTCATTTCTCAAATTATTGCAAGGCGAGGTAAGCATGGTGCGACACAAAGGAAGAAAGAAATGTCGACTCAAATTTTCCAAGCATTCGCAAGAACTGGCTTACAGTGAGCGCACCGTTGGGCGAGAAGCTAATCCAATTTTAGGATTCGATTGAGCCGGGCTAATTCCCGAGCTGGGGAGGAAACATTATAGCCCACTCCAGCTACAGCAAAGAACACGAAAAGCGCGCTTACGTAAGCGCGTTACGGCCGCAACGTGCACGCGAAAGCAAGCGTTCGGCTCCGTTCGATTCTTTTTATAGCATATCTCGCTTCCCCCATGCTCCGAGCCGCGATTAAAAACGTGGGTATATATTTCAAGAATTCATTTTCAATACGCCGATAAATCATCCCACAAATAAAAATATGAGATGGAGAGAGAGAAAATCTCAAAGGGAACTAAGAGATAAAAAAAAAATGTAATTACAGCACATACACCCCGAGCGATTCGGGTAACGCGCGAGGATTCCAAGTATAACACCGCATTCCAGCGAGCACCAGGAGTTAGAGAACGCATTGTTGGGCGTTTATTTACCTTCGCCTCAGGCCGAGAAAGAAGCAAGCGCGCGACTTGGGGGAGGGGAGCAACAAACCCGCGAAACCGTCAAGCAGCTGCGACGACTGTGTCCTTCCAAAGTGCGTGCGCACTGCGGGAAGGAGAACCGAGTCGCGTGTTGACACAGAGGGATTTCATAACGCTTCAATCGCCGGCGGCGGCGGCTGCTGCTGCTGCCAGGTGTACAGGCTGCACCGCCGATTCTCTGTAGGAACCGGCGGGAAAAACAAACACGCGCGAGATCGAAGAGAGAAAAAGAAAAAGAGCGCGAAACGAGTTGGAGAAAAACGCGCGCACGGACAAACTTCAATTGTCGGGGAGTCACGCCTCGGCGAATGTAAACAAATAAACAAAGAGTGAGCAAGGGCGCTTCCTGCAAAGATGACGCTCCGCACAGTATCAGTACACTTTCGCCGAAACCTTCGCGGTGAACAAGCGTGCTATCCGCGCCTTCTGCGCTCAAACGGAAGAGAGACGCGCGGACAGAAAGAATTTTTTTTTTTTTTTTCAAAATTTTAAAGATGAATAAGAAAGAAAATGGATCTTCGGGGATGGCACGCGCGTGATGAGAAACAGTTCTTAAGTTTCGCTCCGAGCAGTTCACTTTTGAGTCTCCGCCCCTCCGGCACTGGAGAGCCACGTAGTGCTTCAGAGCGGAAGTGACAACTAGCAATAAGAGACAGAAAGAGAAAAGAGAGAGAGAGACGAAGCTGTGCCTATGGCGTCGATAACTGCGCGATCCGTAGCCAATGAGCTTAAAGCGCTTCGCTTAGGCAGGCCACTGAGTGCCGGCAGGAAAAATATTCTTTCTGGAAGTCGCGAGTACTGCAGCGTGGTATTCAAAACCTTCGTCGTGCTCGTGGCCATGTCGTAGCTGACATATCACGAGGGCGAGAAAGCGACATCAAGCGGAAGCTACGCTGTTGTGAAATGGAATACATGAGCCACTTACAGCGAATACATAAAACAGCGCATACAAAGTGCAATCTGCAAGTAAACCATGCACCTGGTATTAGTAGTAGGACAATAACCTGCGGGTTTCTTTATTGACAAAATTACATGAAGCCTGCACACAATGGATAACTAACCCCCGGAAAGACGGGTAAAAATACCCCCCCCCCCCAAAAAAAAAAAAGAAAAAAAAAAGAAAAATGAAAAGAAAATAAAGGAAAACACGCAGAGAAGTGTGAACAGCAGGGCTAAGACGCTTCAACATCCACTACTGCGTTTCGCACAATTTATTTTTATTTTCGGAAGAACGTTGAGCATACATGCAATTTCTCGAAACCTTGAGGCTCCTACATACTGGTTAAGACACTAGAGGCTACTGAACCGGAGCACCCGTGATCGAACCTGGCCGTGTTTCGATGGGGGCGAAACGAAACGCAAGCGCATCCTCGTGGTGTGCGATACCAGTGCACGTTAAAGATCTCCAGGTAGTCGAAATTATAGCGTAGCCCTCTGCTTCTCTTTTTTCTATAAACCAATCTATAGTTACATTTTAAACCAGCAATCACAACATTAACGGCCTTGGAAATCTGGCGACACACAGTTGCAGCATCGTCCGAAGAGCGATTAAGCCATTTTTCCTGAGTAATGCTTCTACGTCCTTGGCAAGAAAAAGTCACGCACAAAAGGTGACAAAACAATTAAACAGAAGTGGCAAGGAATAAGAAAAGAATTCCAGCCCAAAAGCAGGAACTAATAAAAGCATATTTAGCCCTCTGGGGCCAACAAATAAAGGCAGCAAAAGGCGACGATACACCGAAGGTCCAGAAATAGAAATATATGACTAACAATTAAGATGAAATTTATAACTGGTACACGCGCGGATAATTCACGGTGAAAAACGGTGGACACTAATGTTCGTGACTGCCTTCACACACACACACACACACACACACACACACACACACACACACACACACACACACACACACACACACACACACACACACACACACACACACACACACACACACACACACACACACACACACACACACACACACACACACACACACACACACACACACACACACACACACACACACACACACACACACACACACACACGCACGCACGCACGCACGCACGCACGCACGCACACACGCACACACACACACACACACACACACACACACACACACACACACACACACACACACACACACACACACACACACACACACACACACAAGCGTTTTTTCGAGCTAAAGAAAACACCAACGTTCCAAACAAACGACAAAAGAAGGCTCCATCGGTCACGAACGGAAAGCAAGCAATGTCAGATATAAAAAAGACGGAAGGACTGAATGCCGAAAGACAGAGGCGTTCAATAGGAGGGCTATCCCCATTCACCGCTGTAGCCGAAAGTGGTGAAATAGAAACATTAGAAAAAGTGCACAACAATCCACAGCAGGCGTGTCCTGCACCGTGCAGCTGTAATACCGAGGGAGCACGGCACGTGCGTCACGCAAGCCCCACTTTCACCGACAAGAAAAAAAAAAAAAAGAACTACGGCGGAACCAGTAAAGGAATTAAACAATAGACTGTTCCCGCACGAACCCTGTCTCGGACATCGGTGGCGCACAGCGAACACACTCCCGAAAGCGCCAATCCAGCCGCAGCAGTGCCGGCACGAGAGGGCAAACGGAACAGAGCGACCAGCAGCCACGCGACGTGTGAGAAGGCTATCACGGTAAAAGACAAAGCACGTCGATATACGACGCTCGAACGTTATTTATACTACCTTGACAGGTGCGCGCGTGTGCACGGGCTCTGTTCTGGCATTCTGTCTTAGGCCCACTTCCACCCTTCTATACACCCCTCCCTTGCTAACCTTCTGTTCGGCACAAACGCCACCACCCGGAAAGACGGTGGAACACTTCATGCAGAGAAGAGCGCCAGAAAGGAAGAATGAGACTGCAGCCATGGACAAAATGAACGACGAATGGATGAAGGTGGAAAATGGGAAAGAGATAGAGCCGTATGCAGTTGGTAGATTCTGTGGCAGTGAACCTCGAAATTAGATGCCGATATCGGCTTCGCGCTCGATATCGGCTTCTCCTTCGGGACGCGCCGCGGCCACCGCCGAGAACGCGTATGCTCTACAACAAAGGTGGCAGGAGCCGGGAAGTCCTGAAGGAGGGCAAGCATAGGCGAAGAAAACGTCTCGCTCGCTACCATTCCACTTTTCTTGGTCCTTGCACGTCTTCCCTTCGACCACCGTCATTGGCCCCCCTCTCCCTGTTCTTTCATACGGAAGCAACTCCTTTCTCTCGCAAAGCGTCAGCTATGACGAACCCCCCTCCTCCCCTTTTCCCTGACTGGCGTGAGCGAGTAACGGAGCATTCTCATCTTCCTTCTCTATCTTTCCATCATCTCGTATTCTTTGTCTCGCTCGATGCGAGCTGCCACAGCCGCCAGAACTTTCTCCATTCACGAGCAACAAGGAGGAGGAGGAGGAGAAAAGGAGGGCGGAAGGCAGAGATGTTAACCAGAAAGAATTAATTCCGGTTGACTACGAGCAACAACAATTGTTATTTACTAAACACTCAGGCTGAAAAGGGCAAACAAAAACTCGACAAGAGAAACGAAGTAAAACAGAAAAATGGATGTTTGGGTCCCTTGCACAGATAGCAAGGACGAAAGAGGGTACAAATCGCGAAACACTGTCCTAACGCGGCACCACAGCCGGAGAGCAAACTTTTTGTTTTCATTTTGTTTCTCTTAACGAGTGCTCTTTTACCTATAGCGACCGCCGTTCGCCACACGATGTTTCCTCAAACATTCGATCGAAATCCAGGTCATGGATATGCGAACTCGTCAATCCACCGGGGAATAATTAAGATGTGGGCAGCAAAGGAGACAGACTCGATCTACGGCCAGTAACTATTGAGAACTCTCACATGGGTCCCGCAGGGTAGAGACGATCCAAACAGGCCAAAGTTTCCTTATTAGTAACTGCAGGGAATAGGTAAGCAACTACATACAATTCTTCCACAACAAAGCAAAATCACAGTAAACGGTAATTTTCTCTGAGAGTGCACAGAAGGCTGTCGATGACACAGGATGGATGACTGCGAAAGAAGGGAGAGAAAACGAATTGAAACTCGAGTCTCGGGTACCGTGGAGTCGTGCACAAACCCCGAGGCAAGATACAGCAGCAAGCGCACACAGACGAAAAAAAAAAAAAAAGCGCGCAAAAAAAAAAAAAAAAAAACAAAAAAAAAAAAAAAAACAATGAGGTGGGAGGGGGAAGGGGGACCCAGTTGACGTTCCCATGCATCACAAGTTCACAACGCTAGAGGAAGTGCCTCGACTACATCCCCTTAGAGGCACGTTCCGCCGACAATGAGCGGCTGTATGTGCGAATGGGATACTGCAAACTCTTCCGCAAACACTGCCACTGCACCACAAGCGCGCAAAATATGTACGCGAGTCATGGTTCTCTGGGGACTGCGTCCACGCCACACACTTGCCCGCGTTTTCTTTCGTTTCATGCGCCGACCGGCCGAAGCAGGCATTTCGCTGCCGTGCGCTCGACATAAGTCCTCGCAACCGGACATCGAGCTCAGCGGACAGTGGCATCCGGAGAATTCCGCCGCCGCCACAGCCGGGCGGGGGTGGTGAAATGCTCGCGTGATGGACTGAGCGTTACGCGAAATGGACGCACCGGATGTCCACTACGCACTCTTTACGCCAAGTTTGGCACGGGGATGTGGGTCCAGTTAGTTGGACGTATTGTTGCCGCATGCCACAGAGTGCTTGTCGCGTATGTTCGATGCACGTGAAGAACGAACACAAGGACGAACACAACTAAAACACCTCCCGGAATGAAAGCCACTGAACGAAGACCTGCGATGGGTGGCCACTGAAGGAAGGGGTCACGGGATCACATTTGGATATGAGGAACGCGAAGCCTCTGCTGACATTTTTGCTTGAAACAAGCATGTGTACAGTCCTGGCCATAATATATATAAAGGCGTATAATGCGGCGCTCAAACTCTACACGCCTCGGCTACGACAACTAGGAAGGACTGCATGCAATGTTAGCACTTGCCGCTGCTGCGCTCGCGTGTGAAGAAAACATCACACGTTTTCTATGGAGAGGTTTTCGAACGCCCAAGTGTGCTCCGTAATATTTTGGCCGCACCCGCACACGAGGTGCGCGCGGCTACAGCGGATTCGAGGCCCCCGACTTTTGCGACAAGTGTCAAGCGAACTGCACGACTATAGCATGAGAATGGATATGAGTGCCGCGAACTTACGTGTTGGCCACCTCACGTATAATAGCTTGACCCATTACGACGCCATTACCTATCACTCCCTCTACCCACCCTTTCCCCGTCTACTTCATCACTGCGGAGTAGCAGAAACAGAGGCAACTTTCTGCCGGCGACTTCTCTAGCGTTCATTGATAGTTTTCATCATTCACCGTCACTGCTAGTCCTGGCCCTGATAGGGCTGGGATAGGTAGGTCACCGCGGCATGCGGCGGGGGCTAGCCTGCCACCGAATTTTTATCTGTTTTAGGCCGTCATTGCACCCGCCACCGCTTCAGTGGTGGACGACGGCTGTTGTGGTGCGCGTCTTTCTTTTCCTATTTTTCTTTCTTCTCTATTTTCTCTTCTGTCAGCGGAGGTGGCTCAGCTACAGAGCCAGTAGCAAGCCCGTGTATTTTCTTTTCCGTCTTCCTACAGCCACAACAACAAGTGCACAAAGAAAAAAAAAAAAAGTATCCGCGTGTTGCAGAGGCTCGAAGCCGCACCAGATAACAGCGAACGCTTGCGATATGAGCGGATTTAACATGGATTTAACACGGATTTAACATGGATTGCCTTCGTTGGTGCACAGCACCTAAGAGCAGTGACATTGTGCAGTGGTCCTATACAGCCATGCGCCAGTTACGCCCACCTATATATATATATATATATATATATATATATATATATATATATATATATATATATATATATATATATATATATATATATATATATACGTTTACGCGTAATCAGACCAGGGAAATTGCTTGCAAATCCCTAACAGCAGCTCTCGTTGCAGACATGTGTGATGTAGTGTGCCTTTACAAGCAGCAAACAAGCAGGTTGCGACGCAGTACATGGTAGAACACGACGGTACGTTCTAAAAGGAGCAGGGAACGTGCGCTTTACCTGTCGTGCATGTATCCCAAGTTCGACTGCACGAAAGCGTGTCGCACTGTACGACTGAATGCGGCTTCTTTGATTCGCTTCTCAACATTTCCGGCTCTACGCCACCGTCGAATTGCGAGAAAATGTCGATGCGTATTCCTCTTTTCCAGGCCGCCGCCTGCTTTAACGCCTGTTCCGGATGATAAAAGTAAATAACGTCTCTATCTCCAGCGCAGAATACGAAACAACTGCGACAAAGGTATTCCACGGGCACTCTTTGAAGCGACGCGCTTTTTTTTTTTTTCTTTTTTCATATAAGCGTTAAAATTCGACGACACGCGCTGCGTACCATGACCAAGAGCGAAAAAGGGAAAAGCGGGGCCCGCGAAAACTTCCAAGTCAGCCCAAGTGTGTGACCTCTCGAGATGTTCGCGATTCTCTGGCGGCGGCTATCTCTCCCCGCGTTTCTCCCGTGTTCTTTCCTCTCCAACGATGAAGAAGTCAGTTCGATACTCGGGGACCACTCTTCATTTTTCAGGCGCGGGGGCAAAAGAAAATATGGATTCGGCTGCCGGGACACGCAGTCATGCTAGCAGAAAGCGAGCAACATGAGGGAAAAAAAAAAAAAAAAGCCAACCAGAATTTGGAATTTACTAGATTGAAGGAAACACTGGCGAGAGGCAAGTCTTCCTCTACACCGCGGCTTAGATCCTAGCTGGCCCCCACCCTGTAGGTGGGGGCCAGCTAGGCTTTTCTCCCGAGGTCGTTGAAACTGCGGGGACGAGAAGACCTGCCACGGCGGGCATGATTCATTAATCACAGCCGCGGCGTCCACAAGACTGAGGAGAGACCATCTCTCTTCGGAGCGCCAGGCTTTTAAGTATCGCGAGATACGTGGAGGGTGTATGGAAGTGCCGGACGTCTCCTTAACACTGTGAAACTTTATCTCGTTCTTTTTTTCTTTTGTCCCCTGCATATAAATATATAGCTTCGTTACCTTCCTTGGTTTTTAATACTACTGCAACAAGAACCAAGACAGTCAGTGAGCGCTAGCAAATAAACATCGTAGAAATTTCACCCAGCAGTCGACAAACACAACATTTGAAACGACGTTCTTACGCAGAGGTCGAAAAGTTGAGGGGAAAGTAATAAATGTCGACACTAGGCGGCTTCTAACGGAGTTTAGTCATAGGTAAAGGTAGCGACATGAAAATCCCAATCGTTTCTGAGCGAGAATATGAGTGGTAATTGCGACGCTCTACGACCAAACCTCATATGTTCCCGGTAAACGTATATAGACAGTGGGATGGCGACATGAAGCATGCTCACCGCGGCGGTCACATTTACAATAAAACGTAAATAAAAAATGTGCGATAATTTCAGTGGGTGAAAAGCGTATTAGATCATCGCAATGTAAACTGTTAATAAAAAAATACAAAGACCATCGGTTTCTCGTGAACAATCTCTCAATTCGCAGCGATTTAGTTTACACACAAAAAAAGAAAAAGAAACTAGAGAAATTTATGGAAAATAGTCGCGCATGCCCACGACCGCTTCAATGTAAAGGAAGTACTGTATAAGTGCTCACGAGCAAGGTTAACTCCCCGCATGGCGAAGCAGCCAGACGCTAGAGCTTACACGCCTTCGTATCTCTCGGAGTTCGCAGCTTCTGGTAAAAGAGCAAAGCCTAATCCTTGTATACATGAGCCCGACAAAAGAGTTGAGGGACAAAAAAAAGAAGGTGAACATGGCTCGAGAGAGAAAGCAGAAAAAGCGGGTGTCACAAGATACAAGAAAAAGTCTGATTGTTGGGGAGGGAGAAGGCATTCTTCCTGTCTATCGGAGACGGGGGAACAAAGAACAGAACAGAGAGGCCAGTCGCGGCTTGACGAGGACTCGCCGCCGGCAGGAGAACGGTGGGAGGATGGGAGAAGAGGGGTGTAGCAGAACAGCGGCAGTGGCGGTGGCTCGGTGATTGCGCCACCGACGCCTTGACGGCGAAATGTTATCGGATTAGCCTGATTATACTGACGCACGCTGACCGGTCCGATTGAATTACGGCGGCGGCAGAGGCAGCGGCGGTGGCGTCCAGCAGGCCTTCCCTGTCGCTTGCTTACCGGCCTGTTTCAGTTTCCCTCCCGACTCATATCTTGCGCCCGAGGCGATATCCGCATGCCGCCACTCGAGGGATATATTTCGCAGGAGGCGAGACTTTTTGACGCACGAAAGAAACAAAAAGACGAAAACGCAAAGTAAAAGCGCGCCGAGTTCAAAGGATCGTCCGCACTCCGGTGGTCCGCACACTGGCTCACATATATATGGGCCTCGTTCAGCATCGCATGTCACCAGTTTCGATGCGAGTTGCGTGGCACATTAAGCTTTTGGTGAAGGAGCTTAATTTTCCTGTTTTTATTTTTAGGCGTCACTCAGACAACACGACAGGGGAAGATTAAGTAGTGTCTTCCAAGCTGTCGGACGACCAGTTATAATCGCGACAATCATTACTGATGCGCAAACAACTTCCACAACTCTCACAGGCAGAAATTGCGCGCGAAATATTTATGGCCAAATGAAAGAGTCGACCTACCCCCCCAAAAAAGTTCCCTTTCGAAATTTTCCCTATGATTTAGTGCGAAAACACTGCTGAACGCGGTATAATCTAACCAACAACCTTGCTGCTTGTACGACCTTGCGATTGGTATTGGTTAACCTAGCATAGCGAAAGCGTCTGCCTAGCCCAGGAAAAAAATAAAAAATAAATAAACCATCGCAGCATAGCGAATTCGCGCCTAAGAATTTATCATTGGAAGCCAGTAGGAATAACCTCGTAGCTATCACCGCGTATCATACTAGCAATGCAAAAACAGTCCCAGGCACCGTAAGGTACCAGCATCTGAATCAGAAGATCGACAGAGCAGCGCTGAACACGAAGAATAGGATTACGAACATGTGGTCAGGTTTACAAGCAGAAAATGCAGCATGCACGCCTGCACAACGGTGCAGCACAGGGTCTGCCCCTAAACCGAGCAACGAAGCTCGGAGCTCTTTAATATTACGTTTTGCGAAACTTCCCACAGGGCCCACGTATCAAGAAACGACGGTTCCGATTGGTCTAAATTCGGGTGTTTACGGACAGTGGCGACGCCGCGCAGTCCTTAAAGTAAACTGTTGTAAACGTTCACATTGTTGATAAATACACAAACACCCAAAAAATAAATTAGTTGAGGAGATGTAGCAGCAAAAATTACTAGGCATATCAGCCGCGGGAGTAACTAAGAGATAAAAGGGAAAAAAAAGAGAGAAAAGCAATGACGGCAATGGCGGATATCTTTTATTGGCCGCTTCTAGACGGCGCCGCAATCTATAAACACGAAAAAAAAAATTCATACCAAAACTATAGTCACTTAAGTATAAACTATAGTACGATCGAAAAGCTCTGACGACGCTTGTGTCCGACCCCGCAATGCTATCCCTCAGGGAGTTTGGCATCGAAATGTGATCTTCCTGTCCCTGCTTCCTTTCTATAGTGAATAGGACTTCGTGCCGGCCCCATTTAATAAATATTACTCTCTCACTCACTGCCACTCTCTTGCGCTGTTCGCTACATATCATCATCATCGTCAACTTCCATCTACTAAGTTGCGCTAACGTTCCCAAATTGTACAGTGCACTAACACTATCAGACCCTAGTTGCCGATTTCGCAGATCTTTGCCTGAAGCCTTAACTTCAAACCCTATAGCCTCCAACCGAAAGCGAAATGAAACGTTAAATGCTTTCGCACATACTTCGCAATCGGCCAGCTTAGATAAATCGGCTGCAATATTGTTGGTAGAACGGTGAGCGCGTAATACACAACAAAATGTACTCACCAACTCCTGACATACCACAAGTTTCCAATACTACAGGGGCTCTGGATGATATCTTTGGTATCTACAGTAAAGACGCACATATCTCCCGCCCCTCAGAGCAGACGCACTAAAAACATACCCTAGCATTAGTTCACAGCATGCGCTTCGAGGCAAATCTAACGCATAATTAGTACGCGTGCTGCAAGACTAAGTGAATGGCGCGGAAGGCCATGAAGCTGCTAAGAGTTTCCAGAGGGAAAAAAAAATAAAAAAAAATCTGATGGTGAAAAAATACGGATCTATAGTGCAATGTTGACAGAATGTACCGCATTCGCAGGTGTCACAAACACTACGTCGATTGCAAGCATCCCGTTCGTTTCGCCGGCGATCTGCCATAGCGCTCACGCCGAGAATGCTGCTCCACATCAAAAAGCTACTTTGCTCAAAAAGGAGACAGTTTAGTAGAGTTTCGAGCTTTCTCTTTTCTATTTATTTATTTATTTATTTTATTTATTTATTTATTTTTTTTTTTTTGCGCACTGACACGACTTTTAAGGAGACTTGTAAGGAAACTGCGGCAGCCAGACATCGACGCATATCACCCCGGGGCACTCATTAAAGAGGGGCCCTGGAGAAGGCTTCTTATACGAGTACACGCTGAGGTGGAACTGACAACAGGCGTCCTGAAACAACAGCTGTTGTTTCAGCAAAAGAAAACGCAATTTGGAGAAGAAATTCCAGGTTTTGCCGCAGGAAAAATCGCCTTTGGCAGCAGACGTTCTTTCTTTTATACCATAAAATGTATATATATCAAAGCAAAAAAATGGTTGCCGAATCACGTAAAATGGAGAATGGTAACCAAATTTTGGTCATTACGGCTAGAAAGTTCAGATTGTGCCTGCGATCGACCGTAAAACAATATATATATAAACTTTAAATTAGAATTTCGTCCTTATAGCACTCTTAAGAGCTTCAGGGAAAAAAAGTTAACAAAGATACGAAAAACAATCTGCACAAAGTGCAGAAATGACCCTCTTGAGTCTAAAGTCCCATATTTCTTGCCTTCCTTTTAAGATCCTCAAAGGGCATCAAACGGCACACAGTTGACTAAAAGCAGCGAGAGAGCTCGAGAACGAGCAGCGGCCGCTCGGATGCAAGCGACCACACCCTTCATAGATTCGTTATCAGATAGTTCTATTGAGTTTTATGGCACAAAAGCCACTAAAGCTATGATGTGCCACCTTAGCCACCTTCCTCGCAACGCTTGTATAGCAGCGCTGGCAGATGAATTTCACCCAAATGCTCCTTAATTCGACGCCGCACGTTTAGTGCTCGCGCGTATCAGTTCCCCAGTACCATGCCCTGCCACATTTGGACGATAAACGGCCGAGTGATTTTGGCAGCAATATTTTTCAGCACATCCACTCTTCATCGATCTGATTTCAAATTCTTTTGCTACGATGCTATGCTTTTCGAACTAATCAGGTTCGAAAAGTGGCGGTCACATCAAAAGGCGTTTGAAGTGTGCTTTCAAAAGAACATCCGGCAGCTCCACTTTCGAAAACCCTCTGGAAATTTCCAAATGATGTTCCAGTGCTTAAGTGCGGCTCGAATTCTATCAGCGCTGATGCGATCCCGTGCCTGCAGCGACGGCACGCAACTGAATGTGTGAAAACGGAACTATACCACGCGAGAGCGCGCGGGCTTCGATCTAAGCAACATAGAAACGCGATAGCGCTCCGAGGCCTTTATTTCAGACTTCCACTTTTTCCTTATCCGATAATGCTTACAAGAACATTCTAAGAGATGAAAATTACGCGTTTTGAAAGCTGTACGTGGCCGCGCCGCTGGAATGCTCGCGTGTCACCGCCCACTCAGCCTGAAGCCGTTTCCGTGCGCGCAGCGCATCATAGGAACAGAAAGGAGCAGGTAGAAGCATTGGCGACTGTTGACAGTCTTCGTTAGCGCGTTACGCGTGTTCACGGCCAACGGTCAGCTGCGTCGTGGCGCAATGAAGCTCTGCGGGCAGATGCAGTTCCGTTTCCGGATCCACGAGCGCGGAGCGACCACGGCGGGTCTCGGAGTGACGTCATTGAATTTCTTTCATGCAAGGCCCGCCACTATTGCGCACGCTGGAGATCGAGAATGTCAAGCTATAGTAGTGAAAACGCCACTGTTTTCGACCTCGAGAATCAGGGGAGCTGGACAGTGCCGGAACGGAAACGCGCGGTACAGCTCAAATTGAACATCAAATTCTGTTCGCAAACTATTCGAAATTTCGTACATTTCTATAGCCCTACTTTCTACGACACAATAATAGAAGGAGCATTCAAACAAAATTTAAAAGCGCCGGATTCAGTTTCGTTTTCGGCGGAGATTTTTCAATGACTTTTTGGCACACTAGCAAGGAAAAAAGTCAGTTCTGTACATTTAGCCGGATTGTCCATTTGGCGCAGTTTGATAAAAATGGCACAGCAGTTCCAGCACCGGTATTACGACGAGGGAGACAAGGAGTACTATGCTGCGCCTCATCCACCTGCGATATCTGGAGCGGGAGGGCGCGGGCGCAAATGCGCGGGAAAGAGGCCACAAGTTCTGCGGAAAGCCTCGCGCTCGAGTGCGATAGCGAGAATGGGCAAGGTGTACAGATGCGCGAAAAGGGGAGCCCCAGACGCATCAACGTACACTCCGCCTCCTAATACTACGCAGCGGTGCTTAAGTTAGGATGTGACGAGGCCGCCGCTGATCAGTGTTCAGCAATGGCTGCACAGATGAGCGTATAGCTGCGAGCAAAGAAGAAAAAAAAATTGAAGAGCAAGCTCTATTCTTCAACGCAGCAGTCACGAGATCGTATTTTAAAAGGTGGAATAATAAAGGCCCGAAATACGCGTACAAGAAGTGGACGAATGACGCCATTGGTCGGTACACCAAACAGGGCTACTCCCGATTGGTTGACGCCTTCTCAACAGATTCCACGGCGCTGCACCGTTCTGGCGAGGAGGGAGCACGGTAGAGGCGCGGGGCGAACTTCAAGGTGCCGCGACCAGCGCCGGCGTCCAAGCCGCGCCTGGAATCGACGTAAGGTCTTGCACAAACAACGGCTCAAGAGCTTTACGGAGGCGACGGCTTGGCGGGAGCCCCTTCCAAATCCAGCCGAAGACGGCGGCGATGCCGGCTCTGGGGGGTGGATAGCTAGCGGTGCAAAATGTCGTAGCAGGGCATGGCGGGCGAACCTCGGAGGCAAGCGCGCGGGAAACATTGCGTCCCGCACTCAATCTCACAACTTATTGCAGCAGTGTGGAAGGTGTACGAATACGACGGCTGTCAGAAATGTGCGGTTTACAGCTTACGAAAACGCGTGAGATTAGTATAATAGTGGAACCCTTAAGTTTCCGCGCTCGCACTGCAAGTTGTGAAATGGACTCGCGAACTAGTAACGTGGCGAAAGCACGAATCCATGCAAAAAGCGTGCAGGTCTGAGCAAACTTTGGAGTTTAACAATATTTGCAACATCTACTATGTTCAATATCTCTCCCGGCCTCTCCCCCACCCCCTCTCTCTCTATGTAAATTCTCTTTCGCACGTGTGTGTGTGTGTGTGTGTGTGTGTGTGTGTGTGTGTGTGTGTGTGTGTGTGTGTGTGTGTGTGTGTGTGTGTGTGTGTGTGTGTGTGTGTGTGTGTGTGTGTGTGTGTGTGTGTGTGTGTGTGTGCGTGCGTGCGTGCGTGCGTGCGTGCGTGCGTGCGTGCGTGCGCGCGCGCGCGCGCGCGCGCGTGTTACGGCAATCTAAATGGAACAGGAGACGACACAAGCGTTTGTGTCGTCTCCTGTTCCTTTTAGTCTTGTGTTTCGCGCTGCTTTAAGATGAACCAATGAAACACTTTCAAATGCTCTTTAAGAGCAGTTTTGCAAGACAGTATTGATATGGCTTCAAAGAAAAGCGGCTAACCTGTGACGAAAAAAAAAAAAAACTGGCAAAAAGAAGTGGCTAGCGTGTTTAAAAGAAAGCTAAAAAAAAAGGAACTGTCCTTAATTTGTTGTTTCGCTTGTTAAGCTTGGTTACATTACGAGAAGCTTTTAGCTGCCCTGGCGTCCGCCCAGCAACAAGTCCCGCGATTCTCCCGCATCAGCATCGGGGAGTACTAGCTTAAGTGGCTACGGAGCTTCTCTAAGCGTTCACAGCCACGAGCACATGCGTCAGAGCTACAGTCGGCATCCACGTGGAACTGACGAAAAGCAGTCTGCCCCCCCCCCCCCCCCCCCCCCCTTCTTCCCCATTTTTTTTTTCTTCTGAGGATGCAAGAAAATCCGGCCATTTCATTAGCGGAGCTCGGATAGCCCGCGCTCGCGCGAACACCCACCAAATTCCGGCCTCATCTGAATCAGCAGCACTTCCGCCTAATCGACGGCTCGCTTCCAGCCGAAGCGAGGGGAAAATATGGTGAGTGAAGGAGCGTCTTCGCGGGTACAAACAGGCTGCGCGTAGGCGCGGAGGGCTGTTAGGCACAGACGATCCTGTGCGCGCACATAACAAGCGCGCAAAGCTTCGGCACACGCGCCAACACGCGCTAAATCGATAGGCCACCGCCGCCCTCCATCCAATTCTTCCCTACAAATACCACACTTCCTCCCGAATTCCTCCCCCGCCTCTGCTTTTCCCGCTCGACGGCCAACTCTACCCCTCGGTACCCCTGAAGCCTGTTTGCGTGGTAAAGGAAGTGTGTTCGGTTCAAGTCCCGAAATATTTGGTCTATTTTTGGTTTACGCCGAGGCTAACGAGCATGCAGTGCTTGCGAAACGAAGGGGGGGCCCAGCACTGGGTGAACAGGCCCCGGTGTTGCTACGGGCAAAGAGTCATCCCACGCAGTCGCTGCACGGGCTTCGCCGCGTTAGCGAGAACTGCGTTTTCAAAACGCAAAACGCGCCCTTCACTTTGTGTTTATAGGACTCGAACACACATTTGTCGAACGCACAAAACGCACTGTAAACGCACCGTGAGTATCCGAAGGGACTCTTCGTTCAACATACCGACGACACACTGGCCTGCGCGCTATTATTTTCGCGTCTGCTCCGAAACTCGCTCGTCGGATTCGGTGCGAGGCGCAGCCCACTGTTACTGCACATCGTCTTCGACAAACGTAAAAAACCGGTACGAGTTGTTCCTCATTCCTATAGCAGAACCCTCAGTAGAGCTCTCAAAACAGGGATTCCCTTTCTCTTATAAAGGGATTAAGAGCTCGAAGAAGGGGAAGGGGCGGGGGTACTTCACTATATTTCTATATTTGTATCATGCTAACGTTCCCGAGGCAAACGATACGGCTCATCTCGCGTCATGTGCTCATGCCTTGCTGCTGCCGGTGCGACATTGTGCCAAATGCCGAGCACGCAAACACCAAAATAACCGGCGTCTGCACTGTAGGGATTTGCATGGACGCGCGAACGAATCGATAGGTAAACCAACACTAGGTGCGCGTGCCAAGGTAACAGATTAACAAGCATCACTTCTTCAGGTATATAGCCGCGAAACCTTCAAAACTGTATTTGTTCTTTTTAACAGCCACCGGCGTGCGGCTTTATCACTCGGATTCTGGCTCGCGTATCAGTTCTGTATTATTTGTTTGTTAATGCTCGATGTCGCGAGGCGCACCTTTATCAGTTTCGTTGTCCCGAAAGATGCGCCGAGATCTGTCTCGAAGATTCCGATCACTCGCGTATGTTTCCACAATGTTCCAGGTTGTGCTAGCAGCAGTTTGCGACGTTATCTAGATGGTTCTGAGCAGCCTTTAAATTGAACGTTGACGAGTGCGACGGGCATTCTTTGTTCGACGACCGCCGAGCCCAATTGTTGCTAGCCGCCGCCGAATCGCTTAATTCTTTTGCGGGCGCAAGTCAGCCCAATAAAGAGATTCTTCATTGCACTCTAAGACTTCTCATTTGTGTCATCGACCTTGTCACCACCGCGAGACAATATTAGAAGAAAAAGAAAAATGAAGAAACAAAGTTGCGGGTGTTTTGTGTTATGGTATTTACAGTGCTACCTGCTATATTCAAAACTGTGTCGACATATTCGAGCTCACTTTAAAATGCGGAAGTTGATTTGATCCCGACATCCTTAAGTTAAGTGAGGCTACCATATACAGTAAATTAAACAAGGACAGGTACGCGCGTTAAGGCAAGGAAGCTAGAAGATGACATAAATGGAAGGATACTTTATTAAAATCGTATACGAAATTCCCCCCTCAGCCCAGCTCCCCACACCCGTCCTGGTCAATCTAATTCACGATACTTTATCCGCTTGCCCCCTTCACTTGTGACTTCTGCCATCGAATCAATTACTTGCAATATTTCTATACGTTACAGTATTTCTAATCGGTTTAAGATACATCTTTAAGCGGACTCCCGGCAGATTTTACGGCATCACAAATATCAATGCGGGCTGCGATGAAAAACGAGAAATATCGGGAATTCAGCCCTACCGCTCGCTGTCTTCGCGAAGTGCGCCGGTGGGTGCTGAGGACACGTTTCGCGGATGCAGAACCCGCACCTTTCGCGCATTCGCGAACCCGCGTTTCGCGAACCCGCACCATGCGACGCAGACCGCATGTTTTCTCCAATTGTTAATTACTAAACAAACGGTATTTAGGAATCCCAAGTAGGTTGTTTCGACGCGATACAGGTTGCGACCACAGGGCTAAGTCCCGAACTAGAGCTCGATAAAACGATTTCGAAGCGCTTCGAGCAGCCTCAGAATGGTCCGTAAATGAACACGTCGTTCACGGCCAGGGCAACCAGTCATTACTGCCAATCAATGCGCGATCGATACCATTAAAAGGGAAGCTCGAAAAGGGTGCACGTCGAGCTCCGGGCCCTCACTTCTTATTTTTAGCCGCCATATGCGATCAATAAGCGTAATTACAGCGAGGTTCCGCCGATACTGTACAGCCTAAAAGGGGCCCGACGGTGAAGTGGTGCCTAAAATTTGGAACAACGCATGCGGGCCACCGCGATTTAATTCGAAACGAGGTTGCGGGCAAATAAGGTTTCACAAGCGACTTAGCTAGGCTTTGCGGAAATGCGCTTCGCAGCAACCCTACACAAACCGCCAAACAACGTTTAATTTTTTTTTTTTTTTCAATAGCTAAGATTTTTCTATCGCACATGGAGAGACAAAGTTCCAGTGTTGAAATTAAGTTTGCTTAAGTGCAGCAAAGCGAAAGCATTTCCTTTCTGATGCCGATTAAGTTGCTGAGTGTTCTTCCTTTATGCCTTTGTCGAAACAAGTTAATATAGCTGATTAATGAATGATCTACCAATTTCTAAAAAACTGACCAAATCAATAATTTCGTTAAATAGATCAATTATTTACTATTTAAACATACTCGTGTCTTAATTATTTCTACATTTATATAACTACCTAATTAGCTATTATGTTAATTAACCATGGAATGAGCGATTGAATGTTCCTGCGTACACGCTCTCATGACGGGCTCTGTCAAAACACTTTGCCGACGCACTCTGGTGACGCCACTCATGAGACAGGAAATGTAATATATGCAATCACTGTATTCAAGAAATGCACTGCATGATACTGTATTCGCGCCACACCGCTCAGTCCGTCCACCGACGTTTCATCCGGTCCAGCGATGGCCGCGCACGTTCTTTTCTACCTCGGCCCAAATCCCAAGCTCCGCATGACCAGTTCATTCATGGAAATCGCGCTAAGGAAGCGTTGGAATCGAGGGCGCCGCATCGCCTGCGATTTCCGCCGGTCAACTGTGCGGAGCGCGCTCCCACGAAGCAATCAAACCGCGATGAGAGGTCGAGCGATGGCGCGCGAGTCAGGCATCCGCCACCATTTGTGCTGACCTACGCGCCCCAACAATCGAGAAACGTATACAGCCGGCGATCAGAGGCGTTATCAACGGCCTTGAGCGAAATTACGTCGACGCCATGAGCCCGACGGAAACGTGAACATCTCCCTACGTAGCCTGAAAACAAAGAAAATGCGCCTGGACAAGAATACAAAGTATAGCTTTTGTAACAAGAAAATCGACCGACGAGCGTGAAAGACATATTAGGGGCAAATGATGGGACAATTAAGGTGAGAAGACAAAAAAAAAAAATACAGCGGGGATTGCCGAGGAGTGAAAATATACTCCTTATGTCTTGTCGTATGAGCTAAATATGCCTCAACCAATCCAACTAGTCCGTTCGCGCGCCTTTATGAACTTGAAAGCAACACTTGTTGGCCGATGCTCGATGATAGTTGTAAGCCGCGTCGTGAGGCGCACCCATCACTGAAGGCGCTGTCTCGTCTTCCAGGGTGACGCCCGACAACACGAAGCGTCCAAAAGCAAGTCTACAGGAGGAGAATGAGGCGAATTGCATGCCACCACTGACCCTGATCCTGTCCTGGAAGCTGCAGGAGCGATGCACATCGTCCCGTGGTCCGTAGCGGTCGGCCTCGGTCTCCAGCACGTCCAGCGTGGCCTCGGACTCGGCCAGCCAACCCAGGAACCGGTCCAGCGCTTTCTCTAGCTGGTGCAGCGAGCCCAGCGCAGACTGCAGAGCCTGACCGCGGTTCTGCACGCTGCGAAAGAGGGGCACCCGGGCAGTTAGCCACCGATCTCTGAGCTCGCACATCACCGCTTCGAAGTACTTCGGAAGGCGCCACTCATTAATTCCTTTTGAATTAGCTGCTCCGTGACAAGAAATTAAAATGCACTTAATTTTAATGAAAAACAGCAAAGCAATTACACGACGAAGTAAATTCGAGACTTAAGAGTTCATTTACCAGCGGACCTTGGCAATAAAGTCAGGATGGTATTGCGCTCAGCCAGACGTTGCAAGCGGCCCATAAAAGGGATGAAATGCCTGCTTGAGCTCGAGGCCGTCGCCTCTCGCAGCCTGGCCGCTCTTGAGACTCGCTCGCCAAGCGTGCCACGGTTTGTAAACGGTACGCAGAGAGTGGATGAGGCCCTCTTTCGTTAGTTGCTTCGAATTCAGCGAAAGCCAACGGGACACTCACTTCGGAGGGTGGGAAAGGGGATCGCTGGTCGACGACAGTCTAACGGCCCCCCTCCTCGCAACAGATATGGCAGGGTTTCGGCTTACGCTGATAACAAACGCTACGGGGCGTCAAGAGAGAAACAACGGGTGGACGCTTCCGCGGGTGGCTGTCCTAGTGCAGCTGGGGGATCGCAGAGGACACAACAACAAGCCTCGGAGCGAACACTAACAGAATAAGACCATATGTGGGACTGCCGGACGCCAGCGCATATAGACTGAAACAGAAGTCGAACGCCAAGAGTGCAAGTTGTGCCCCATATATGTATGGTCAGAGTTCAGCGATGAGATTAAGATACGACTACCCATGCGTTGAACAGGAGACACTGCTTGGTAAGCCACACTGTTCCAAGTTTTTGAAAGGATAGCTTCACTATGTTAGCTCAAGCCGGGTATCGCCGTGTGTGCAACATTCACTAGTATTGCGCCGATAGCCTGTAGCTGGCTTGGCCGAGCACTAACTGGACGTACGGGTTGCCTGACATTAAGTCTAACAGGAGCTGCCAACTCAGGTCTCTCATTTCACACGAGAATCAGCCTGCCAGGCCCCTTGCATTCACGTTGCCCCTGCAGGCCAAGCAGGTACATTCATGCAGCTTGGGTTGAAGTGGGGTTTTATATGTTGTGTGATATAGCCTACGTTATCGCGTCATACTCCTAAAGGCGGATATTAGGTGTCCATTTTTTTTTCTTTTTAGGCGAAGATAGGTTAGAAAGCGCACCATGAGTCGCTTCTTGAGCCGCTTATTCCGAGAGTCTTTACAAATCTACACCTGAGCACGCATGAGGAAATTCCATATTCCTTTACGATAAAGGGATGGCCCGTAAACGGGCTCGTTATGTGCTACATTTAGCTGCATTGTTTAATGTCCTACAATGTAACAGAGTTTTCCTAACGTACGCTGCGCATCTCTTCCCGCATTCATTGTTAATGTTTTCAGCAGTGCAGAGAGAGGCCTCCGCCTATCCAACGGGCATGCAACCCGCACTCTCGCTCTGGTCGGGCCACGAACACGCACAGAATGCATCCAGGCACGAAATTGCGGCACGTGTGTACCCGCACAGCCGGCACGCACGCAGCGTCCCAGATTAATGGGCTCACCTGACGGTGAGGTCGGCGAAGCGCTGGTTGATGCTCTCGATGGCGGCCATGAGCCTGGCGGGATCCTCCTGCAGGGGCGCGCCCACCGAGTTGGCGCCGCGGGGCTCGGAGGCCACCTTGTGCGCAAGCCGAGTCACGGAGTCCACGGCCGCCTTCCACTTGCTCAGCTCGGCGTTCAGCAGCTGCACACACGCGCGTGCGCGAGCATTAAGACATGTGAGGCGAGGATATCATGCACAGAACGTAGATAAACAATTAAGCGTCTCGATCTGGAATCGTTTGAACGGAGGAATAACAAATACACAGAAAAAAAAAAAAGAACGGGTCATGACTGGCAAGAATACCAAAACTTAGCTGAGAGAAAAGACGTAAAAAAAAAAAAAAAACAATGTCGAACACACATCGGCGACGCTGATGTGAAAAATAACGTCAATGTGCAGTTCCTCAATGGTTCCTGCGGGCAGGTGCGGATGATTATGCCGTCTCACACCCATCACTGTCGTCAATGAGCAGGTTGCGCTGACTGCAATACAAGCCCCTCCCCTCCTGTGCGGGCAGCGGTCAACCGGAACCATCAAACTTCTTGTCATCCGTCCACGCGACTCCCTGCCAACGCTTTCCCACGTTTCACTTTTCCTCAAATCTAGACTGAGGAACCACTTGCGCACTGCAATACATGACAGTGTTTACTTTAATTGCAGCTAGGTTAGCATGAATCTGATTTGTCGGGTAGTCCAAGCAGAATATTCCCTCCTCCCTCTACCGTTATGCAAAGCAGCTGCCGCTTAACAGCTCGCTGTTCTTGATGCCCGTAACGTAATTCCAAGAGTTTCCCTCAGCCTACGAGTTATCTGCTATACAGGTAAGTGGTAGCAGGGTAGAGCGCCACATAGTCACGAGTTTCCACTAAGAACGTTACAACCTGCAGCATGCTGTTGCTGCGTACTCCCCTGACGGGGCTGGGACAGGTAGGTCACCGCCGCTTGCGGCGAGGGCTAGCCTGCCACAGAATTTTTATCTGTTGTAGGACGTCATTGCACCCGCCACCATTTCGATGGTGGACGACGGCTGTTGTTGCGGCGCGCGCCTTTCTCTCCCTCTTCCTTTTCTTTCTTCTCTATTTTCTCTTCTGTATGCACGAGGCAGCGGAGGTGGCTCAGCTACAGAGCCAGTAGCAGGCCCGTGCATTTTCTTTTCCTTCTTCCTGCAGTAACAACAACAACAACAACAGCTGTTGCTGCACCGTACTGTTGCTTCGGGAGCGCGAGGAGAGAGAAAACCGCTCACGCCCGACCGACCGCAAGCGCGCATCATGACGCCTTGTTCGGTGGACAACTACAGGGGGGACCACATACACTTCACCACCGAAGGCAAAGCCGATGCGACGCGTCTAAAGTGGCACGACCGCCTTTGTCATCGCTGCGTCGCGCGACCGTTACTTCTGACGACGCGCTAACAAAGGAAGTCGCTCGAGGCGCGCTAGGCTGTCAGGATCTCGCACCCCTGCGGCATCCGACGAAAGAAGGCAGGCGCTCAGTTTTGCGCGGAACGGCGACGCTCAGTCTCCACAGTCAGCGTAGTAGCCCGATCGCGGTGACATAGAAAAACGGCATAATTCTCACCATCTCTACCCCCCGCCTCCTACCCCTATCCCCAAGAACACGTTGTTGTTGTGGCTGTAGGAAGAAGGAAAAGAAAATGCACGGACTGCTACTGGACAAACAATGTCAAGGAGCGTAATGATTCAGGAGACTTGGTATATACAGTCGCTCATTGAACGCTCAATGTGTTCGCGAGTTCGCATCGCAGACGTCAAGAGGTTGACGACAAAATTAAATTTCAGTAATTTGCTCGCTGCGGACGTTCGTGCGCAATCGGACCTACTGGTTGATTGGCTTGATTATTAGATCCACGAACAGATGAAAAAAAAAAAAAAGCCCATTCGACGAGGTATTAAAGCGATTACTCAGTCAATAGCATAAGCTAGGAGAGCAAACCATTGAAACCGAATCGTACTACATGTTCACGCATTCTAAGCGAGCTCAATAAGGATAGCATGCGCTGCTTCAACAGACCAATGTATTGCACGCAGAGATTATCCCAACCGTAGGACAGCTTATTCATCCCCTCACCTCGATCAATGGCCACTATACGCCGGCTTGTCGAGTGACGACGCGACCTTAATATTTATTCGTTCCGAACACAAGGCACACTGGCGGGAAAAGTTGGCACAACGCATACGTGAGCAATGAACTCATTGAGTGGCTAACTGACTAATTCATTAGCTGACTGATAAACTTAGCACCTCCTTAACAAGCGAGTCAGGTGGTCAAGTGCACTTCTCGGCGCAACCATGTTAGGTACAAAAGTATACCATACGCAGAGTGTATTCGGTCTAGACAGTAAGAGCCCGCGCTCTCCGTCACATGAGATATTCGACTTTGTGCCAGAGGGCGGGCGCAGAATTCTTCGCTAACACGCCCCAACGCGCGCCTCCTCTGCATTAGTACTCGGCTACTCATATCACATGGCTCAAGACACCACAGAGACTTCAAAAACTTTACTTGGAAGCGTATCGAACGCTCGATACTTCAATATATTTTAGTATTTCAAGCTGTGTCTTGGAACCTGCGTCGCTAGACGGTAAAAACTACCGTACACCTCCTCCAGGGACGAAACGTCTAAAGCGTGCAAGGAGACAAAAAGACTGCAAGGAGTGACACCGACGACACTAGTTTCCTTCACTATTCTTTGTTTCTGCCGGCGTTAAGGAAAAGGAAGTGTGGCTGACTCGCGAAAATAACGGTGCCGGAGAAGGCACGGAGTGGGGAGGGAGGCCGAAACTGCTTCAGCGTGCAAGGGGGTGAGGAGGAGACCGAATGTTCGCCCGCCACCCTCCGGCGGCGGTGTCAACGATGCGGCCGAGAAAGACGCCCATCTAATAAGCCCCGCTGTCCGACTTGTCGCGTCGGGCGTCGTCACGCCAGCATCGCGCTGAACAGGAACTCCCGTGAGTCCGGGCGCCCGCGGCTTCCGCGTCTTTCCTCTTCCTCACGCACCCTTCTCAGTCTCTGCTATAGCCTGCCGCAGCAAACCTGCGCTCACAGTCTCAAAGCATGCCCGCGCACAAAAAAATAACGGCCTGCAACTATCTTTTATACAAATAGGTATAAAATGAAACGCACAGGCACTCGCGAATGTCGTGTATATACACTAGAGGAAAAGCTATAGATATAAACGATACAAAGATGAAAAGAAGAGACAAAAAAGAAAGGGTCTCGCTTCGTTGGGTTAACTGAAAGAAATTGCCATTCGAGCTCCAAATGTGTGCTGCGCCGTCGCGCTTGTGTGGCGTTGTTCTCATTGTTATTTCCGGGTTGCCGTCGCAGCTCGAGCCCGCGCGGTCCTTGTCGTGGGCTCGAGATTTGAGACGGCAGCAATGATCGACCCTGTGGAACGAGAGAATTGCCCCCCGGGTCGCCTCCACCTCTCCTTGCCAGGTCGTCCGCCCTGTTGTTCTCCCGCGTTGCGCTTTTCGCTGGAACAAACACCAACAACAGCGAGGCGACGAGAAAAGACTGCGTTCTTATATAAAGCGAGTTCATTCACCGTTTCTCCCCCCCCCCCCCCCCCCCCCACCCCATCCCCCGCTCCATTCATCTGTCTTTCTTGTTATCTCCTAACGGCGCAAACAGGAGATTCGGGACGCGGCATGGAAGATTCATGAACGGTGCCAAGGCTAAATCAAACTGAGCTCACCCGAACGTTCATTACACCGCCTGCTATTCTTTTCTTTCATTTTTGTTACTCCACTCAAAGAGATGCAATAAGCGTCTTTATAGCAAAGAAATAGAAAGCAGTGCAAGCTGTCGTACCATCACCATAGCGAGAATCTTTTACGACCCGAGCGGGGCAGCGTCTTACCAAAGAGAGAAAATATTTTTGACGAGACCGACGCAGCAAACAGCTATAGGGATTTCTAGGTTTCGTCACAATATTTATTTGCCACCTTTACAAGCGAGAATACCTTGTTAGCAAATGCAGACAGCCAAAACTTAGAGCAAATTCATGAAGTGTGCGACGTGCTCACGGCATAAACGCTGCAACCCTACAATGCAGCTGAACAATAGCGAGTTTCAGTCCTGTCGCGCGGCTAATGCGACATACAGCTACGCTAGCTACGGCCGTATTCGGCGAACGCGCTAGGCAAGCAGGGTAACGGTAGCAAGCGGCAACGCGTTACCGTATCGGCAGTAAGGCTGCCTGGCTGAGCTCTCTCTAATAAGACACCGGAAATATCTGCGCACCAAGCCTGAGCTCAAGCTCTAGCACGATTCGAGGCCAAGAAGCAGCGAGCGAGCATCGAACGGAAGCTGGAGAATCCGGAAACGGTAGCGTGCTGAGCGCACAAATTGGAAAGCGCTACGAGCAAAGCCCACCTAGCGGCAGCGGCTGTACTCTTCACAGACGACGGTTGCGCCCATGTAGACACAAACACACTCGCACATACACACAAATGCCCTAAACCCAGGATTCACTCGGAGAGCTCCTGCGCACAGCCGAAGTCAATCACGGCTTGTTAAGAGGGAAACGCGGAGACGCGATGGCAACGTGCGCCCTACTGCGCACCGCGCTATCGCAGCTTGCGGGAAAAGACGGCGCGGCTAACACGCAAGGTATTCGAGGCACGTCTGTCGCACGATGAACCATTACAAACGTGCTTTATGACAAAAAAAAAAAAAAAAAAAAAAAAAACTCACACGCGGCGTTGCATAGCATGAAACTAAACCTAGGTCCGCGATTTCCCAGTGTCCCGAAGGCGCGCACACGCCGCCAGTAGCTCCAATATCACTCCACAGGAAACGCTGATACAGAGTAGAAAATCCAAAATCCGCCGGCGGTCACTTTGGCCACAAGTCAACTTAGAAACTTCCCAAGTGGGAGCGACGCACAGAAGCAAAATAAAAGAGAGAGAGAGAGTAAAAAAAAAAACAAAAAAAAAAAACGGCCACTCCTTGTCTCAGCATTTTCCTCTATTCTTCGTTTACTCTTTCTCCACAGTCCACCACAACGTGATCATCGACGTGCGCCTGAGAGGTTCGGGAATGAAGTAAAGTGGTACGAACACGCACAGATTAAAGCAAAAACAAAACAACAGAAAGGAAGCCCAGAAGATGCGCCGCGACGAACAGGAAACCGCCGCTAACGATGGTGGCAAGCAGATCTGTCGATAGAAGCGCGCGCGCGCGCTCACTCGCTCGATCTGGCGCGCAGACCTCGTATGGCCAGAGGGCGCGCAGGATGACAACACAGTGGGTCCGCCGCATCCATGCCAGCGAGCGACACTGCAGGGCCCGATGAAAGCTCCGGCGCTGGTGAGATAGAGTCAAATCGAGAGGGTACGAAGAGACCGGAGAGCGAAAGCGACAACAAAGAGACAACACACGAGGGTTGTAGGGAGAAACGAGAAAACAAAAATAAACATAAAAAAAATTCGCCATCAAAAGAGCCACTAATATGAGTGCACGAAAATAAAGGAGAAATTTTGGAAAGCTGCAGGAACTAACCATAGATATGAAAGCAAAGAACAAAGCAAATAACAAGAGAGAGAGAGAGAGGGATTCGTCCCGGAGAGGGAGAAAACGAATGGGCGCCTGTATCACAAAGGACCGCAAGCGCCAAAGAGATAATGGAAAGTAGATTAGTGCGCACCGGGCAGTAACCCAGCACAGCGTGTCAAGACAACAGTAGCGCGCAGCGGGGCGGAGTCACATATATAAGAGCTATAGAGACGCAGCTGCGAATGGCTGCTTGTCGGGGCAGCTCGGCGTTGGTGGTAAGGTGCGCGGGGAAGGGATGCCAGCAAATAGCGACGGGGCGGAGAAGGAAGCGAAGGGCTTGCCCCGTTCATCTCCGCTCCCCGGCGCACGCTCATTTTTTCCCTCTCATTAGCCCCCGCGGAAGAAATCAACTGGCAAGACGAACGACGGCGCGCGCGCGCTAATAGCGGCAACTACCTCGCCTCCACGGACGAAACAGCCGAGAAATCGCCGCGATACGGGGGCAAGTGCGGATTGCGCTGGGGCCAGGCTTGGCCGAGCGCGGCGGGAACGCGTGCGCCACTGAGCGAGCTTGCCCGCTCAGCTTAGCGAGCAGAAATTGCGGGCCAGCCGGCGATCCAGTTGTCCAGAGGAAAGGGGGAAAGTAGCGCCACCTTAATCATCGCGCTCAGTGAACGCAATGATAGCGGCGAGACGCGAACATCTCGCGTCCGACGAGAAAGATTGTCCGCTCTGTTTCGAGAATCACTCCACCTCCAAAATTTTCTCTTTGTGCAAAAAGATAATAAATAAAAATAAAAAAATTACAAAATTAGAGAGATAGAAAGCGAGAAAGGAACTGAAAAGAATACCTCGCGGATGTTTAGCTTTTAAGTGCTGACGCAGCTTTCTAACCTTGTCAAAATCAGCAAACCAATATTGGGAAATGAGGGGATTATTATGAAGTACATACAAACGGAGCCAACAGTCATTTATACCAAGGAAAGCATAGAATTTTTTTTGTCAATGTCAAATAATGACGTAATCATAGAGATAATTTATAAGAAAGCATAAAACTGGAGTTCAAATGCAGATCAGGGAGAGTGAGGTGAGATTACGCCCAGTGACGTAACCAACATGAGTGTTCGTAATCCGTCAATACTATCGTCGATCGCTCCAGAGCGCTCGCCGGCAACTCAAGATGACACTATTTTGGCCTAGATATCCGCGTATGATTTTTGTTTTCTTTGTTACTTTTGGCGTTGTCCGTCATGATCACACGAGCGTTATTCGAAGTCTTCGATTCAGTTACTTTATTTCCCGTTCTCGTTCTCTCGATCTTAGTTTCGTCTTCTCCTCCCACTCGCTTGTTCCTTCTCCGACGTAACCAGCGCCAACTGCGTCGCAAGAAACATTGGCCGCTGCCCTAGAGGAGTCCAAAGAATATGCAGGGAATGGAAACCAAGTATAATCACATTCGCGACACGGACTCAACAACGGTGGACAGCGTGACAAGAGGAAATGCGGCAGACGCGCCGTCGGCCGAGAATAACCGAAAACTGCGGTCAGAATTTCCCCACTGAAATGTATGCGCCGGGGAGGAAGCACTGCACGAACCCACAAGTGCGCAGATTGCGAGAGATACAGAGACCGCAGACACCGTCCTGCAGAGAGGTAGTACGAGTGGAGAAAAATGTAAATATCATTGGAAAAAGACGGAGCCGTCCACCTCATGGGCATTTGATGCGCGGGGGCATCTGGGGATGACAACGAAAGTTAGCTACCACGCAACGTCAACGTTGCCAAGGGATATGTTTTGAGACCACGGCACACCGCGAAAGAGACCCGTGCCGCGTGTGCGCAGGACTACCCCCGCGAAAGATAAGAAAAAAAAAAAAAAGAACTAAACGCACTGACGAATCGACTTCGACGAGAAAAAAGAAACGAGAAACCATTCTTCTCCTCCACGATTCTCCTTCCCTCTACGTGTCTTGTCCACTGCTTTGCCTGGTCCTTTATTCTTTTTTTTTTTTTTCTGCGACATTCTTATCCCATTTTTGTCTTTATTTTTTACCTTTTTGCTCCCCGTCCTCTCCAGCGTCCTCCGGTCGCGCCTCGTCGCCTCTGAGCACATCTCATTTCGCTCTCCTTTATCTACGCGATCTAGGTGTCCGCTGGGACGGTGTCCGTGTTCGACTGCTCTCTTCTTCGCGATTCGAGGCCCCGCGCCTTCATTCCCCCTACTCTCTCGCTCTTTATTTCTTTCCCGCTCTCTCCCCTTCTCTTCGTCGTTCGTGCTTCTTGGTAAACGAGTTTTCTGGAACGCTCGAGCCCGTGGTGCGCAGAGTATTTGCTTTACAAACGAGCCGGCCGCCAGAGTCGTCCGAGCGCCGAGAAATTCATTGTCCGCGCGTCGGCTCGCCGTCGCATCCAGAGACGGCCGGAGGTGGGCTGCCGCTGGAAATTCGCGGCAAGAGAGAGCCGTACGGAGGAGGAGGACGCCGCCGCGGATTTGCCACGCGACCATTTATATTTTCTTGTTGCTTTTTTTTTATTTATTTAACACCTCGAAGGACGAATCGCGCGAGGAGCGTCATTTGCCTCTTTATAGCCGATCCGGGAAAGGAGCACTAAGTTGAAAAAAAAAAAAAAAGCGCTGCAGCAATCTTCGAAAGAGAAAGTAACTCGATAAATTAATTGGGGGAGGGAGGACCGGTACAGGTACGCCTTTCAACAATGAAATTGGCACCCCAGGCTGTTGCCAAGGGCAATCAGAGTTGTTCTCCACTTCGCGATTAGCAAATTACTGGCTGAGATTCTTTCGTGAGCTTTTGAAAAGGGCAGGGATTCCGCGAAACGTTTCTCACGGCGTTAGATAATACTGAAAGCAAATGCCCCAAGAAATATTGACGCGTGCGCTCTAAGGATGTCCCAGCCTCTTTTTATCACTGTCTTTCGCATTCGGCGATATCTGCCAAACGCGAATAAAGGCTCCCCAGAAGCCCTAACCAAGTGCCCGAACATGTAATCAGTGGAAAATAGATCCAGAAAAGTTGCACAAGTGATGAAAAATGGTTTTTAACATTAACATCAATTAATGGTTTCAGCATTAACATTTAGCATTAATGGTTTCCTGGGCCTTTGTCACGCTGATTGTACAGCTTTTAGCTTAGGTGACCATCCAGATTCTAGCTGGAAAATAAAATTTGATTTGATTTTTTAATTTTGATTTGAACTACCGCAGATTAGAACTTGGGCTCCGCTCCCCTTAAAAAAGCAAAATGTAGCTAGCTATACGCGTATTGTCCTGCTTGCTTTATATTTACTCGATTGCAATGATAATAAAGCAATAACGCTTGTCACATACCTTCAGATGCAATCATTGTCTCAGTGCGCATGATTGAACCGTGCTTGACCAAGACGCCGCTGATACCGTAAGTTTGGCCAAGGCTGAACTCTCGAAAGCCCGGCACCAAAGCACTTTCAGCGCACGTCGGGACTCGAAACACCGTGATAGCCCGCTTGAGCAGAACCACAGACGACACGAACGAGTCTCGCGTGAGAGGGCAGAGCGAGTGAATGTTTTATGCGCGGGAACCGCGAAAGTGGTTCCAGTGTACCCTGGCCGGCACTGCCTTTGACAAACCCGCGGGCTGGCAGGGACGGAACAGAAGAGGTCCGAAGGGGAGAGAAGCGGGCAGAGGTGGTTCGCGCCCATACAAAGAGAAATCGCGAAAGTGCGCTTTAGAGGGCCGACCGCATCAATATTGAGGGGACTCCAATAAGGATGTGAATCAAACATGCAATAATCGAGCACGGCTACAACGTCAATAAACGGGATGCTTCAAGGATGCTTACATGTTAGCTTTTCTTCTACGAAAACAAGAGGCACCAACGTAATATGCAATTAATGAACAAAAAAAAAACATTTAAAAACTATCTTGTCAACAAACGAAACCATGTAGACGCATTCAATCTGCTTTTTGTTCATCACAATTATTTGTGCAGTCAGAGAGGGCAGAATAATTGCTGATAGTTATTATTCTGCCCTTCGTTTCACACACTTGCTTCGCACGATAGCCCACGTAGTTGTTGTGTTTTTATTAAAATACAAAGAGATTTGAAAGAGTGAGCGATGCCAACGCGAGCACAGTCGCATCTTATCGACTGATCATCCTCAGAGGTCGTTTCCCAGCCGCGTACCCCACTTGAAAAAAGAACGGCAATGTCGCTTCACTGCAAGCTGTCTCATATTGCGAGAAAGCAGCCACGTGAAGCTGCAGGGTGCTCCGAAATAAATCTCGCACACATTTTGTAATATATGCATAGTTACTCTTACACACAGTTACACGCAATTCTGTACAATATCTTTCGCACAACTGTGTTGAAAAACAAAATAATAAAAATATTTTTATTTTTTATTTTCCAAAATATTTCAAAAGATTTTATATTTTTCAAAATTATTTAACATACGCCGGTATACCTACGGCTGAACGTCGTGAATACAGGGCGCAGTAGGCAGAAGCGGCCAGATACGCGGTCGATGTTATTCACATCAAAGAGACAGAGCAGACCGAGGAAGCGAATCTGTAATAGTATTTTCCTCCTCCTCCTATGGTACTTTGTGTTGCGTTACGTTGCGCTACTTTGCATAAAACTGCGCTACCTTATGTTCTGTAATTTGGGCATAACACCCGAGGCTGCAGAAAGACAAATGCTGTGATAGCGCAAAAAAAAAATAATAATAATAATATAAACATGAAGCGTTTCAGCCTGCATCCTGCAGTAAAAGGGGCATGCTGCAGGTAGACAATCAGGTACGCAATACTGAATCGTTCCGGATTAATTTCGGCCAACTATGGGTCTTCACTGTGCACTGATAATGCAAGCACATTGGCGTCTTTTGCCTTTTTTTTTTTTTTATCTCGTTGAGATGCCGCCACCAAGGCACCTCGACTCAAGAAACTAATACAGAAGCCGGTAAGCCACTGCGACTTTTCCATAAATAAACAGGGTGTTTTTTCAGCTAACTTGAAGTATGGCTTCAAGAGAGAGAAAAAAAAAAAGAAAGAAGAAGAAATGTCAACGCGCTTTGAGAAGGCACGACTAGTGCAGAGTTATAGGCAGCTGCACTAGCCAGGTCATCATGTATTTTGAATGTGCACAATATTTCCTAATTATTAAAAATAATTTTGTTAATTCTTTATCTCTTACTTTAAAGCAAAACTGCAGACGTTACATTTAAACATGTTGATGAATGCAAACTGAGCCTGTTTTCTTTGAACGCATCTGACCAAACAATAAATCCCACCAGATTAAAAAGAAAGAAATTGTTACCCGCCTATGTGCTCCCGCTCACGGTGTAAGCCATCAAAAAAAAAAAAAAAAAAAAAAAAAAAAAAAAAAAAAAAAAAAAAATAAGCGGGCAGCTTTGTCGTACTGCATGCATTATATAAATGAGCAAATAAAAAATGTGGCTACGTATATGGATGAAATGTGTTCATACAAGGCCGCAATGGAGAAACCGACCGCTGGTCAGAGCCATGGTTCAGCAAGCGCGCTTCGTTTTAGCTAGAATCTTGGTTTCAGCTTGGTAGTCTTTGCACAGTGAAACGGTAGTAATCGAGGAAGACAGAGAGAGAGAGAGAGAGGGGGGGGGGGGGGGGGGGAGGCTTTCGGTGCAAGAGAACGAAGACCGAACGAAAGCCGAACAGGTCTGGCACTGAAACTACAGCTATCGATGCAGCTGGCACTGCTCACTATTACAGCTTTTGCGTTGATCATTTTACCTGTTCCCTTTTTTTTACCATCCGGTTTAAAATTCTTGATGTGCACGTGGAATACCGTAGTTTGGGTTTATCAAATGATGAAGTATCGTTTGGTCACTGGTATGCCTCGACTGCTTTCTGCAATTCACTTTTGTTTCCTTATTGTCACGTACTACGTAAGTCCAAGGCTGTCATATAAACGCTGCTCTTCGCTCACAGTAAATTGTTGCATGTCCAGTGCCTGTACCGTATTTCTTTTGTATCTCGTCCTCGCATTTTTGTAGTGCTTCCCCTCACTATATATCCTTTGTTTTACAAGATCACGAACCTGCACTCTGTTACGCGTTAAAACTAATCAAAGGTTCTCGGTCTTTACGAAGTACCATGATCGTTTCAAAGCAAAGTGACCAGTGCCTACTTTAGAGGAATTGCTGTCCCCTGTGGCCGTTTTATTCATCGAGACTGTGCGACCGAGTTCTTTAAACTCGGTTGTGCGTTGATGGGCCTATAGCGTCGGAACGCGCGAGCGCATAGTCACACGGCCTTTTTTGAATGCAGAAAAGCAACCATGCTTCGTTGATTTTGAAGAAAACGACATAAGTGGGCATTTTAGAGTCCAGCTCCTTGGCGCCCGTTCCTGCGTTTCGCGTCGTCGTCGCCTTTGTCCCTCGTAACCAGCTCCGCAGCAGGGGCAGCGCGCGTTCCTGTCGCCACCGTTCGCCGCTGCGTGTACCCCCCTCCCCCCTCCCCTTTTCCTGCGTGGCAGTGACAGTGTTCTCCGGTTGCCGAAGCACCGGCTCGGCATCAGCGGATCACGGTGCATGCATACCGATCCGAAACGCAGAGCCACGTTGACTTGACTCGCTAGTGGCGCCAGTGGCATCGGTCAGTTGCTGCTATCTCTTCGCCGCGCAACGTTCCTATGGGCCCATGTGCTGCCTACCACGACCTCCCGATAACATAATTGCTCTCTTCACTCCCCCTCCAATGCCACTCCTGTGCGGCAGCAATCAGAGCACCGGATCGGTGGCGGCGGATCTGGATATGGGCACCGCCCGAGCCGTAACGCATAGCCGCCGCCGTTCGCAACCGCGAACCGCCTGCCTAAAAGTTGTCTGTAATAGTACATATACATGCCTTGCTCGAATTATTGCCTCAATCTATCGAAAAGCTGAAACAGCTGATGAGCTGCGCTCAAATTTCGCATTAGAAAATACCTTAATCGTCGGCAATTTTCTCCAACATGCGCTTCTACTTTTACAAAATTCTGAAATCAACAATAAAACCTTCGTTAATATAGCACTGTCAATAAGCAAAGCAGCACCATTCAAAATACTCTTACGTGGCGATCTGCCCAAGGCACAAATGTGATGGTTAGATGAGGATGAGATGACTTACTGGCTGCTGGCACAGCGCGATCGCTTCGTCCCGCGCCACTGCCAACTTGTCATCTTTTGGTCTGTCAATATATGTATGTACATGCTAACCTGGTTACAACAGCTGTCTGCAACTCCACAGGAGTCAAAATTTTGCTGAACGCATCGTCGTTTTGTTTTAATGTTTGGCACAAATTAGCTGGAACACCTAGTATAAATGGGAGGTCGGCCTATTTTACGCCTAGCTAGGTGCATTTAACCTCGAGTTCAAGCGGTGCGCGTATCCGGAAAAATTGCGGTTGCGCCTTTCACCTCAACAGGTGAGGGTAGCACACGTGACCTACCGGTCCCCCTCCATCTGTGGTGCGTTGGACACTGCGTTCTGAAAGTGAGTGCGAGCTAACTTACCCTCTGCTCGCGGATCTGAGCCTCGAGTGCCTCGAGCGAGTGCGGGGGTCCCGCGGCGGCCTGCCGGTCCAGACGGGCCTCCATGCGGCTCAGCCATGCCTCCAGTTCGCGTCGCCGGTCGTCCAGGCTGCGGCCGGCGTCCGAGGCGAGCCCTTCGAGCTGGCGACGCCGCTGAAGCGCCACCGATTCGCTCCGGTCCCATTCCTCGCGAAGGTTGGCCACTGCGCATGGGAGACAGACTTTGTCGTCAGGAACGATGCAGAAACCGGCGTGAAAAAATAAAGATAAAGAAGGAGCCTCTAGCATTCTTTTTCATACTGATGAAATGGGAAGATATGGCAAAAAATGGAAGAAGTCAAATTTATAGTGCGCGATATGCATACCGCGAAAGGAAACAGTGATGGGAATGAAGCAGTCCGGGAATAGCTACATCTTCCATGTCGGCGGGATAATACTCTAAATGGTTGATTGTAGCCCCGCCCTGTTGATATATTAATTTCGAGTCGAAGTTGACATGAAATGTTAAAGAGGGAAATAACATGGCTGATACTCAACAAACCGTTATTTTTCGGGAGATATGCAAAAACTTCAAAGGACCATTTCAGATTCTGAACACAAATAACCAATGACCTCTCTCTGAACAAGCACTTATTTGTGCAAAACTGAAGCAGCAGACGTAACACGCCTACTACAGTCCAACATGGTAATCAACAAAACATGGTAATCAAATACTTGTAAAAAGAGATAGCGGACGTACCACACCCACGTAGAATAAAGAAAAAAAAAATATTTCGTGCTTGTTCAGAGCAAACAGCAAGCTGTGAAATAATAACAACAAAAGAAGGAACTGAACTATTCAATCAAACAACAAGCAGTGCTCAGAGAGCAAAATGAAGCTTGGAATCAGCTGTTGAACAGTCTTCCCGAGGATAAGTGCATGTTGCTTACTTCGTTCCTGAAAACTGAATTTTAACAACTGAAGCAAACAAACAGCGCTGTCGACGTAAAGCGTGGGCTTGAAATGCAACACAACACGTGAAAAAAAATATTATAACAGCTCCTAAGCCCAACGTAGGTGTTCAGTGCTACACTCCAGAAAGAAACGAGGAGAGAGAAGCCCGCAGGTACAAAATGCAGGTGGAAATTCACGTTCACGAAATAATGCTCTGTGGCTAAACGTAGTGCATCACGAAAGCTCGGGTTACACGTAGTAAAGCTGTGTAATTGTCGTCCATCGTTCATCTGAAGAACGAACGCTTCTCATTCTCTTTTGTAATGACGTCATCTGTAGCTACTGCGCATGCGCAAGGCGCACAGCCAGCCTGAGGAGCCGGCGCAACTCTAACGTCACGCACGTCGCATCTAGCTACTGCGCAACGCGCGCAGCGAGGCTGAGGAGTCAGCGGCGGCCCAAGCGGTGCACTGTTTGTTCGGCCTCTGACGTCACGCGCGGAGCAACTGTTTCCCGGCGCATTCGTAGTAGCAGCTCCGAGTCCGCATGGCGACCTTGGCTTTAAATGACACATTGAAGCCTCCGTTTCTAAAAGAAAGCGACCTTCGGCGTCACATTCGACACGTACAGCAAGCTAGCAGGTGGAATGAGTTATGCAGCGGGTACTGACCACTCGACGCAAGACACATTATTAAGATTATTTGACTCGACACGAAGAAGCACAAGAGAAATGGAACAGGCTGATAACTGTTCCCAGCAGACACACAACGGCTGCTCGCTTGAGAAAAGAGGGAAGAGGTAAGATGTACAAAGAGAGGAGAAAGACACATAAGTCAAGCGGCACAGTCACGACACGAATAATGTCAACAAGAAAGGCAAGCCTAAAAAGCAAAATGAGGCGGTAAATCGTCGAACCCCGGTGGTACGAACGATGGGATGAACCAGAAGACCGACAAGAACAATTTAGAGTGGAAACAAGCTGCAACATAGCGTTCTAATAATCGTCGCAGAAGAGCTGTCAAAGGAGACGATGCTAATGACGTTGCGAACCCTTCCGCGCAGTATACGAGCAGCGGCACGCATTTGCCCCTCTTAGCCCCGATCTCGAATTCGGCGCGGCACAACAGCCTCAGGCAACTACTAGCGCTCCACCACCCTTTCAGCGGAATAATCGAGGAAGGCGAGTTTTGAGCCAGACATCGTCTCGGGCATCTTGACCTCAGCCGGCTAGCGGATCGAGGGTTCATTAAGGCTTTCAGCGGGCCGAGCTCTGCTGCGAGTACGACAACAACGACAATGAACAGTCACTGCCACTCGAGCGCAGCGCAGGGAGGGCGCGGCGGACTACCGCGCGCATGCGAAAGCGCGCGATCTCTTAAGTCCATCGCAAACACGCCAAGTGCGGTGGACTCCCCTAATGCACACACCATCCATGTCGCCGCGCAGTTCCGTGCAGTAACGCTATCCGCAAGCAGGGCAACGTTCGCCGCATCCTTCCGAAAGCTTTTTAAAAGACGCGCGCGATTCGGTGAATCGAGTTCAACAGCCTCGAGAAATCGATCCCGCACACAAGTTCCTCGGAGGCGAATATTATTCCAGGAATGGTCACTTCGTGGAAAACGTGTACTGGCACGACGGTCGGTCCAGCGCTTTCAGCTTGCTAATGATTAGGCCAGTAGAGCGAATGCAACCTCCGCTGCGCTGCGATGAAGCCCTTATCCCGCTCCGCGAACCGGGCCAGCTTATTGCCCGTGCGCCTTGTTAACGAACGATGGAGCGAGTGAGAGAAGGGAAATTCTTCGAGGCAGGGGGCCTAACAAACCTCATCCGCGCGTCATCAGAGTTTAAGCCAATCGTTTCCGGGTCAGCAGCTCGCGATTTCCGGCTCGAGCACGCGGACTAGTCGAACTCCGAGAGCGCGGACGAGATTATATTAACGCCGTTACTGTGGGGCAGTAAATTTCAGTCCACCACGGCCGCATACGAAGTCATGGGCTTTTAAAGCCGCTGTCGTAAAGACCTATGCTAAACAAATCTGGTTGGGAGCCCTATAGTACAGAGAGCGAGAGCGAAAAATCGCACGCACAAAATAAGTCCGTGAGGTCGCTAGCCAACACTGCGTGTAAAGGCAGATGGATCATATCGACGCCGTCAAGCTATACATGGTTATCTGAATGAATCGTTATATTTTGGCGACCTTGGAATAATGGCTTTGTATTCAGCGAAGCGGCACGTTCTGAATACCGCCCCATCAAAATGTGGCGCCGGAGACCGGGGGTCTAACCGGCTACCTGGTGCCTAGACGCCTTGGACCTCGAGTCGCCGCGGGCCGGTAAAGACTAGCCGGTGCTCAAAATCCAAGCGGGTGACAACGTGGCGCGACTAATTTCGCACCCAAAAGCGAATATAAAACAAACCTAAAATGCCTAGAAAACTTCGTGCCGGCAGAAATGTGCGTGCAAGCGTGTGCCAAGAATAATGACGACACAAAGACACGCGCGAGATTAAATCCTTTAATTATGCCCCTAATTACTTAGTCGCTTCGGAGAACGCTCCATGCCGTTCCTCTCCAGGATGCAAGAAGAGAGAGAGAGAGAGAGGGGGGGGGGGGGGGGCGATCCGAGGAATCTGACCAGCCCGCCAGGGCCGGTCAAAGTGGTAGCGACTCGCAAGAGCAGCAGAAGCCCCTATGCTAATCTATACAGGAGGAAGACAGAGTGCCGTCGGCGCCTGTCCCCAAGAGCATGCCGATCGGATGACCTTAAGGGCGAAGACGGAAGAAGAGACGCTCAGGAAAAAAAAAAAAAAAAAAAAATGTGACACAAAGTGCAAGCGTTCGATAAAGGATGGTGTCTCTAGGAGAATGCTAGCGGCGAGTGCGTGCTCGCTGGGTTATGCTTATCCATTGTTAGCCTTTTGCTTTATTTACAAATCGATGTTTACCCCTTCTTTTTCTTTTTTCTTTTTTGCAATATTCCACCCCGGCAGAATTTCACAGGAATGCGTTAAAATGGGCTCGAGTACAAACTCGGTTATCTCTTTCAGACGCGGTACATGACCCCCCTCCCACAGGGTCACTCACCCGCCAGCACTGTAGGAGGACGGGGTTGTTGTTAGGGATAATTTGATTTGCCACCAGAGAAGCGAAGGCGGAAGACCCCGAATATCCGATTCAAAAGATAAATGTTCCCTCACTCTTTCCATCTGCCTCGATTAGCCCTTTTATGCTGTAAAACACAAGATTGTTTCTGCATTTTCCTTCTCACTAACGCTGGGATAACCATACTCAAGCAACGAATTGATTCGTCACCCCCACCCACTCCAAGAAAAAAAAAATTAAGATTAAGTAAACTTGAACGCACGAAACTGTCCTCTCTTTGAGCTCTTCGGCGTAAGAGAAGGCAAGTTGACCTGCGAGACATTGCCAGAGTTTTGACTCGATGGCCTTTACTATTATGACATGGACGCGTATTTTAGACAAGTTAAATTACATGATTACAGTAGTGAGGACGCTGAATAAAGAGCTTGGTTTGGTTTCGTTTGTGAGGTTTAACGTCTCAAAGCAACTCAGGCTATGAGAGACGCCGTAGTGGAGGACTCCGGGAATTTCGACCACCTGGGGTTCTTTAACGTGCACTGACATCGCACAGTACACGGGCGCCTTGCTTTCCGAGGCCGGGATTACATTAAAACGATGCTTTTCTCTGTGAGTGTGTGAATTCTCGGTTACTGCGCATGTCACCCTGCCGTTCGGTGTGGGCGCTCGCATTATTCATGTATTATTATCTTTGCAGTGTGTACCATGTGTGATCGCGTCTTTCACTTGAGCTCTGAAGCGTGCCTTTCATGATTGGTTCACAGGAATGGAAAGGCGCAGTATCTGTCATACTAGTTTCTGTGGGAGCCTGATCCGCGCCGTAAGGGAAGGAAGGCAGCTAGATGGGAGTGAAAGTGGAGCTGCTTATGTGATTTGGACAGCAAAGCTATGTTCAAACACTTGACGCCGCACGTGCTTGCTTTGGCCTTTGACAGTAGTAAAGAAACGTGCGGGCTCGACCACGCTTGATGCTCGCCAGTTTCCGCTTGTGCTAGTCGCCTATCATCCGGCCTGCGTGTGCATTGGATGGCATAGCTGCTATGTACTCGTCCACGGAAGCTGTGGTCAGATAAAGGAGAACAACAAAGTTTTAATCAAGCTTGTGCTTTTATATATGTTACAAACAAATCACGATGCTCATCATGCGTGCAGCGCCAGCCCTCGTGTATCGATCTGATTCGTCGATCGGAACTGAGTGGGTACGTGAGCATGGTGCATCTCGACCCAACTTGAAACTGCACTCAAGATCGTTAGCGATCGCGATCCGAAGTGCCCATGTGACAACGTTAAAATATTGCTCGTATAATCAGGTTCGAGCCATGCTTAACCCCCCCCCCCCCCCTCCCCCCCCTCTTCCACTTCCCACTCTTGTTACTGTGATTTTCATTATTACATACAGCGCTCCGGGAAACAAAGGCAGCGAATGCGAACAAAACAGCGCCAAAGCCGGACTGACAGACCCTATGTTCATGGCGGCCAAGAGCAAAGAACGCTTCCTGTCGAATTTCTCGCTTGGCGTGTGTGAGAATGCAGAAGTGGTTCGAGGCGAAATTAAGAGGAATGCGGGAGCACTGCTCAGAAACAAACTCTGGGTCGGCTGCGTGAATGGCGCAAGCGCGTGGCGAAGCGGCAGACAAAAATCAGGGGCTCGGGAAAAGGCAGTCCGGCGCGGCTCGAGGTGGCGAAACAAGCTCGAGCCCCCAGCGGCGCACTTCTCCTCTGGCCCCCGAGACAAACGACACCTCGTTATTTCAAATGCGAGGAGCATGCGAAGAACGCCAAGAACCAGGAGGGGGAGGAAGGCCGAGGGCCCTCGACAGCCGGAGAGAAACGAGAAAATGAAGGGGTTTCGCGCGCAAAGCCAGAGAGCGCGGGCGGGCATGAGCCAGGGGCTCCCGTAGGCAAGGAGGCGCAAAAAATAACAGAAGCGCGAAGAAAGAAAGAAAGAAAGAAAGAAAGAAAGAAAGAAAGAAAGAAAGAAAGAAAGAAAGAAAGAAAGAAAGAAAGAAAGAAAGAAAGAAAGAAAGAAAGAAAGAAAGAAAGAAAGAAAGAAAGAAAGAAAGAAAGAAAGAAAGATCTGCGCGCCCATGTCTTGAGAAAACAGAGAGTGGAAAATACCACCTCTCGCTCAGCTCGTGGCAAGGAGGGCTCACGGAATATGGGGACTGCGGAGCGAAGGCGAGTAGAAAGGTTGACTCAAACAGAAAAAACAAGAAACAGAAAAAAAAAAAACGAACGAACGAACGTATATAACAAAGCTGAGCCACAGCGAAGGAGGCCGGTCTCCATAACGCATCCGAGTAGCAAATAACGGTGCTTTCACCTTCCGAAGCAAGCTATATATATATATATATATATATATATATATATATATATATATATATATATATATATATGTATATATATATATATATAAAGCGAAGTGAACAGTTGGTATAGTATAAAGACGTGCGGTCATGGTTATCGCCTGTTTTGCTTCGCAAATGTTGGAGGCTGGCAATGAAACCGGACCATTCTGTCCACGAATGAGGGGCTACTCCTAAACGTTTCAATGAGCCCCACAAGCAAAGCGACTACACGCACCCAACAGCATGCCCGGGACCTCGACCTTGACGGCTAGTGCATAGGACAATACAGGTAAATGATGAATAATTTAATTTACTTGTGGAATCGAAGGTCGCTGACAATGGCTCACGCAAGCCGGGTCAATCCGTGTAGAAGACTGTGATGGCCTCGTCCAATCCTTAAAGCTTATTGACTCACGCAAGCCGCAAGCAGCGAGCGATTTAAGTGTTCTGAACACTTGGTCACAGATAGAAACACTTACTGCATTCGCTAAAAAAGAAAACAGCGAGTTTCACCATCACTTCGCACAGTTTTTTTTTTTCTGCTCGTGTACAAATAACAGGTAACATTGCGCATCGGAGCTTCTCAATTGCAGAAGTATTCAAAAGTTAGCAATGCAACACCATAAACCAAACGAAGCGGGCAAAAGCTTGCCAAAAAGCTCGGCACTTCACTCCTTGAAAACAGAAGCTCGCAGAAATCGGATGGACACGGTAAAGCAAACAGCAAGGAAGAAAGCTTTCACTATAGGTGGAGACTGTCAAGCGAGGCAAATCCTCGACACGCCTACCGCGCATTTGCCAAACGAAACTGGCACATCAGCGCAAAGCACTGTCATTACCCATTACCAGCTTTCACACCAGTCTCGACTCGCATTGTCGGCACTGAAATGCCGCTCACATTTCTGGCTCATACTGGACATTACGCCGACGCCTAGGAGTGTTTGCCTGGGCTACTCCGTGCGACGATTGCACGGCTCGCCTGGCAGTAACCGCCGGGATGCTGCAACGAAAATGTGTAGCGTCTACGAACAGACATGATCGAAGGCGGCGACAAACAGCACCTGCTATTTAGCGAGGACAACTGGCGCGCGACCAGGACAGAGTGTGCGAGCCCGCTTCATGGCACCGCGCGCGCACGCATACAAGCAGCTCAAGTTCAAACCAATAAAACGGCGCGCACAGGATGTCATTACAGCGTTTCATTTCGTTTCTTACTGTCACCTTCCTTGCGCAAGAGATTTATAATCTTTTTTGTTTTTTAAAGTATCACGCGTGTACTTGCTCAGTGAAAACCTTATACTTGTATAACTTACTTAAAGCTTATCTGTTACTTATTCTGTTTTTTATTCCCGTGTGCCCCACCTCTTACGTAATACCTTCTACCGAGGATCTTTAAGGTATTAAAACGAAAGTTACTGAGAGAGAAAAATAGAGATATCGGAGAGAATGAATTTTCCAAAGAATCAACCGACGGAAAGCAACCTTCCTTTTCTTGAGGCAGCCCAAGGACCTTCGCCCAAGCTTTCATTACACGAGGCGTACACCCGAGCTTTTTACCAAATTTATATCGCACATATTATCCCTGTGTTTCAGCGCTTGAAGAACTCATGCTCTGAAGAAAAAAGGCCTAGACATGCTAATACCGACCTATAGGATTAATTCCTCTGTATTACGACAGTTTTAACAGCACTAAATCTTGGACAAACCCTTCAAGACTTTCGTTTCGACAGCATACGCGGAGTCCGCAAACAAACCGGAGCTCTAGAGCCCACTAATTGGCCTTCATAAAGCGGCGCACTCGGTACTGTTTATCAATTAACGACGTTCGTGGAATCAGCGACCGCGTAAAGCAAAGAGAGCTAGAGCGAGATCTGGTGGCCTTATTAGCGGGGCAGCCCACGCGTGAGGAAAAGAACTCCCAAAACGGCAGCAAAAGCTAGAAAGCAGAGGCAGGGAGTGCAAGCAGTTAACCACGAAACCTCCCGGCCTATACTTTTACCGTTAATTCGCACTCGGCGGTTCCTGCGGTTCCCTGGTCGCTCGCTTAATCGCGTTAGCGAGGAGAGGCAGCATGGCACGGTCAAATAACACGGGAAGAAATCAGGCTGACATGAAAGAAAGCGGCAACTTGCAGAGCAAAAATAAGCACGGTTAATCTCATCGTTAGGCAAACCTATAACCAGCGCAAAGAGCGCTACGGAAAGAAAGGAGAAGCCGAAAAGAGACGTTTATTTCTTACGCTTTCTCTGTTAATATTCTTGCCGGTGGCCAACAGAATGACTCGAGCTGTTCGAGGATAAGCGGCGAAAGATAAAATTCGCTCGTGGCAAATACCAATTCAGGATGTCTTTTGGTTTGCTTTGGTACGGTATGGCTTATGGGCTGTAACGTCCCAATACGACTGAAGCTATGAGAGACGCCGTAGTGGAGGGCTCCGCATATTTCAACCGCCTAAGGTTCTTCAACGTGCACTGACATCGTACAGTACACGGACGCCTTGCTCTTCGCCTCCATCGAAAAGCGGTCGCCGCGGTCGGGATTCAATCTCGCATCCTTGGGCACAGCGTCTCGAGCGCACTATCCACTGTACCACCGTGGCGAGGCAGTAGCTGCCTTATGAGGAAAAGCAAGACACTAGAGCCAAAAGCGCAAAAAAAAAAGAAAAAAAGAAAAATGGGTGGACAAAGCGCGCTTCGAACTCGGTCCCTAGGCACATATCAATCACTAGTTCAGCACGCTAACCACTCGGCCACGCCGATTTTTTTTTTCTTTATTTCCTGACCGAGGACGTACAGAAAAAAGACACATGTGACATCAATAACATGACAAAATAAAAAATCAAGCATTGACTTAAAGCTTCAGCCTTCCTTAGCTAAAGTTGTCGGATTAAAAATCCCTCATATGTGACAACGCTTCAAAACTAACTAACCATTCTGGCTCTAGTTTTAAAGCTTTCTGTTCGTCCACATATGCCCGTATGCTCTCTCTAAAGAGCTGTCTCGCTGAACGTGCATCGACGTCACCGTGCTCTACAGCCATTCTGCTTTTCCATATGCTGTGGAGAGCCAGTAGCATCAAAAGATCCAACGGTGTATCATTGTTCGCTTCTACTGGCAAGAATCGGATACCATGTGGGTTTATGGGTAGTTCTTTTTTAAGCGTCCTCTGGAGCACGTCCCATAAAAATACGGCATCCCAGAATTCGAGAAACACGTGTTCAATCGTCTCCTCTTTCCTGCATATTATGCAGTGGACACCCCAGGGTACAAAAAGCCCTTTCTGTTCCTTCCATTTCTTTACCTCCAATGTTCCAGTGTGCAGCTTAAAAAAGAACGTTTTCACCCCTGCCGGCACCATCATCCTCTTCACTCTTTTAAGAACATTTTTGCCCCCGGTAGACGAGTACACAGCTCTGTACAACGGTTCTGGAAGCCCCACATCGCACAAGTCTTTATACAGTTTTTTCCGGTTTACACTCCACAAATAGACTAAAGTAAACCGCACCATCAAGAACCTGTACGCCAAGACCACTTCCCTTAGATACCCGTGGACACCTCCTGACATGCGGTCAGAAGAAACGACAATTCCCGGGAGAGCTTGACCCAGGCGCAACTGACAGGCCGTATACGAAGAAATGGATTTTTCACATTCCTCAAAAACATGAAACGATTGACTAACTGGCGCAGAAACAGATGTGCCAAACCAAGCACGCCGTCCTCCACCCGGCGGAAGAGATTTGTCCGACTTGTCCGTTCCCACGAAGACCCCACACAAAGACGGCAAAGATACGATGCATCTTTTGGACATTAGCTCTTGAGCAATATAAAACTTGAAGCACATACCAAACTTTTGTCACTAAAAACAAATTACAAATCGTGGCCTTAGCAAACACCGACCACTGCCATCCATTCCATTTGTCCACTCTATCTTTCAATTTACCGGCTTGGTTTTTCCAGTATGGGTCACTGTCCCGATACGATTCAGGAGGGGCACCAAGGTAGCTGACAGGGTTGGTAACAAATTTCATGTTAGAAAAAATGCCTGGGGTCGCTGGCCACCGTGCCAGAAGCCCGGGCACTTGCCCCAGTTAACAGCACTGCCGCTTACAGCGTAAAAATCTTTTACAGTTTTCACAACTTCTACGATGCTTTCGTAGTCTACACAAAACAACGCGACATCATCGGCATAAGCCAAAAGCTTCACTTCTGCTTCATGCAGCTTGAAGCCCCGCATTTTCTCATGCTTGATAATGCTTAAACATAAAGGTTCAAGATAGATGCAAAAGAGAAGAGGTGAAAGGGGGCAACCTTGACGAACTGAGCGTTGGACAGCAATACTGTCACCGACAGATTTGTTCACAATTAGCCTAGTTGTACAAGCACTGTAAGCCATAGCCACTCCTTCTCTGATGACGCATCCGACCTTGACATAGTCTAATATACACAAAAGCAAGTCGTGGGGCACTCTATCAAAAGCCTTTTCAAGATCTATTTGGAGCATTGCTACTCCAAGTCCACCAGCATCGCAACATTCAAGAATGGCCCTCGCGATGTGAATGTTCGTAAAAATGGGCCTGTCTTTAATACCGCATGTTTGGTGGTCTCCAACAATATCTTTAATAACTGTTTGCAGTCTTTTAGCTAGTATTTTCATAAAAATTTTATAGTCGACATTTGTTAAACTAATCGGCCGGTAAGAGGTAACACTGCGTAATTGACCTCGGTCCTCCGTTTTGGGAATACTGTGCTAATTCCCAAAACTCGGCCACGCCGAGAGCTGAAAATGTTAGAAACATTTCTGCATTTTATGTTATGACCCGCATTTATAAGGTTGGGACTTCATGTTTCGCAGTCTACAGGCCCCCATTGCTACCGCTCTAACAATTAGAACTTCTTGATCATTGGAGCTTGCTGTCTGCTCTCACGACTTGCAACCGATGTGCTGGGTGCCTATGCGCGCTATTTTGTGCACTGGAATCATTTTAACGTGTGGAGTTTGACATCGCTGGCAAATTTACCAACGCCGGCTCTTCGGTGGTGCTCTGCTACCGTGGGCGTAATTTTCGCCAAACACGGAGCTTTAGTACAAACTTCCAAGGAAAAAAAAAATGCGACTAAGCTTCAATACCGGCAAGCGCCGTAGCGATGACCCTATATTGCATGTAACTAAACCTTATTTGTATGTAAACATTGCGGGAAGCGTTGCGATGGCCAAGAGCTCGGCTGCTTCACACGCAGAGTAAGAAGGAGCGCAAAAGTTTGAGAAGCATGCCAAATATTATGCATTACAAGCGCTGTATGTTGTTGTTTTTTCTCTCATGGGCCCATCGACCGGTAAACTACTCTCTTCCTCGTTTTAGTTTTTCTTTCTGCTGTTTATACTGGGCTGTGGTGCAGGCTACGCTCGCCTGCGATTGAGCCCGCATTGAACATTTTGGCAGTAATCATTGTGTTAGAGTGCCCTTAAGATTAGCTGTGAAGTTGGTTATGCATGGTAGCCCACATTATTCAATTCCAGCTTTACTTGTGCGTTAATCGTCAGTGTGTCATGAGATAGAGGCGCGGCGGCCAAGGTCTCTCTCGAAACGCTCGAAACGACCTATCGAAACATGGAAACTCTAGAAAAAAAGATGCTGCCTTTGTTTTCTTACAATGCGCAACGACTTCGCAGCAAAAAGCGCTGGCTTGAACCATATTTTTCATATGCGCCCCGATGGTCGATTGCGAGTACGCTGTTGCCCTGTTGGCCCCTGAGGGATGCTACTCCGGCTGACGCCGCAGGCCGCACCGGCTATACTGGGGCACTGGGGCAATGGGACCAGTGCAGCCCCAGCGCACATACAGCGCTTCTCCCAGTGCATCGCGGATGCCAGTGACACACCCAGCGTCAAAAGGCTAATCCCAGCGTTTTTCCCCAATCGCACCAGTGCAGCCAGTGTCTTCCCGTTACTGCTCCAGTGAATATCGCAGACCTCCAGCGTGCCCAGCAGATCCAGTGCAAAACCAGCGCGAAAATCTTACTGGTTTCGCACTGGAGACGCTGGCTTTTGCAATGGGGCTACCTCTTCGGTTAATCTAGCTGGTGGTTTAACGTTTCCCTGAGAATGTCAAAGGTGGCGGCGCGGACGCGTTGTACAAACAACAAGACGTAGAAACGTCACTTACTGCCTCGTGACGTCAATTCCGATGCCGCGATGTCACTAACCGTCAGGTTATGTCACTCCATTCGAGTCAACGACAATCATCCGGTCTGGTAAAGTCACTTCTATGCAGCCAATGAGCGATTTTAATGACCGAAAACACAATCTTTCCCACGATGCTTCTTACACTATATCACTGAAAATAAAACCGCCCATAATCACAAAGCTTCTGTTCTAGCAGCTTCGGCTGAAAATTTACTCAGCCTTTTTCTTAACGCTCTGCTCGCTCATAACACGTACACCAAGAGAGCGGGCGTATTCCACGCTTGTCACTCGTCCTTGCAAAGGAAACTGCAGTTTCAGCATAAAAAGGGTACACATAAAGAAAAAGCAAATCGATGCAGGAATGAACATTAAATAAACGACCCGTGCCTGCGTTACAAGAAAAAAAGGAGGGGAGAAACACGAGCTGCTCGGGGAACTATGGGAGAGCGCCGAGAGTCATCACTGCGGTGAGCCCACCCACGAGAGGCGTGAAACAAGAACGCGGCGAGTGGACAGAAACACGCCTACATCAACACGTTCATTTTATTTTTATTTTTTTTAAGCGAGAAAAACTAAAGCTAGAAAGAAAGCTGCAAGTCCCGCGGGCGAATTATTGCTGCCATGAATACGCCGAGAACTACGCAAAACACGTCCGCACTCATTTTAGAGGGAAAGTAGAAACACGCCTTTCTACGAGAGCACCAGTGCTCGCAGAAAACGAAAGAGGGCTGTGCCGAAATAAGATCTCAGTGCGCGGGGAACGCACACAGCAGAGCCCCACGATAGCACCTGGGGGAGAGCACACACAACGGAAGAAACAAAAAAGCGCAAACAATGCTGGACAAGTAATGAGTCAAGGGGGAAAACCGTCCCGGTATGGCCCCCGAGGAAGGCTATAAAGGACGAGGAAACGGAAGCGAGAACAGGAAAAAGGGCAGAGATGACGGAAAAGTGCAAGAGAAGACATGCAGAACGACTGAGGCCTGGCTATAATTCAGCGGAAATGTTAGGTTGGTTACAGCGCGAACACGTTACCATCCAGCACGATTTTGGAGTGCCGACGAGAAAAACAAAATGCTACGGTAATTAAAGTGTCTATGCAAGGACGTGAAAACGACCGAAATATCACTCAGAATCACGCGGTGTGTCACGAGTGCTTATTTTGAGGCACTTACATAAACTGTCGTAACCTGCTGCTGTGACATGCGTATGCTTCTGCTTCGTAACTATAATCGCGGTTCCGCAGCAATTGTTGATTTTGGAACCCTCGTCTCTGCAGATTTTAGAATGTACGACTGGCGGCTGAAGACAGTAAGCTCCAGCTCAAAACTGTGCACAAGTACTTTGAGGGACAGCGGATAGATCGAAGCCGTACAGCCACCAGTAAAAAAAAAAAAAAAGAGAGAGAGAGAGAATGCGCAGAAAAGTTTACAGAAAGTAACGTGCCCCACATGCGCAGTAAGGAGTAGCCATATAGAAGCAGATTGCATGCACGGAGAGCAAGTTCCCAGAAATCCCTATACCAGGATGAGGTACCTGCACATGACAATAAGGTTGGTTGGAGAGGCGGGATCTCAGGCGTCGGATGTATAAGGGGCACATGATGATAACGAAAGCCTCATCGTGACAAAGTCGGGAGCTATGAGGATATTCTTTCCCCTGAGATGATGTATTTTAGTACTTTAGTGTAAGGCAATATGCCAGGACAGGTGATTGTTATTTCACGTTAGCAGCCTCCAACTTCGCTGTTACGTTACGTCGATAATATGTAGTGCGCCCATTAAGCACTAGCCAAATGTTTTTGTTACTGGTTTTGTAACGCGCTACTATAACTGCTCCAATGCAGGAATAATGACTATGGAGTGGAAGCTCCCAGGGCACATACGTAATTCTCAGCAAAGTAGCTAGGCGACCGAAAAAGGAAATTGTTACCTTACTGCGCATAATGCGAAAACAAGTTATTGGCGGCAGCAGCTTTTCCGAATGTGAATTGAAGGAGAAGCCCAACGACAAAGGTTGCGAAGCAGACAAAAACAAAGAAGAAACAGCTTCCCTACCAGGAACAGTGCAGCTAATGAAAAAAAGAAAACAAGAACAAAAATGGGGAGAGCAGCTAAAGTGGCAGAGAAGCGGGTCAGAACGACTGGTGTCGAAGAGTTGCGCGGATGAAAACGCGTAAATAATTCTAAACCGCGCATATATACCGCGCAACGAGCGAAAAACTAAAAACGGGTGACTAAAGAAAAAACAGGGTAAGCTATAAGCAATCGAGCGAGATCAGTGCCACGCAAATCCAGCAGCCGTACGAAAGGGAAGATCCGATACAGACGCGCAGGCAAAGTATCCACATAGTCAAAGGCGGCACAGCGCTGGGCGGCCTCATGGCAGGGGTGAAAATGACGACGCTCCGGAGAGGCAAGCCCCGCCGTTGATCGGAGGATGACACAAAAGAAGGCTCCAGTGGGCGGCACGTACAGAGCGCACACACGATCTACGAGTAAATAACAAGAGGAGCGGCAAAGAAACGACGCTCGACGGCGGAGAAAGGGCCCCAGCGGAGAGCAAGAGAGACGACAGCCACCACGGCGCTTGCCTTGCCTGCGTGGAACAGATGGAAGCCGGGAAGGAAGCGCGCCAGAAAAGACGGAATGAACGACGCACCAGCTGCGCCTGCAACTCAGTGGAGAAGGGAAGAGGGGGTGGTTGAGAAAGGGAGATTGGGTTTTGGTCTCAGGCATTCTCCCAGTGGCCCGTTATCCAGTTATGTATAGACACAAACCAGCCCCCCCCCCCCCTCCCCCTCATTCTCCCGCCTTCCTTTTGCACCCTTTCACCCCAGACAGCCAACGTTACAGTGCGCTAGGATGTCCGCGACGGCAGATCGGATCTCTCCTCAGAGCAGTCGTCGCTTCTTGTTCGGCACGCATAACGTAGCTCATTCATAATGAAGCGAGCGCATTGCTGAGGCGGTCTCTGTCTATTCCCCAATGCATTGCGCGCCCGCTCAGTGGCATCTGCGTTTGCCACTGCCAGGGCCGGTCAGCGAACAACGAGGCGACGACCGAGCACGCAAAGCCGGGGCAGCCTCCTATAGTGCACAAGCAGGTGCGTGTATCAACGCATCTTTTCCATCACCTGCGCCCAGGTTGTAGTTTACTACTCTCTTTCTCGGGTTTTCGATCTAAACGGCGCTGCACGCATGAAAGCGGAAGTAGATGCCAGCGGGTACTAACTACTCCACCCATCGCGAATACGCAAACTTGACCAAGAGGTCAATGGCGGTACAAATTATAAGACGCCAGAGCGACCAACTTCCTCAGTCGAAATTAGCCCACCCGGGTGGTTAGGGCGGTCAACTCCCGAACCCAAGACGTGGGATCGAATCCCGGCCGCCGCAGTCGCTTTTCGATGAGGCGAGAATCAGGGCGCACGCCTGCTGCGCGATGTCAGTGTACGTACGTAAAAGAACAACAAGGATCGGTGGCTACTCCCGGCCTTATAAAGCTAAGAACACGGCTTTTCGATGGAAGAGCGGCCGGGCTAGAAATCAGGGGACCCCGTCGTCGTTTGCCACCGGCGTTTGTACCTGTTGTGCATGCCGTCATTGCACCCACCGTCGCTTGGCCGACAGCTGTTGCGACGCGCGTCTCTCTCTTCTCTGTCCGCATGAGGCAGCGGTGGTGGCTCAGCTACACAGCCAATTAGCAGGCATGTGCACCTCCTTTTCCTTCTTCCTACAGCGGCCTTTTTAAGAACCCCAGGTGGTCGAAATTTCCGGAGCCCTCCACTACGTCGTCTCTCATAGCCTGAGCCGCTTTGGGACGTTAAACAACAGATTCGAGTAACTTCCGCCAAAAGCCTTTGGAGCACAGTGGACGCTAACCTCAAAGATAAGCGGTTCCGCTAACAACGAGCAAATGCACAGTCGGTGAGCCGTTCTTGGGAAGGCGCAATTAGTCAGTGCTTCAACGCATATCACAGGTTGGAGACGACTGGACTGTTTGCCAAAAATGGCTCAATATTCAATCGGAAAATGCTGAAACACCTCTATGCCTTCTCTTTCCAACAAGCTCGTCCGACTCCCGACGGGTAAACAGCAGCACAGATCTGCACACTAGTATAACGTGCGCGAGCAGCATCTCAAATATATGTGAAAATGAAAAAAAAAAAAGAAAAAAAAAGGAGCGGCAAGTGAATAGAAAAGTATTGTTAGGTGTCTTCCAAAGTCAGCGTTTCCACTAACGCAGGGAACGTGGCGCTCGCATTTATGCCACCACTCCCCCCTCCCCCCTCTCTCTCCAAGACATACACACACGCACACACATCGAAACTCCACCTTCATCTCTTATCGACCAATACAAGATACCCGCTGCCTTTTTGCTCATTTCTTCGAAACCAAACTGAATATTCTTCCTCAGCAATAGTAAATCGAAAACCAACAGCCACAAAATGATGATGGGTAAGGATAAAATGCTAACAATGCCGCTAGCTCGTGGAAAAAGAAAACGAAGAGAGCTGCAGTTCAGAAGAAAAACAGAAGCCAAACCTCCGCTGCCGGAGAGAAAGCACACAGGCAGTTTTAAATCCATCTGCGGCTCTTCAACGCTGCCATAACGTCTCTTTGCCAGGGGCGCGCCGAAGTGGGGCAGAAAAACTTCGCTCGCTTTCTTTCTTTTTTTCTCAAACTCCTGCCTCTTTGTGTTGAGACTGCTGCTGGGAGAAGGACGAGAAGAAGAAGAAACGGCTGCTCGCTCCTTGTGCATAGGCACGCGCGGCGCAGCCAAACGCGCGAGAGCCGCGGCCTGACGACAGACAAGAGAGGAGAACTTTTCAATTTCAGAGCCAAAGCCGCGAAAAGGAACAGTACTCAAGAAACGCACCGCCGTCAAGAGCTCGCTTTAACAAAGCTGGCAGCGAAGAAACACAAGACAAGGCAAAATAAGCCAAACTGGAGAACGGTGGAAAAATAACGCAGACATGCACCTGCGTTTCGTGCGCGAAAGACTGGCAAGAAAGAGGCATTTTCGGCGAAATGAAACAAAGCAAAATAAACACGGTGATCGAACATAATATATATATGGGGATCCATCAGAAAGAAACCGAAGAGAACTGGGGAACAGAAGAGGCACCCTCTTGGCGCCCTTTCTACCAGAGTTTCATGCCAGAAAAAGAAAAACAATAAAAACACCGAAGGAGGGAAACTTGAAAAGGACAAGGCTCTCAGCTTTGCAGGACAGCCAGGAACACGAGTGAGAAAAAAAAATGACAAAAAGACGGGCTTCGTAAATCTGACACAAGAACTAAACGATGTCAGAACAAAAAGCAGCAGCGAAAAAAAAAAAAAACACAACAAAAAATAGTGAACGATGAGACAGAAAAGTGCCAAAGAATGAAAAAGGAGAAAGAAACCGGCAGGAGGAGACGACGGCAGCGGCGGCAAGGCGTTCGCGTCTTGCGTTTTCTGGTGCACCGATACGTAACGTTTCCACCTGCTGCGCGCTCAACCCCTCCCTCCCTTTTCCTGCCAAGGCCCTTCCTTCTGAGCTTCCGCTACTCCTTTCACTACGCTGCCTTTTTCATCGAGGTTTCGCTCCCCTTTTATTTCACTTCCTCTTCTACGTCCCTGAAGTGGAAACGTGCTTTCCCTTCTTCCCTCCAACTTCTCCCCCACTCGGTCGCTCTTATTTCCTGCGTGGTTGGCCAGGCATTGAAAAGCCACTTTCCACTGTCTTACAGAGAAAGCGAAACGCTTCCGAGATGTATTCTACCCAGTGGGGAAAAGGGATACGCAGGAAAAATAGTAGGGAAGTTTCTTTTTGGCAGCACGCTCCCCGAAGCCGCGTATTTCGGGCTTTTCATTTTTTTTCTTTGCGTCTGCATTATTCTTTTTTTTTCTCTCTCCCTTTTTTTTTTCCTCCCTACACCCGTCTCTACGTTTCCCTCGGCCCCTCTCCAAGAGGGACGATGATCCAGTTTCGGGTTTCAGCAGGCGCCGGCAGTGGCAGCGCGGGGGAAGCTTCGTCGGACACGCAGCGTTGAAAACGGGGGCGCCGGGATTTCACCCGCGAGAGGCCTGCGGCGCGCCGTGCGCTTGATAATATACGGGCGCCAAATCACACCTCTCCGAGAACCCGGGGCCGGCTGCGTCGAACGCCGCGCAGCTTCCTTCCCGTGGCCGAGCGGTCGTCAAGGATCGCCGCCCGCGCCGGTGAACTTGTAGGCTATAGGAAACGCGACTTCGTAAAAAAGGAAAACAAAACAAGAACCCCAAATACGACAAAGGCGGAGGTCATGATGAAGTTGCACGAACTCAAGATGACCCCATCACAACGATTCAACCGCGAATAATCTTTCGACACTTGAGAAAAAAAAAATTGAAATTTAGAAAGAAAAAAAGAAACTTCGAAGTTGGTATTTCAGCACATCGACGCTAGCAGACTCTGATTAAACAAAACTATAGAGCGCTATATTCAGAAAGGTTGTGGAAAAAAGATGAATCACATTAAAAGCGGTGTCGCTGATCACAGACAAGGACGATGAGGGATGCACTCAAGGCCCGCAATAGCTATGATACGGGCTGAATGAAAAATGCAAGGCCGTAGCTGCGGATAGTTTGCACAACACCACAACGGGAATTTAAGAGGCTGTCTAATGCAACAGGGGCGGAACGCCGGTTCGGACACAGCTGTTATTTCATTCTGCATGCGCTGGAAGAAAGTCTGTGCTTGAAAACGACACGCAGACGCGCAAAACATGACTTTTCGAGGAGCACAGCCTAATCTGATGAGTCATTCATAACGCAGGGTTTCAAGACTATTTATAAAAAGTAAGGTTGTAGGTCACAAACCTACGCAGAGGATGCCAAATCGTCACCAAGTTATATAAATTCCCACGTGAGGCACAAATAAAAATAAACTGAGTCTACTAGGGCACTACAAACACCACTTGGACTTAGGCACAGCAGTGGAAAAAAAAAAAAAAAAACGCATTTTTTTTAAGCGATAGTGTTTACAGCTATTTTGGTCGAAAAGACGCAGCCGTCACTGCAACCCAGAATTGACAAAAACGTGCCGGAAAAATGCGCACGCGATTACGTATGTAAATTGTAATAACCGTTCTTGACCAAAGAAGCGGTGTCAAAGGTGTTATCGCCCCTGCTTAAGCATCCTCCCCCCCCCCCCCCATTTTTTTGTTCTTGTTGTTGTTCGTTTTATAAAAGTCTCACCGACCTTGCGTCACTAACCGCTCTGCTCGACTACCTCCGCAATCAATGGCCATTTCAGGCACGTAGGCTGCGCGCTTCACTCAGAGTCATTAAAACATCTCAACGCTCGTCCGAGAACTACGACACCGCGACATCACGCGGCCGTGATCTGGCGCTAACGAACGCTGTATCGGGACAACCGCCAACACGCACTACGCCACGCGCGAAAATAATTAGGGAAGTCTCCGAGGTAACTTCGCCCGCTTGCCCGTTTTCTTCATCCTTTCGCGTCCAGGTGCGAGGCCGGCCCCGACTCCAGCCGGGAGCTGTCCATGCTTGAGTTACGGCAAGAAATAGTGGAGGAGGAGGGTGAAGAGCCAAGCAGCGCGAAGAAGTCGATAACGAAAGAGAGAATGATAAAAGAAAAGAAAAAAAGAAAGAGAAGGAAGAAGATGCCGAGGTGCCCGGACCAGGCACCATAGCTGGGCCGCCCCTTTTTGCAGCTCTTCATAACTCCGCAGTTACCCAGCGCTAACGACGCGTGCCTCGGCGCCATTTTCTTTACGACCGGCCAAGGCTTCCGTTAATTGCGTCGACGAGGCGGCAGCTCTCCCGGAGTTCAGGTACGGTGAGAGCAAAAAGAAGAGGGGGAGAAAAGAACCCGGGTGGGCCAACATAAACAGCACGCGAACGCTCACAAAACAAAACAACAAAACAAAAGCCCCCCAAAGATGCTACATCAAAGGAAAACACACAGCAAGCGCGTATAACATATGGAAGCACCTCGACCGACAATTCGATAGCGCTCGCCGAGAGAGCGGGCAGGGGAATAAGGTAGCGAACGGGGAGAGGGGAGGAGAGTGGGGGAAAGGTAGGAGCGCACGAGACACCAGCAAAAGAAACCAAGAGAGGGCCTTGTGCTGTCGACGCAAGAAAGCTTGCAACCGAAGTACCAGCGCAGTTACCGAAGGAAAGAAGCCGAAGCAGGGATGCAAAGAACAAAAGGGCAACAAGGACACCTCGGGCCAAGGAACGTGTCTTCGCTTTCATCGTCAATGCACTGAAGGAGAGCCGCACAACGAGGAACCTTGTGCCCCGTTCCACAAGATGTTTAACGCGATAGCGTTGAAGGGCGAGGTACGTAGAAAATCCGACGTCGCCGTCCGCGTGTTGTGAACGATAACTCTCGGGGATGGCGCTCACTGTTGGTAGCTGGCAGCTCGCATGGCCCGGCATTAATTATTCGGTAGTTTGTACGACTTCACGAGACATATCAGAAACAAGGTGGGAGGAGCAGCAAACTCCGGTTGCTCATTTAAGGTGGGAAGGTGGAATACGAAGCAACCTTCCAGTGCCCATGGATGCCGAGTAAGGCACGCTATACTTCTACGGCTATCAGTCCCGCTACTTCGACTTCTATGACCACAAAGCACTGGCCAGTAACGGCCACTGCTTTGCTGAAGCTAGCCATGACCGTACCAAGGAACTGCCAATTTTGAATGGAACGAAGTGTAAGCCAGCGCCTTTCGCTATGATAAAAGCTAGCGCCTATTTTTCGCTAGCTTCGGTCAATGCGAGCGGTAGTAATTTTTCACGAAAACACGAGAATTAATTTTCTCACTGCTTCGCTAGGTAGCGCCGATTGCAAGACTCGCGTGCATTAAATGTGCACTGCCTCAAAGTTTACTGGTGCAACGAGGTATAGAGGGGGACAGAAGAAGAGCACGCGTGAAGTGACCAAACTCGGAGCAAGATTAGGTTTGCGTAGGGCATTCTACACTGAGCAAAATAATGTCAGAAAGAAAGCGGATGAAGGTCGTGGGGTGCACGGGCAGACGCAAGAAACCGTAGAGCACCGTCCAGAAAACATCCGAGGAGGTCAGTTGCCCGCAGAAACCGCAGGAGAGCCCTCATAACTTGCTGAGCGGTAGCCGTAATACCGAAAGAGAATGATTTGCTCAGGTGTTGGCAAGTCGTTCAGATGTGCAAGTGTTGTGGAGACCAGCCGCTTATCCGAGCGCACAACGACGTCTTCAGGCTCTTCGCAAAAGCACGCGTCGCTGACAGGAAAGTTGGTCGTTCCGATGCGGAAGGAATAAACTCTCCCGAAAGCCAAATACGAAAATACAAACACAAAGAACAAAGGGCCCTAAGATAAAAAACAAAAAAGCAAAAAACAAAACAATGAAGATACTGACTTTGCGGCTTCTGCTATCGCTGCACATATATTACAAGATGTCACTATTATCGCAAAACTGGGCGGATAAAAATCCCGGGTAAACTGAATAGGCGAAATGGGGAACAGAGATGGTTTGGTTTGGTTTGTGGGGTTTAACGTCCCAAAGCGACTTAGGCTATGAGAGACGCCGTAGTGGAGGACTCCGGAAATTTCGGCCACCTGGGGTTTTTTAAGGTGCACTGACATCGTACAGGAAAAGTAGTTGAGCGCTATAACCACTGCGCCACCCCGGCGGTGTGGGCAACAGAGCTGACTGAGAAGCAGGGTGTATAGTTGTTTGGGAGACTTGGTTGCTCTTGAAGAAAACTGTAGCACTTAAAATACAAGGACGGAGGAGCCGCAGGGAACAACGCCGTGTTTCGAAAGCTATACGAGTTTCGTCAAGAATTAAGGACTGCTAGGTGGATAACTGCGCCTTGTGCATACGATTCCTTCGAAATTTAACCACGTAGAGATCTCTTTAGGCGCCCTTTGCTCAGAAAACCGTTGCAACACAGCTTCCCTCGACACCCAGGTCACGAATCGCCTGACCAATCAGAGGCAAATTCTCTACACTCCCGGAGCCCTCCACTACGGCATCTCTCATAACCTGAATTGCTTTGCGACGTTAAACCACCAAAACCAAATCAAACATATAGCGGCGGCCAGCTCTCCTCAGACCAAAAAAATGCACGAGACGCGTGAAGGGCGAATTGCAGCTCCCAAACGCAATCAGATCTGTTTAAACAGTGCGAAAGTACGAGTACCCAAAAGTACCGGACTATCACCCTCTCTCCGTGCACGAATGACGTCTGCGCAGAGACTGAGACCATTTCGTAGCCGACTATACAACCTAGATACGGCAGTCGAAAGTGGCCTTCACATCAACCACCTTCTGTTCTTTTTCTCTTCTTTCTTTCTTTAATGAAGCCCTACTTGGAATGAGACGAAACGTTCAGAAAAAGCACGAAACGCCGAGAGAGAGAGAGAGAGAGAGAGAGAGAGAGAGAGAGAGAGAGAGAGAGCTCGAAAAAGCTTTATCTCTCTTAGTTAAACACAACTTCTTAATATTACTATAGGATTCTTCTCCTTGGCCTCGTAAGAAGGACAAGATTCCTTGACTCTCGGCGAGCTCCGTAGCTCACCCAACGGTCCACAGTTATACAAGCTGTTGCATCTAAAAGGTATGGGAGCGCGTGGCAGCGGCCACACGCTCCCAGTTTCCCTCTAAGTGTGAAACAGCCTGTACAGCGAGGTCCGAACTGGACACCAAAGCGTCGCTTAGTTGGAGTTTCGCCCTAGGCTTTAACTAAGGGCAGTCGTTCAGCATGTGTGTAGGATCTACTTCTGCAGCACTGCAATTTTTCTGTTACGGCCAACGAACGCGAAAGGTCGCCAGTCGCAACGTTCAAGGCACCCCCGCCGCCGAACTGTTTGACGTTCTCGTCGGAGCAATTTTCGCGTCCAAGATTTTTAACGACCGTTTACACGAGAGACAACTAGCGACAAAGCAGGGAGTATAATACAGCCACACCTGCCCATGGTGACGTCATCTACGGATCCCCGGAGAACCCGCTGTGCCGGAACTCTGGCCAGCCTATTAACCGGGCGAAGCAAGCACAGCAAGTAAGCTAAACAGAGCCGCGAGCTCAACTATCGCAGGAAACCGGTATGTGTGCTCCACGCTTGCGGGGTTTCGCTTGCTCGACGTATACGAAAAGCGAAGAGGATGAGGCAGAAACGGCCATAAAGCGCTCGTTCTCCGCGGAGAAGGGACGTATAGGACGGTCAAGTATAGCAGGGAGACGGGGCCGGCTATCGGTGGCTCCATAATCGCCGGGGATCAAGGCGGGGAAACCCGAAGGATTAGGCCGCGCCATCTCGAGTCGTTAGGCGCCTCCATCACGTTCTTACGAGTCTCGCGCCGCAAAGCAAACAAAGCATCGGTCGGCACAAACAAACGGCGCCAGTTAGGAAAATACTAATAAAAAGGATGAACCTGCAAGGATCACTTCCCAGCACTAACAGCTGGCCAAACGTCACGTACCTCCTTGGCGATGCAAGGAAAGCCAGAAACAGTCTGCACTGCGGTGTCTAGAATGATTTTATATAACTTAAAATTACGTAACAGCTTCGATTTTCTGGTATGATGTGGTCTTGTTGTCCATCAGGGATATAGGACGTAGGATATGTGCAGGTGTGGAATTTGACAAACTGAAGAAAACGTCAAAGTCAATTACTGACGTACGACATAAAGCTTCACACCAGCGTGCTAGTCCCGAGCGGCAGGGTTGTCCAATAAGGTATAAAAAAGATGACGAAGAGACTCCGGTCAGTGGTGAAAAAAGAAAAAAGAAAAAAAAAGCTTATGCGTTGCACACTGACAAGTATGAAGAGTAAATGTCAAACGGGCACGGACGACAGACTTTCGGTCCCTGCGGTTGTGCGAACGCGTCTGCGTCCTGCGCGCAAAAGTGAAGAGACGGCGTTCAGAAGCGGAAGTGAAGAAGGACACGTTTGGAACGTAGATACGAACGCACAGTACTCGTTGCACCTGCCTTGTTTGTGTTATAGAGCACGCAGGAACACATCCATGGTCCTGGATGTCACGAACCCCACCCAAACACGCGCGTTTCCAGCCGATATAAAGGGGGAAAAAATGGAGAGAAATATCTTCTGCTAGCATCAAAATTTTCACACATATAGCTTTACCAGCGTATTTTGATTAAAAATCTAAATGTGCTCTGCGTTCCAACCCACACATCAGGCCGCCCGGTAGAATTTCCTTCGCTAGTGAATTACGATACGTTAAAGCAGCTAAAGCGCCGGGCCAAAGGGGGACAATTTACGAGGTGACATTTTGAAAAAGAAAGAAAAAAATTAAAACGGGGAAGTGTGTGTTTTTCCGCTCCTCGACGCGTGCCGACTCAGCAAAAGAGGCACACGAACTTGGGGCACGAAAAGGGGCTGCAATACAGCAGTCCGGAGGAATAAACGAAGAAAATAAAAATCCACGCATCTCAGCAAGCGTGTCCAAGCGCGCCCAAATTCCACTGATCGCGACCACACACTCGAACGAACAAAACAAATAAACAAACAACGGCCGCGGCAGCCTTAATAGGCCAATTTATCTTGGTCAAAACACCTCCTCTCTTTTCTTTCTCTCGCTGCTTCTAACGGTAGCGCCTCCTGGACTCTCGCTGCGGGCCATCCAAGATGTCAATCCCGGCGGCAATTACGACGACGACGCCAATTTAAGGCGGCACTGTTATTTTTTTCTCATTTGTTATGCCCCCGGTGTCACAAACTCACTCCCGCCCATCCCTCTTTATTCCGAGATAAGAGTCTCACATAAACAAAGCGATTTAGAAGTAGGGCCCGTTTACCGCTTTTTTTTTTTTTTTCTTCGGCCAGTTACACGCTATTATTCTGCTGCTCCTACTGAAATAACCGACGGGGAGGCGTAGCGGTTGTTTTTACAAAATGAGCCATACGCAATAAATTCGAAGAAAAAAAATCAATACAAAAGCCCGATAAAAGAAAACTGGACAGCGGAAATGAAAGACAAGGACAACCGTTGGAGTCTTTGTCATTGCACACACAGAGGGGACAGGCCGAATTACAACTCGCTTTGGCCTACGGTCTCCCAACAAATGGGCAAGCTCGGAAAGGAAAATGGAATCGGCGTTTCAGCAGCAAATTCCCGTTCGTGAAATAATGTTCTCTGTCTCCATTTCTTTTCTCTTTCTCTTTTTCGTGTTACCCCACAAAAATCCGCAATCAAAACCTCGTTCGTTTCAGTGCCTCTCGACGAACCAGCAGCAAGTGCGCGATTTCTCGGAAGCATTCTCAGAGCGTGACTCGCCGTGGTATAGGGGCAGATTTCAATGGCCGTTTCCAATAGGCATCACTATACGACTGTGAGGCCGCCTGCGCTTTGCGCGCCGCTTCTCAATACTCCGTTTCATACATCAAGTACAACACTACCAAAGCTAGAGCTCTTGTTTGCGCTCCCCGCATCCGCGATGAAAAATAGTGCCATACTCTTGACGATAGAAAATAATAGTTTGCTTTGTCTGCAAGCTTAATTCATCTCACATTTGCCATCAACTTCATAAAAAGCACCTTTTTTAGGGAGAAAGGTTCGAATTCGGTGAATTTGTAAGTTTTGTTTGTCGTTTTCGTTCGTGTCGCGTTTTCGCTGCCCCCCCCCCCCCCCCCCCCAACCCTGCCAGCTGTGCCCTCCACCTCGACTGCCTCTTCGGAGCGGTTTTTTTTTTTTTTTTTTTTTTTTATAAGGTCAGCACTGCGAAGATGTCCAGGCACGCGAAGCAAGTTATTGCAAACGTGTATGCTCGGAATAGAGCCCGTTTCCGCAGAAACCACTCGGCCCCAAAACAAGCGCGTAGTGATACGCCTCCCCTTTTTTCTTTGCGGACTACTTGTGTAGCTTCCGCTGCGTTGCACCTGATGTATGAAACGGAGTATAGAGCCAGAGTACGGCCACTCTTCACTCCGATGAAGCCTGCACAATCTTGGCGTTTTCAGACTAGCGCAGCAAAGACTTCAATTGTGCCAGTGCGATACTGTTACGGCGCACATAAGACATCGGAGACGATATGTCATTTCTTTATTTTAATAGCGCAACCGAATATCGCCGGACCCAAGAATATTTTCGCAATTTTATCTTTCCTTCAATCCATCCGTGACTGCTGCTCCCCGTTCGCGTGGCTAGATGGCTGGCTTGCACGCTACATTGGTCGGGCGCTGAAAGAGTAAACGTTCTGGCCTTGCAAATGAACATCTACATCACACGCATTGAAGCATAGCTGAACGCTCAATCAGGTCCGATCTCCATTTACAGGGGAACGGCGCAAAAGGGGGAAAAAATAGAGGTAAAACGGCGACCGCAAAAACGACAGCAAGCTCTACAGTTCATTCAACATTCCGGAGGTCGGATCTGAGTGTAAAAGAGGAAGCAAAAAAAAAAAAAAAATATTGAGAATGAAAGCTCACCCCTTGAACGCAGGTCCTTGTCAGCCATGTCTTCCGACTTGGCCGTCTGGTAGTCTACGGCAGTCTGAAGCTTCTTCAGCGACGCGCCTTGTTGCTCATGTTCCAGGAGATATTTCTGTCCGGACAAGAGATGAAAAAATTGCCGCAAAAGGTAAGGAAAGCGGTAGGGCTTGTCAAAAAAGAAAAAAAAAGTAAACCATGAACTGCATGCATCCATGAACTACATGCAACGCGGTTAGTGGCATGCATGCGATATGCAAAGCTTACGGGCTGCATACCCTGTGCTTGCAGGGTACTAGTTGGAGCCAGTTATTAGGCCCCCTCACTCGATTTCCCCAATAAAAGAATCGAGGTAGTCCGCTTTGCTTCGTACACACATCTTATTCTGCCACGGCTAGTTTCAATGCAAGTCGAACGTCTAACTAATAAAATGGCAACAATCACTGTAACCAATGGTTACGCACCTAAGAAGGTGTTTTTGCGTTAATTGTAGCAACTAATGTAGCAAGTAATGCATCAACTTAAGCTGTAGAAAGCAACGCTAGTGGCCACTGAGAAAACAGGCTAAGGAGGGAAGCCGTAGTTTAGGGTTGTGAAATTTCGAACAACCGGATTTTAACGTGCACTAGCTAACAGCGCACGCACGCACGCACGCACGCACGCACGCACGCACACACACACACACACACACACACACACACACACACACACACACACACACACACACACACACACACACACACACACACACACACACACACACACACACACACACACACACACACACACAACTTTCACCAGGAATTTCTCAACATATCTAATTTGGCTCTGTACTCTTGTCTTATTTGCTTAGCTTTAGCTTCGTTGGTTGATTTTTAGTCAGCAGCCCCCAAGTTAGTCATCTGGCACAGTGGCAGAGTTGGAGAATAGAGAATCGGCGCAAACGAAAGGCCCCTCAAACTTCCCATATCTCTGTTAGTAGCAATGCCACAAGCATAACGATAGAAAGCATATCGGACATACGCAGAAAAAAAAGACAGCGACGCAAGGCAATGTTCTCAGTGGGAAAAGGGGGCACATGAAGCAGAGCGACAAGGAAACCTATGGAAGCACAGTAGTAACCTCGAGTTTTAACAACAAAACTCCCAAGACAAAAGGCGTGGTTAAAAGCTTAACAAGCTCGTTCCCTGTGAATACAAGGAATACAAGGCGAGGCGAGACAACACAAAGACAACCCAGCATTCGACTAACCTGCAAAGCCTCGGGTCTGGCGTTTAGCTTGAAACTTTGCAGGTTAGGTGGGTGGCAGGTTCGCTGTGTGTTGCCTCGACTAGCCTAGCCTAGACAGCTCTGCAGACAAAAACACTCGCCATCTCGAAACATTCGTGCGGCAGGTGCAAAGACAGATATATGTCCCCCAAATCTATCCTGCTGCAGAGCATTCTGCTTATCATATAGTGCCCTTGAAGAAAATCACCGTCAAAAACACATTGATGTCAATTTCATCATGATCAATATATGAAATAATAAAATTAAAAGCTGGACTGAATAACGCTGCGCCGCATAATAAAATTATATGTTATAGGACACAGTGAAGGTTAAACAGTCACTTGCGTTTTCTCACGAAATCGCAAAAAAAAATTGCGAATTTATTCTATTATAAGCTATCATCAACGCTGCGAACAAGCAGAAAACGTCTTCATGGGCACCGAGAAGGTTTTGGATGTTGCATGAGATGAAACGTAACGAAATTCTGTAAACAATGTATCGAATTTAGGACGCCTACTCCTTAAGAGGAACGCCTAAGCAATTCCATAGAATAAAATCATGCGCTCGGTTGTATATTTATTTTTTATATTTTTATTCTATATAATACAACACTTTTTAGAGTCTGATACTGATGAAGAACTGAGTATTGTTTTAGGCGGTGAAATGCGAATAAGCTGATGTTTCCTACATTCGAATTAGAAATGTCCACTTTTTATATTTTTGAATTTTGGCAAATTATGAAGAAATATGGAGAATGAACACACAGCTCCAGAGCTGCAACTTTTTGTCGTTATAAAAGAATGTCTGCGTAATACCAAGAAAACGTTTTAGTGCCAACACCTTTTTGGATGATGCCAGAATGTATAACTCAATTTTGGTGATTTTTCAGTACAAGCTCTAGGTTCTATTAATAATATTTATAACTTTAAACAATATAATGCAACATCTTTTTAGTCCCTAATGGTCCGGAGGTACTGAGGGTTTTTCAGAAAGATCAAAGATGGTGTTTCTTTTTCTTTTTTTTTTTTCTTAATTGCAATCAAAGTTGTCCCTTTTTTGCTGTTTTCGAAATTTGGCGAATTTTATGCGTTGTGGAGAAAACACCTAACAGTACAGAGCCTCAAATTTTATCTGAAATTAAGATAATGTCATCAATACTCAAGACAAAAAGTTTTAGCAACAGCAACGTAATTCTTCATACCATAATATAGGATTGAAAATCGACTTTTTCGCAGCGCGCTGCTCCTGAAGCAAAGTTTGCGATTTTTTAGTAAAACAAGTGCGACGAGAAAATATATTTTTAATAATTCTTCTTAAACCAAATATTGCGTAGATTTATTTACTAAAAAATAATGAACAAGAAAAGTTTAGTGTGCAAGCAGCAGGGCTCCAAGCTTGCAACTTTCTGAGATGGCGAAAACGGCGTTTTCCACCTCTAGTGATTCAGTAATTTTTACCGAGAAAGCTACTGTATATTTTGCAAACTAAGGTTCATTCCATCACATATAAGAATTACATTGAAAACGAAAAATGGTCATAGGACCTCGATTATTTTCCTTATATTCACACACCTATATATATGCACACACGCATACATTGGAGGTAAATGGGGAAAATTAATACTACATTTGCTTTCCGGCGGGCAGGTAATTGATTTTATTTGATTATAAAAAAGAAGAATATGCATATATGCATACTAGCCATTTCGCATGTTGTTCGATAGCCGCGAGCACAGGTTGCGCGCAAATCCACACCCAACAGTGATCGTCACTCCAACGAGAGTGTGTCACGTGACCTCTCTCCCCCGTCTCTAAAGGAGCAGCAGCAGAGAAGATCGGGTAGCACATGAGCCACGCAACGACGCGATATGATGGATGTCGCTTTGCGCAGATAGCAGGCGCAGCATTTTCGAATTGCGCGAGAGAGGGCGTGACTTTATCCGCGAGCAATACCACCATGCGTGATCACATTTTCATAATTAGAAAAAGACCTGATTATTAGTGAATTCCAGCAGCGAACAATATAGTATAGAAAGTTGACTTTAATATTTTAGTTAACCAGCCTACTCATTATGCTTTCTCCCCTCTGATTGAACAACTTTATTTTCTATCAGAAAAAGAGCGCCTTCTTCCTCGACCCCAGCACGCAGGCCTGGGAAAACGGAGTCGTGAGCCCGCGGATTAGAGGCTGACAGGCAGCCCTTGGCTTGTTACGGCCTCTTCCGCCAGACGGATAGTACGCCGTTTATAAGGTGTTCTCATCAGGATTAGAGAGGTATGACATGACGATCATATTCTGCATTTGTGCTACGTAGCCGTTAGTAAAGTTCTGCTTCATTTAGTAGTTAACTGCACCTATATCGCAACGTCCCCGCTTTCGCTTCGCAGTTTCAAACACTGTTATTCCAGCATGTACAAAGACTCCCGCAAACAGCGAATAATGCTAAAAATATTCGATTCATAGTGTCCTTTCGCTTTTGCCTCTGTTCAATTAGTATTCGATTCCGATTTTAGCACCATTACTCGTATTTTGTTCTGCAGCAAAGCTACATTATTCGTACTCGGTCCTGGTAACAAAAAAAAAAAAAAAAAAAAGACCATTTGCGAACCTGTAATATTTAGCTTTTTAAAGTGATTGCATTTCAATGTGTAGCCGACCTCAACTTTCCATGCATTTGCCTTTATTGCCACACTTCGAACCATGCTGCAAGATGAATTAAGCATCAGTGCGTTAGATTAGAAAAACATTTTTCAACTGATGCTCTCATTGGCTTATAAAGTAACAGATACGTTGCTAAGGCATGCAAGCCCAACATGGCACGGGCGCCCACACCCACAGTTCGAGCCACTCTGCTTTGTCTGCAGTGCAGTCACGAACGCCAAAAGCGTGAAACAGAGTCAGTCGCCCATGAGCGAAGAGCGCGCCATACAGCAGCAAAATTCAGCCCCGTAATCACCTCGTACGCACCTTGCACGCACCGCACATCGGGTGCTGGATAACGGGTGAGAGATCGATCGACCTGTCATCGCTGCGCGCGTCGCCCTCATCGCAATGCAGCGCAAGCAGCGCTCATCCGTGCAGGCAGGCGAGCTCCTTTCCCCAGCCAGAAAACGCCGCCCAACGCTCCCCAACTCGATCAAACCACTGCTCCCTAACGTAACGCGAACAAGCCATTGGAGTCGGCCGCCAAGGGGATGAATGCCCGCGCACAATGGATCACCGCGGCTGCGGACGAGCGTCAAGTGACGCAATTCACGGGTCGCCCGACCAGTATCTCCCTCCTCCTCAGCCCCCGGAGGCACTCTCCGATATTCCCAGCTTCACCGAATTTAAAACGGTGCAGCGTCATGCAAGCCGAAGGTGGCGCACCAGCCGACCGGAACTTGACTTCACAAGGTTGCTCGCTCGTGATTGGTCGGCGCCTCGGTAACTGCGTCCCCGGCGCTTCGTCGCCAGCCAATAAGGAAGCGAAGTTACGCACGACCAAATCCGCGAATGCGACCCCTGATTGGCTCGCGTTAGCTTCGAGCTCGCACGTGACGCTGCACGGTTTTAATGGCACGGAGTGTAGGTTTAATTAAACAACGGCGCGGAGCCCCGAGGCGTCGACCGATGCATCGTGCCACGTGGCGGATGCATTCAGTGTCGTAAATTGGCCGGTAAACGCGCCACGCGTTGCGAATAGCAGGCAGAAAAAAGGGGCAAGTCCACACGAGTACCTTGTTGTAGCACGGTAGGTGGGAAGCGCAGCCAAAGTAGGAGTCATCAAGCTATACCAAAAGAGCCTGGCCGAAAGATGCAAATGTCGAAAGCGGGAAAGTGCCAAGGTATGCAAATATGCGCCGCCAACTGTATACATACAGGCCTCGTGCAAAAGCACGCGTGCAGACGCACACACGGACACACACAAGTAGCAACTAAAACGCAACGAAGAAACGGAACCAACGACTGATTGCATAGCAGCCTGCACACGAAAGCTGAGGATGCCCATATTGATGCATGACATAATGAAACTGAAGTATATTTCATACATGCTAGCCCCATGCCAAGGAGCACCCCTGCCATTCGCAAGTAAACGTGATCTGAAGTGATTATATCGCACTGCGCTTCTTTCCGATGCTGTTCTTCTGGCCGTAGTGTGAAAAGATAAAGAAACGAGGGCGTACGACACTGAAAACAATTGAAGTACATATTCGCGCATGACTTGCGCAACAGGGCCGGGAACTGCGTTTGCGCCTTCCAGTTTCGTGGGCTCCCCCATTGAAAAGGGCCGGTTTTAAGAGTGTTCAGTACAACAGCTCAGAAACGGGTGGCTAATCAGGAAGATTATACAGGCTAGCGGAGTACCGCGATGGCGCATGTGAAGACGGAAAGACAGATGTACTCCTTCAGGTGCAGGACAAGTGCCCACGGTACAAACATACTTTAATCGCGCGGTACACTACATCACCAGGCTGCGTTGGTCGCGTGCTTTACTTTATCAGGGCGTTTCTCCCAAACCCGAGAAGTTTTCTCATTTTCTTTTAGATTGGCGCTGTTTTATAACCCAAATTCAAAGCTACACGTTCGCGGCAAAAAAAAATCATGGCGAAAAGTCTCACGAACTCTCGCCGAGTTAGTGACATCATGTAACATGCCGGACTTTGCAGAGTTCACTCGGAACACCCAAGTCAAACCCATTTTAAAACCAATAGTACCAGATCGCTTCGAGACTGATACCGCGCATCCTAACCAGCCATAACTCAGCCGCTCGTAGTTAGATACCGCGAGGGCTATCATCCCGACAGTGAAAGCAACGCTAGCGCTGGAATCTCGCCTTCATGGGGCGCCGCCGTTTTTTTCCCACCCGAGTCGAGAAAAGAAGGGAGGGACGTGATGGGAGAAGGCAGGCAGGAAGCCACGAAGGAAGGGAAGGCCTCCAACTTCCCCTAACACCCGCTCTCCGCCTCGGCGACTTTCGCGTCGAGTTCCCGCAGAGACGGCGACAAATTACTCGGCCGCCCGCGCGGCGCCGTCCCTGTCCACGAGCGGGAAATTTACGGCGTCGCAGCCATAGTGGAGTCGTGTTTTGCGCCCTGCGACGAAACGCGCGGGAAAGATTTTCATTACCGAGGGATTCGCTTTGGCCTCGGTAAATTTCGACCGTGACGCTCGGCTACCTCTCGCCGTGTCGAAACACAGAGTTCATTCAGATTTAAACTGCAAAGACGGACGAACAGAAGCAGTAAAGTCGCACATAAACCTGAAAAAGAAAACTTCTAGAAACTGGGAGCAGCTCACTCCCAGTCTCACTTTCAACGCGCTCTTTGATTTGCCAAAATCTGTCACGTTATCCCTCCCGAGGCACAGAAGCGAAGCAGTTAAACCAGCGAGGAGGAGGAGGAGGAGGAGGAGGAGGAGGAGGAGGAGGAGGAGGAGGAGGAGGAGGAGGAGGAGGAGGAGGAGGAGGAGGAGGAGGGAAAAACATTTATTTAGACCCAATAACTAGGCACTGGTGATTAGGAAGAGGAAGGCACAAAATGCACTGCAGGTTGTATAATATGAGGCAAAATCAAGTCAGAAATCTCAGGCTATATTGAAGCAGCACTTTAAGCTGCAGATTTCTAATAATCACGAGGTTCGGTGTTAAGTAGTAATAATTAAATTGTTCTACAGAACCGCTGTTATATATAATGTTTAGCATCCCAAAGCAGCATAGACTATAAGGAACGCCGTAGTGGTGAACTCCGGATGAATATAGTGGGGACTGACCTCGCATCGTCCCCTCTAAGGTCGCCTTCCCCGCAAAGCCCGCGTAGATAATTTAACTACAGGGATTGCGCGGTGGTTACTTTAACTATTGAGAGATGGAGCCCGCATCGCGGCAGCATGAGCGCAACTGACTGCTAGGAACGCGGGGAGGAGACTCTCTCTTCGACATCGGGAACTCGACGCGCGCGAATGCGCGCCGTCCGGCTTCGGAGTATATCCCTTGCACAAGCGTGGGCGAATATTTGCTCGCAACATCGCCGATGAGTCAGGCGACCTCAATTCCTCAGCATATATTTCATTGCAAGTTGGCGTTGTTGGTATTAGAGCAATAAACGCCTGACTGGCGTCAGCACGTGTTGTTTCTTTGTTCCCAAGAGCACAGCCCACCGTGGTCGGCGCGCGCTGATAGCAGGCTTGATCACGGGATGAGGGCAGCGGTTTGACATTCAGCCGCGACTAAGCGGGGAAAACATATTTGTCTCCCGTTAAAACCTCAAAATTTAGATTCCTAAAATGCACTGACATTGCACGGTACACGGGCGCGTAGCGTTTTGCCTACAGCGAAAACACGGCCACTGAGGCAGGGATCGAATACACGTCCTCGGGCTCAACAGTCGACTGTGCGCCAAACCACTAGCTGAGACACTGCAGCATAGGACCTACAGAACTCACATTTATACAGAGCACAGGAAAGCAGAAAACAAACAGATACCCAAGCTGTTCACACACACAAAGAAAGATAGAAATGTTTTTCTTTTTTTTTTTAAACAAACCACGCATAATCACATTATGAGCAATTTCGTCATAGGATAAAGGCGGTCAACATGAGTATTACTGACAAAATGATAGCAGGAGCGTCGCCGAACCAGCGTGTATGTTTAAACAACGCACCACTCCATCGGCAGTCGTCAACAACAACGGAAAGGAAACAGTTGAAAGTCGAACACGAATGAGCGCAGCACGCGTGTACGGGCGCATCTCGAGCACCACTAAGAAGGCGCGCGAAAACAGCGGTCGCCGCTTCTCCGCGGGCGCAGGCCTCACGAAGAGTGGGCAAAATAAAGACAGCGAGAGCGAGCGGGGTGCCCTAATGGTTGCCCTACCGACTGTAAGCCGGCTTGACCTATCTTTTCTGCTATTTCCTTCGCCAATTCCCTCATAGAATACCGTAGTAGTATAGTTGGGACACGTCTCCTCCTCGGAGCACTTAAGGAAGAGAACGGGACAGAGAGCAAGACGCCAGTCCCATGGAGAAAAATATAATCATAGGATAAATAGAGAAACATCCATCGAAGAGACCCACCGAGCTGGCGAGGCCAGCGAATTCCTTATAACGCCCCCGAGAAAAATCTAATGCACTTCTCGCAAGCCACAGGGAATTACTGACCTTTCCCACCGGAACCCGGAGCTAAGACGAGCCATTAGGACGCGGTGAAAATGGTTCGAAATGGACCATGCCAAAGAAACAAAAAGAAGGAGACGCACATAGAAGGAACGAACGCTCTACGGACGGTCTAGAAATGGCGGTCAGGACTACACTAGCAATAATAATAATAATGATCACGAGGAAAAGAAGAAACGCAGCGCAAGAGCCGATTAAAACGGGCAGATTAAATGACGATGGGTGCTTCCCTCTTAAAGATAGATCCAAAAGGGGGGAAGGACACTGAACTAGAGCATTGCCGCGGTCCCATCAGACCGATCCTCAGTTCCTGTGCCTTCGACGTTTCCGTTTTTTTATTTATTTATTTTTTATTCATTTTTTTAGGGGTAGGGTCGGGGAGACTTTGTATCTCTCAAGAGAGAATGAGTGCTGAACTTTCAACAAGTTCCGCTTTAGGCTTAGGCAAGCAGTACAGAAAAATGCAGCGTATGGTTCTGGGTCAAGCAACTACACACCAATTAAGAACAGACCCGCATGTAATGAATAAAAGGAAGGAACCGAATTAAATGACGAAACTGCTATTTGATAGAGACCGCGGCCGTCAATACAAATCGTCGCAAGGTAGGTACAGCCCGTTCCCGGTTATTAAAAAGACTCGACGGCGTGCAATTTCACAAGCATGTAAAGCTGGTGTCAGTGGGTGGATCTTTACGAAAACGCCCCAATACAGGCGTCACGCTGAAAGGCTAACTAACCGATACCAGTAACAGCGAACTTTATCGGTTAGAAAAAGAACCAGCCCTTCCCGTGTACTCTTTCACCGGTTCCAGCAGCGGAGAAAGAGTGTCCAAGGTCGTAAACTTTGAGATTAACAGGCGCGCCAATACCGAGGTCGAGCACGTATACCATTACCCCGCGTACACCCACGCCCACGTAAATTACGTTTCTTAAGTTTCCTCTAACTGTCTGACGATACGCGACATCGCGAGTAATAAGGCACAGAAGCACCAAACACTTTCGCAGCAGCCTCCATGCCCCATTATTCGTTACAGAGCTAACGTAATTTCTTCTAATGAGATCAATAAAAGCATGCTCAACGACATAGGCAGCGCATAGGCATCGTGCTTCAACCCTTGAGTGACATTTTTACTTTGCGACCCAAAATAGCGGGCGCCTTGGGGCAAAATCCTTTCTTAACCATGCACGAGCACGTATACACATTCCATCAGCAATGACGTAAGCGATGACGTAAGATGTAGTAAGACCTAAATTACGACAAGAAAACTGGGATAAAAGAAAAAACGGTTTCCGACGTAAACGAAATATTTACCATGGGGACAGACAAGCAAGCAGCGCCTGTCTAAACGACGATGAAAAAGACAAAAAAAAAAAAAAAAAGCGACCTCTCAATAGCTCAAGATTGACGGCGTGGAGGCGCGAACGTCGAAGCGCAGCGGCGAAAGGGAGGAGCGAAGACAAGAAAGCAGCCCTAGTCGACAGTTTTGATTAACAGCCGACAGCGGTCGATGTTCATTACGGGCCAGCCGTTCGCAGGAATAATAGCGAGAGGGAGAGAGAGAGAGAGGGAGAGTGTGCTCAAGTGGAGCCGTGCCCGGTGGTACAAAAATAAAAATGAACGACGCAAAACGAAGAACAAGTCTGCACAGAGCAGCGCGAGCGACAAATTTTATTTTAATTGAAGGGCAGCCATGTAAAAAACATCGACTATATAGCCTCCTACGCTTATCTCATTTTTATTTGTTTTTGGGCGTGGGAAAGGGTGGCTGAGTGATTGGTCGGGTGCGTGTGAGTGACGCGTGTGCATGCACTCATTCCAGAGGGCCATCTCAAGACAAACTTCGTTTCTGCAACCTTTACCAGCCTAAAGTACCTCAGCATTGTTTTTTTTTTCTTTTTGTGGAACCCCTTCAAACTATGTATAGCACATACACGATTAGATAACGCTCTAAAAACTGCGCGACAAGAAAACCAAATATGAGAGCAGCCAACGACAGACGCAACATGAAACGAAACAACACATAAAAACCAAACATGGAGCGCCGTTACGTGTCCCATCGGGCAAGATTAAATGCACGCGGCAATTCCAAAAGCACAAGAGATCACAGAACCGTAAACATAACGGGAAGGCGATAGGGAGGGAGTGAGGCGGGGGTCAACCTGCCCTTTTCCCTCAAAGTGCACACAAAAAGGCGCGCACAAACCCAGGAAAACGCTGCGAGAAAGCGTTAACATACAGAGAACTACGCCATCACGCGAGTCGAGAAACACGGGGAAACGCCACACAGACACAAATTGACGCGCTGTCACACACACAAACCACCCTACGGGAAATACATACAACCAATAAAGAGTAAAAAAAAAAAGCTTACGGTATAAAAGAAAAAAAGTGTTGCGGGAAGGAGTGTGGGTGAGGGGATAGAGGGGCAGGGCTAGGCCTAAAACGCTGCTCGAAGATCCAGAAACGCGGCAGATGCGACCCGGGTCAGGGCAGCAGTACAGCGTCAAAGGAGAAGGTTCCGGAGACGTGACTACAAATCGCGACGCGGGCGCAATTTGGCTAAAGCGAGGGCAAGGAGAGAGCAGCAGTGGGAGAAGGGGCACTCATGTGGCGCTCTCCGCCCGCTGCAACCACCGACCCCACCAGAGCGACACGTTTTCCCACCCACTCTTCGTGATGGCGCTGCTGCCGCTCGAAGCTCCCATGACAGAAAGGTGCACCTTTGGTGCCTAGACTGGAAGTGAAGCTGCTTGCACACACACACACACAAAAAAAGAAAAATTTCTCTGAGCACATACGTGCAATAGCTGCGCCAATTACGATGTTTTTAAGCAGTTGTAACAAGAGCAGTAAGCCCGTTAACGCTCACTCGTCAACTGACATCCACTCTTCCACTCGATTAATCACTATTACCATAATTTATGCCTTTATTACCTCACACATACTTAATTATGCACGCGCAGGCTATCCCATTATGTGCAAGGGCATCCGACATAAAGGCCCATTTTAACCACGAACGCGCCGGCGTGCGTGAAAGGCGCCCTCCTGTAAACAAACCCAGGGCCCGTATTCCGCGTTTGCATCGCTATCGAAGTGTCGCTATCTCCCAGACCGCGAGTCATCTGATTGGTGGAAACGCCGGAACCGGATGTTGCCACCTCTTCCGGTTCCGTAGTGGCAACACCCAGTTCTGGCGTTTCGACCAATCAGATGACTCGAGGTCACGTGAGATATAGCGACACTTCGATAACGACGCAAACTCGGAATACGAGCCCAGGAAACAATGATTGTTTCTTCATTTTTTTTTTTTTTTGTCAGATAATGAGTAAGAAACTTTCTAACACCGAAGCATGCTCCAATGATGGCCCTATTTTGACCGCGCAGTTATTCCGTATAGGCCTTCTCGTAGAGTTGCAAGAGAAGAAGCTGGCTGTGGTTGTTCGTTGTGCGATATGCGCGCGCAGACTCAGATTCCGCATCGGAAGCCCACGTCCATGCTCGCATCCGCCCCATTACTGTCTCTTACCACGCTGCACACATCGGCCACAATACCATTTTATATACACACCACCGGCATTATTACTGCGCCGCATTTCGTCACGAACAAACAAACCGACATATATCAGTTGCGAAGCAAGTAAGGGGAATTCGTGTGAGAGAAAATGGCGGCAGAAAACAACAGAGAGCGGCGCTTGATTGTGGCAACAAGCGAACCGAGCCCAGAATGGACCGCCGCCATTCTCGGTCATTGCCGATCACGCTATTTGAAAAACGATACGCTTCCGCTCCGGATAGGTGCGGACACATGGGGCCCGGTGTCCCGAGCTCCACTCGCCGTTTCGCTGCCTTTTCTTTTTGTTTGTTTCCCAAAGAAGGCGTATCTGCTGGCCACGTGATTCACTTCTGATCTAGACTTTTCTTTTTCCTGTTCCGACGCAAGCACCCAACAGCAGTTCGAAGCCCATAGCCGGTCATTATTTATGACCACGCGCGTGGAATTCACAAAAGAACGAGCTGAAAACAGGTCGAAAGCGAACAGCTAGAAAAGAAAAGAAAGGACGCGCCTGTCCACCGCAGACAGAGGCTACGGAGATAAAACGAGAAAGAGTAAAAAAAAAATAACGGCTGCGACAGTTTCTCTTTGTATTCTTTTTTTTTTTTGGTACACAGAAGTAAAAAGAAAAGCACCGAAAAGGACGAGCGGACAGACAGGCAGACAGATGTAGGAAAGGAAAACAAAGCACGCTTCGTGTAGGCAGTGGCAAAAGATGACACGCAGTACGGGCAACGGAATACTGGAAGCCACTTTGCACAATTGATTTCGGACATCGCCAAGCGAGCTCAATGACCGGCTCATAATTTTAGCCGTTGAGAGAGACAGAAAGAAGAAGTCATTAAGCAACCAGCGAGGATGGTAACTCGATGAAGGCAAAGCTACAATTTGGTAAGTGTAAACAAAATTTAGCGCATAAACAAAAGAGAGAAAAGCCTGGATTTTGCAGCCATGCTCGCCTAAAACAACCCGCGGTTAAGTATAAAGTTGCCACCTCGTAACGGAAAAGGATTTGAGGTGTCAGATTAATGAGCCAACATGTTACTCACTGAGCAGCAGTCAGAGCTTATAACTTTCTTTCATTGTTTCAACGACCAAGGGCAAAATGGCAGATATCTGCTGTGTCGAACCAAAGCACTTCGCTGTAACGATGCATAGCAAGTACCACAAAGCAGCGGTACAGCCACTGACAGTATTGCCACAGTCACAAAGGTAAAGGTCGACGAAGGTGCGCATAACTATGTGAGGCGCGCAGCGGAGCGAAAATCGAATAAACAAGAATCAACACCAATACCCAGTAGGAGTTGAAATTATTAACGTAGTTTTTCAATCTGCACGCGTGGGAAGGGTTACAGCATCAATATAGGGGGAAAACGAGATTATTCTCATCTGCTCCTCTGCTTAACTGTTACTGGTTAACTGTTACTGGTTACTGGTTAACTTAGCTGGTCAGTCGTGTCATATAAAATGGCAGAAAGTGGCGCGTCCAATTGGTTGTCATCGTCGCTAGCTCGTAGCCTGCTTTTTACAGCTTTACGAAACACCGCCGCCGTGCAAGAGCTCGGATTGTTGTCACTTTGCAATAGACTAAACTGCCCTCTCTGATCTAAGGCATCGAGCGCGATCCCACGATACCTGACCTAAGCTCGCACCGTCACCCCTCCAGAACCCATGCTTACGCTTCATTCTCACAGCCTTATTTTTTTTTTTTCTTTTCCGTCCCTTTATTCGTTATGTATGCCATTATGGCGGGGAAAAAAAAAAAAGAAAAACTGAGTGGCGCTCGAATTTAATCAGTGTTCCGACATTTCATGAACTACAGCATGGTTATCCTGAAAACTGAAGTGAAGTTCAGTTGCAGCACTTTTGGCACACTTGTAACGTGAAATCGCTTCATCGCTTCATTCGCGATAACAGCCAACCAACCCAGCTGACTTCTGCCCGCTCCGCCTAAGCCGCCGCCACGCTTGCAGACGGCAAAAAGAGCCCGCGACGCAGGGTCACATGACACCATGTTGCATGTCACGGGTCACATGACGTGAAAATGAGCCTGACTGAGGATGCACAATCACCACGGTGCCATAAGTGTTTTCCAATACTACTTTATAAATAGCGGAGCAAATAAAGCCTCCTTATGAATGTGCACTATAGATGACAAGCTATTTCCTCCAATTTGGGTGTTGTTTCGCTAAGAGTGGAGGCGCCATCCCACACTGTGTTATCGTACAGCAGCGTGCCACGGACGACGACGACAGCCTAACGCACCGATACGCCGCGAAACTAGCACTACAGTAACTAGAGGCGGCATGCCGTGTCTTCAGTTAAAAACAACAGCAGCAAAAAAAGTCTGGAGAGGCTACCGTATGGTTGTGATCCCGTAGCTTCGAAGTCGTTCCTTTCGATATTACACACGAGCGCTGCGGCAGTGTTCACAGTGGCTAATCTAAACGAAATGCGCCTTCTCAAATAACGGCGTCGTTATTGGCGATGTCCTATGTTTCGATAGTCACCAGGCATCGCGACGCAGAATACGCTGTTTCTATGCCACCCATTCCTTAAGTGCGATCGATTTGCTACCCATAAGGACACACGTACACAGCGTTTTTAGTACGCGCGCAGAAGAAGAGAATAAGCGGTTAACACGCAGCTACTCGCCGCAAGCACAGGAAAGCGGAGAGGCGGACTCGAGAGATCGCCAGAAGTACTTTGCGTGGAATCCGCCTCTCAAATCGATGGCTGTCATAACCATCTGCGAGTATGCAATGCTCCCAAGCAACGGCACACGCCTCGCAGACGAAACCGAAACACGACTCAATGTTTCGTTTAACAACCACCGTTCCGTAACGTCAAACGCAATGAGGGAAACAGGGCAGGCATTTACAAACACGTAATGCAAAAAAAAAAAAAAAAAAAGAATAGTTCTATGCGGTCTCGTTTGAAACGGTACAGCGCTGTGTTAAGCTATAGAAGCGCCGACCAATCAGGGGACGGAATTCTTGCACTTCAATGAACCTAACAGCACTTCGTAACTAGCCCTCAGTGACGTGTATAGTGTTCGCTTTCATGACTGCTCAGAATAAAGGCGCGTCAGGCAGTCGCGAACCTCTGACCGGCTCACGGCAGTCACAGCCTTTTACAAAGGCTGCATGGTTTTGACATGACGAATTAACTGTCCGGATGAAGTTCAAAGAAGGCGCGTTTGGGTAAGTTTGAGTGGTGCGAAAAACGAGGGATGACAAGCCAACGTTACGTAAACAACCGAGAACCAAGACGAACAAAGATAACCAAGGTTAAAAATAAAAGAAAAAAAAAGGGCAAGTAGGCGAGTTGAATTTCTGCAACACCGCCCGGGCGAACTTACCAGCAAGGCGTAGCGAACACAATTTTGAAGCCTTCTGTGTTCGTCCTCTGACGAGATTTCGTGTCCGTCCAGAAACGCTTTCTGTACGCGGAAGCCAACAGCCCCCGTTAGTGGGGAAAAGGCAGAGAGTTAGCAAAGTAGAGCAAAGGGAGAGGGGCGGAAAGGAGATTATAAGGTGCAAAAAGATGTTTTAAGACTTGGGCACAGAAGAAACCTCGCTCCTTCCACAGCGTCTATACCCGGCTGGGAGGACGACTAAAGTTATCTAATCTGCCGCTCACACAACTACCAGTCTCGCAACGCGTGAACGATAAACCTCGAGGCAGCGTCGGTACTGAGCGACTCAAAGAGTAGCAAAAGCTTTTCGAGTGCGCTCTTAAAGATTACTGGTTGCGGTGCTGTAGCGCTTACGCCTTGCAGTCGGGTTCTCTCGGCTCGGAAAGCACATTCCTTGCTCAGAACATCACAAGCTTACAAACAAGTTGCGCCGAGCGATTCAATTTATGACTAGCGCGATTGTATCTTTATCGCCTTTCTGCTTTTCTCCATTAGCTTTTATTCTTTAGTCTTAGTTTCTAATCAAAAGAGCAGCAAGAGAAAAGTACTACTGCTCAGTGCTCAGTACGGAAACAAACATTTAGGTAAAAAACTTCCTAGGCTGTGCTACCTAGATGGACATACAAATTAAGGGATGAACTAAACATTTGCTAAGTTATGGTTAAATGACAATAAAACCTTAATTTCATCTCACTGCGAAATCCTGTAAACAAACCCGCAAGGCGCGCAGTACCCTCTCTTTAACCTAAAGCTCAAACGCTGCTCTTTTGGCGAGTTTTACTTGACCGCAACCTTAAACCAGATTCAGTAATTACAGTTAGCCTCGCCCTAACACAGGTACAGAAGGGCATAGAATTGTTTCCGCTCACTAGTGAATAGATTGAAGGAAATGCAGACTATGGGAATAAAGTTAAATCTCTCAAGCCTGTTTCGTAGGTATCCGGAAAAAAAAAAAGGGGGGGGGGGGGGGGGGGGCACGAATTTCCAAGACATCCACGGGTATTGCTAGAAAATAATCAGCAACGGCCGAAATTGCGAAAAAAAAAAAAAACACGAGGTGTCGGTGTTCGTGAGAGAGGGCGGTAACACGTCTTTCACAACTAGCATACTCCAGCAATCTGCTAAAATAAAAAGTGAACAAGCAACACGGAAATGATACCATGCCTTAAAACGAACACATTCTTAAAACGAATGCACACGGAAGGCAACGCCTTTACAAAATACGCACATAAAAGAAATAAAGAACGAAACCAAGGCCGGAAGGAAACGAAGGTATCACAAAAAAAAAAATAATAAAGAAAGGAAACAAAGGACGAAGACAACAGACAGTGTCACTACATGCTTGGTGCCGTATATCTACTTAACTACGTTCTGGTCACTCCATTAAGAGCGAAAACATAAGCACTCTACAAATCAAAGCGGATAAATGATGACAGCGTGCAATATTTCACGCGCATCTGTCAGCCGAATCCGAGCGAAATTCTCAAACGCGTAGTCAAACTGAAAAACAATGCGGGATGTTTAGCCTCCACCGGACTTCGACAATACGCCGAAATGAATGCTTATAATTCAGTGTGCGCACGTTAGGATGAGGTTCAGTGCCTGCAACTCACCCTGGCGTTGGAAGCATGTACTGCGTCATGGGGGAAAGCGAAACAGGTTGAGAAAAAAGAAGAAGAGGAAGCAATACGGCGCTTTTCTCAGTCAAAGGTGAACGGACGTCCCGACACCCTTTTTCACGACCATGAGGAAACATTCAGAACTAGACGTCAGAGCCACGGAGCCGGAGCAAACTGTTAAAGACTTCCAAAAATTAAACGAATCAATATACGCAGTGAAAAATCTCTGAAGGGGCGGACAAAACTGCTACCGAAGCAAAACCACCGCTAACGATGCCATCACTGAACATGAGAAGAAAAAAAAAAAAAAGAAGGTAAGGAAACGCTAGAACACGAAGGTAAGTTTCGCATTGACGTTATTACGCAAACCACCACCAAGCCCGCCGGATCTCAAAATTGTGGTCGGAGCAGCCAACCAGAATACTTGAGAACCACTCCGGCGGTGGAACATATAAACGACACATACAAGACCAACATTATACGCCCGTCGTGGTGATCAATTACGCCACTGGAGATACCGGCTAGCCCTTTTGTGCCGCCACATTCGCGCCGAGCAGCAATCAGCACGCTCGAGAACGACTTGACTCCTCACAAGGAGCATAGCATTAGGCAAACGCATTCGTCTCAATATCCTCCTTTCGCCCGCTTATATTCTGAGTCTGTTCGCAAATGCGCGAACGCTCGATTCACCTCGGACGAAGGAAAGTCATTCGTTCTATTAAGTGCCAAACCCGGCGAACAAGTGAGAATGTCTCCGTCCAGGCTGGAGTGGAAGTGACGCGCTGTATAACACCTTCGGGGCGGGGGGGAGGGGGGGGGGGGGGGGGAGAGAATAATAATATTAACGTGCAGAACACAAAGAAACAAACCACGCGCATAGAACTGATACGCTCGGCAGAAAAGTCGTGCGGCAGAAAGACGAATAGCGTATCCGGTGTTTGCTCGGCGAGGTACATTTATTTCAATCAATCCTCGTTCCAAAGTGAGCGACGCCCTTAACCTTTCAACGCGTGCTGTGAAGGAGAATTTGACAATAAACTGGAAAAGCGAATATCATTGATACAGGAGTTGATACAGGAGAAGAAGAAAGGAAAATGAATAGGAAGATGGGAGAGAGCGATAGGAAAAAAGGGAGGGTAATACGTACACCCCACACGAGCGTTGGCAGCTTGAAAGAAATCCTGCAAAAAGGAAGCCGCGTTTACTTTTGCTGATCAGGGCGCTCAAGGCGTGGATTATCATATGGGCCCACGCCGAAAATGAAGAAACGTGCGGAGGTTGGTAAGAATGAAGAAGCTTCCGCCGCCACTTCTTCCTGGCGCTCCATAAGAAATGAGGCGCAAAGGCGGCGGGAGTCGAGGGTAAACGTCCATCAATCATGTTCGCGGTGCAGGGCAGGGAAGCGAGCGCGTCAGCCCGTGAATGAACGGGGCACGCATTCTATCACTCGGGCGTTTAATGGAGCTGCGCGTAGTGATAGAGAAAAGAAAGGAAGCAAAGGCAAATAAGTCATCGACGTGGAGCAGTTAAAATGAAGCTCCTTGGCTGCCAGCTTCCATTAGCGGAGCAGTCGAGGAACACAAAACGTTCCGGGCAGCGCAAGGCTAGGTTACATTCTCAGACGTTTCCTGTAATTCGTTTTTAAACTGCCTTTTTCGAGCGAATTTTCTAGTGCATAATTGAGACTTTGAGAAAGTAAGAACACGAACATTAAACGGTGATTACGGACCCTGGTGACGAGGACGATCGACGTATTAGCTGGTACCCCCTGTGCCTCTGCAAAATCTGCGTTTGCCTTGAATGCTGCTGCCCCGCATGAGTGTATGACCTTAGCGCATCCGGTTTGGGAGGGATGACGAGAGTGTTTTGTCGCGTGAGAAGTGTTAATGCGGTCTTTAGCAACTTGTCATGCCATTCTCTATCCTGAGTGCCTTCTGTGCATACCTAACTCATCACGGGAACGTCATGGGAAAACATCATGGATGGAAAGCGTATTGAACCTACAGTGAAGAGACTGTCTCAATTGAAAGCCACCATCCCAGCAGCTTTGTTAAGAAAAGCAAAAGAATTTCAGGCGCCGCTGCAGAGTTCGTTGATGAAATAACGCCTGGATGAGTAGCCCCTCCAGTTTCATTTTATTAATCCGCGACTCGTCATGCGTTCCCAAGGGGCACAATTACAGCCGAGTCATGCCTTGCGGTTTGCCATGCGTCATTCCGAAAGGTGTATATCCCAACTATCCTTCCTTCTTCGCAGCAAATATTTTGTTAACAAGCCACAATTCATCCCCCCCCCCCCCCCTCCTCATTTTATAATAGAAAGACCACCAGAAGTTGTCACCATCACGCCTACTAACTAGGCCCGCACCTATAGTTGGTATCCTCTACAGGGTTTTGAGACGTCCGTTGATCGTGGCACGGGCGTATACAAGCTCATGCAGTGCAACACGCAGGCAAAAAGCCAGGCGGCGCGGAGAGATCGACGGCAGGCGGAAGGAACCGTGGCGGAAGCAATCGACCAACACCACGCTCTCCTGTGCCATAGGCGATCGGGCCACGGGCGCCTCGAGCCAGCGCGTTCGGCCCACGTACGCTGCTGCCCCGGAAGAGAAACGACGAGAACCATGTCAGGCAGAGCGCGTCCGCAACCGTCGCAGACCGAACGAACGAGGAGGGTTGACGGATCTGCGGGCTGATCGCAAGTGAATGGGAAGAGAGACAAACCCTAAAGCGGACGCAGCCGCGACGGTAGCGACGGTTACGAAAAAATTTGAACAGACATTACTTGCCGGCACGAGAACGAGCGCACGCGAATTATTGACGAGTGTGCGCATGCGCTTCATGTGTGTGCAGATGTAAAACGACAGCAGACCACTAAACCAGGATGGGTTGGGTTGGGTTGGTTTGTGGGGTTTAACGTCCCAAAGCGACTCAGGCTACGAGAGACGCCGTAGTGGAGGGCTCCGGAAATTTAGACCACCTGGGGGTCTCACCTACGTCAGCAATGTGCTTAACTGAGCATCAATAACGCGTGGACACTACCAAATTTAGCGCTCTTCCTACATGTGCCTCTTGCGCTGGCAACCTTTATATGTCGCCATTTCCACCAGTGTGCGGACAGTAGTAATATGGAACCAGTATATGACAAGAATCTCTTTCTCCGCGGCGACGCCGGCCACCTGTCAACTAGTACATATATATCAAGCCCTCAGTTACAGCCCTAAACCAAAGCTAATAAAACGCTCGATGCAATCCATCAATTTCCCCTTCACTCTGTTCCGACAGCCTTTTCACTTTCTGACTGACGCCCATTACAGACAGGCTAACTGACATGTAGTTAGACTCTCGCATATCTTCTTTTTCGGTAAGAAATCCTCCCTCTCTCGGTTGCCTACAGAAAAGAAGCCGTGTGCGATTCGCTCCCGAGCGAAAACTATTCCATAGTGTATCAGCGAAGATGAACCAGAAATGTTAAACATGGTCTTTCGGTTAATTCTGCGGCTCCGTAGCAGAGGTATTGGCTGAGACTAGAAAATAGGAGAATTAAGCAAACGTATTTAATAAGCCGGTTAGTCTAGCAGCTAGATTTTTAATCCGACAACTGTCTGACGCATCTCTGCTCCTGTTGCATCACCGACGTTCCAAACAACCGTTCATTTTTTTGCTACAAAACTACACACGACAAAACACCGCACCAAAAAGCAAAAATAAGAAAAAGAAAGTTTGTCAAGTGTTGCGACCCGAGTGTGGACGTCATAGAACTCCTTCAAAAGTTGCGCTTCTCATACTCGTGCGGTCGGTTGAGTTCGAAAAGAAAAAAAAAAAGGCAAAGGGGAAAAATAAAACGAACGGAGGGGAAAGAAAAGGAAAATAACGACCGAAGCGCCCATCTTTGGAGTGGTTGCGAGTCTTTTAAGGCACAGAGACAGCTTGTGGAGCAGAAAGTTGTCCGAACAGAGAGAGGGTGAGCGAAAGGGGCACAAGAAACGAGGGTTATATACCATCTCAATCCGCCAAGAGAGAGAGAGAGAGGTGCGGAGAAAGAAGGCCTAGCCCTGAGGCTCTACGGAGGGCAGACAACTACACAATACAACGACGCGTCGCAGCAGAAACTGCCGATAGATTACGGGCTGCTTCGTGTCTTCATCGCTGCTCCCACATACTCCCCCTCCTCCGTTCCCTTCTCGTTCCCGATACGCTCCTCGAGTGCAGAGAACATCCGCACGTCCTCCGCATACTCTCTCTCTCTTTCTCGCCGTGGAAGTCGCTGGTGCTGGTGGTCGTAGTGCTGTCGCTCTGATCGATATATGCTGGCCAGAACACAGCAGCGAGACGGCGGATCGGCAGAACCTCTTCATCCCCATCGCCGAGCCCAGCACGCCTGCTTTGACCATAGCGACACATACTCGCAACTGGGATCTTACCCGAGTCCTTGATGAGAAAGCGGGCGAACTTCACGGCGCGTTAGATCATATCCTTGGGCAATGAAAACGACAAGCGCCACGATAGAGTTCCTGCGCCGGTTCCTCGGTCGGTCAGAGATCTCACCGAGTCTGGACTCGTTTGCCTCGCGTTGGGTGGCTCCCACAATGTTTCCCCAGCTAGCCCAAGTTGTAACACTAGGGCATTCGTGCAGTGGTTAAAAAAAAATAATAATAAAGACCAAAACAACCTCAACAATAGAGCAATGTTCTGTCTTATCTACAACTCCGGCTATTTTCCAGTGGTACATTACATACAAGCAAAGTAGAGCACTTTGCTAATGAAACAGAGTTCGGAGCCTGGTCAGGAAAAATAATGTCGTAGGTATTAAAGTTCGCCCATAAGCTGGAGGGAAGCGACGTCATAAGACCGGAATACGCATCTAGTATACGTTTCGGCGTGCCTTCAATGCGCACCATATCGCCGCCTGTAAGTAACTTGGGGGAAACGTCCAAGTACAAGCCGGATGAGAAGAAGAAATGTCTAGTTGTGCGCAAACGGACGTGTAAGGGTGCGCAAGCACAACTATGAAAGAAAACACAAAAACACGATGCAAAGGTGACAATAAATTCTAAAGCATTGCCAACACATACTACAATCAGGTGTCCCTGTGAATTTATTTTTCCCTTTCAGCGCACTCTTGGCGAGCGAAAAAGGTTAACCCGCTTGTCGCTATCGACGAACAGAGACAGCTTAGTGAAATAATGCCACGCGACGGAGTACTAAGCCGCTTTGAGCCTCCGCCATTGTTACCTGCAGGAAGCTTGAAGCGCCCTCCCTAATTATTCGCCCTGACCTACACCCCCCCCCCCCCTCTCTCTCTCTCTCTCTCTCTCTCTCTCTCTCTCTCTCTCTCTCTCTCTCTCCTCTCACTCTCTCTCTCCTCTCTCTCTCTCTCTCTCTCTCTCTCTCTCTCTCTTTTCACATGGAGCTCCTAACGCAGTGAGAGCTCCTGCACAGAACAGAAAATCGCCATGGAAAACGCCGCGACCAGAAATGGTCCATTTCGAAGTACCAAGGAAAAGCGCACTGGCTGCACGACGTCTTGGCTCGTTTCGGCTCAGTCGTGGCGGTTGGGAAAACAAAAATATCAATCAACGAGCTTACGGCACTTAATAGGAAAGTTCACATGCGGAAATGCAGTGCCAGCAAGAAGGCATGGTACAAAAGTCAGAATCTCATGTCATGCCTTACAATGACATCGACGATATTATCGAACAGCACAAATACGGTAGGGAAGTCCAATACCACAGCCGCTCCTTCGAAGTGCACTAGGCGCAAGAGAGCTGCAGTCGAGGCTGGTGACCCTAACGCACGCCTAAGCGCACTTACTGTATTTTCAAAGCAATCTGAATCACCTTCCGGAAGAGTCCAGAGATACGAGCGTAAAGTGAGGTGTAGGATTCCGGCTTCTCAGTTTCACTATAATTCAGAAACGTACAGTTGTGGGAGTCGTTCAGGATATCCGACGGTGAACAAACGACTGCAAAGGAAATGATCAACCGTATACACATACACGCGCACCCAAGAAATCGAAGTGAATGATCCCAAGCCCATTGGCCGACCTGGACCGTACGACCACAGATGGCGCGTGAGTACGTACTCAAAAGTGCCTACTACTCTGATGTCTCCAAATATCCCCTGCGGATCACAACCACCCAGCATGTGGGAGGCACGTGAAAAAAAGAGTTTTCTGTTACGATGTCCACTGCGGCAGCGCCTGTGGTTACCATGAAAAAACTTCGTCACGTTGTTAGTGCCAAAAGAGAGAGAGTAACAAACGGAATTCGACTCCACGTCCATGATGGTGTCGGTAGCCGAACGCGTCGCTGCGAGCAGGGATTACCATTTGTCGGCAGTAATCCGCAAGCCTAGTCCTCCCAGCACATAAAAACTAAAAACCTCAGCCGACCGACACACCTGCGAAATTTGCAGCAATCGAAATGTCTGCCGCACGCTAACTCGAAAAGGCAGTTCAACACAACGAGCAAAGAACCTTCTATGCCAGCCGCCAATAATAAGCGCGCGACGGGAACGTGACATCGAAATGGCAGAAAAAGGTGCGCCCGTTCAGTACACTGGGTCTCTGTCTGTCAGCACGAATAAAGAGACGGCGTAGTTCGCCAACGCACAGCCCACTTAACAGGCAGGGACTGCTCAGGAGCAAAGGGAACAAGAAAAACAAACCCATGGCGTTCAAGCCCCAGCAGCAAAAAAATGATTTTAGTTTCGGCTTCGAGAAACACGCGCGACCGTCGTACGTACACCAAAGAGCGGCGCGTCTTTGTCTGGATAAATGAGACCGAGCAGGAACCTAAAAAGACCAAAACCACCGCCCGGAAACAGCAGGACATGTAGGGCGGGGGATACAACGGCGCTAAAAAGGAAATGACGTCCGCAAACCATTTCCGGAAGAAAAAAAACGGAGGGGGCACCCGTCGAAACGAGTTACAACCAAGTGAGACACGCCAAACCCGCTGCTCTCCAAGCCTGAGTTATTTCCGAAACAGTGTGTTCTCTTAGATATACACATTCGCCGACATGCAGGGGCAAAAGGAGGTAGCGACATTTCGAATCACGCCGATATATATATATATATATATCGAAGCTGCGCGCGCGAACTCAACGTGCGGTAACTGACGGCGCGTCGTGTCTTCTTCCGCCGCAAAAATCCGGATTGGAACGGATGGCTTAGTCCGGGCGGCAAACCATATTCGCGAGCTGTCCCCGAGAAAAGTGGGAAGAGAAGGACAAGTGCGCAAGGAAGGCGTATACTAAGCTATAGGTCGGGATTGTGACGAACAGCAGTCGCCCAGTAGTCATTATTTAAGCTTTGCTCGGTGCCCAACCAGGATTGATAACGACAGCTGGAGACCTGCAGGAAGAAGGGCAGCTACTTCTACGTCAAAACCGAAGTTTCACTTCGTTAAAACCGAAAATCACAACTTGCCGAATTCCCTCCGGCAGTTTGGAAAAACCGAGAAACGTTTGGTTCTTATTCCCTCAATACTGGTTAGGGTTTTCTTTTAGCCAAATTTCACACAAAACATACGTGAAAATGATATACATTAATATATATATATATATATATATATATATATATATATATATATATATATATATATATATATATATATATATATATATATATATATATATATATATATATATATATATACACATATATTCTCCGCACTGAACGACACTGTCTGCAAGACACTGCCATATAGAATTGTGTAAAAAGTTAGCATGTGTGCACTGTCAACATTTGTCATTTTGTGCTTTCATTTTATACCCCAAACCTGCAACAACCTCCGCAAGGAGGTTAGCAGTATGTATCAAATAAAATAAATAAATAAATAAAGATTAAAATAAAAAGCAGAAAAGTGAACTCACGTCACGCACGAATCACTTCCTGATTTTCCGTCTTCTGAAGACGTGATCGAGATGCACTTTTTCTTCAAAAGTGCATCTGCGCTTATTTTGACCTGCAACAAGATGCTGCAGGAATATTATGAAAACGTATGTACTCTCCGCGGCGTCTCGGTACGGTTGCAGTCGGCGTTCAGCTGCCGATCCCAAGGTCACGGTTTCGACCCTGGCCGCAGCACTCACACGTTTCAAAAGAGACGAAACACACACACACACCACACACACACACACACACACACACACACACACACACACACACACACACACACACACACACACACACACACACACACACACACACACACACACACACACACACACACACACACACACACACACACACACACACACACACACACGCACGCACACAAAAGCCTCCGTGTGCTGTTTAGTTTGAGCGTGAGGCTAAATTGGTCTACAATAATTTAAGGGGCCGCCATAACTGCGTCCCTCATAGTACACGTGTCAGCGTTGGACATTAAACCCAGTAGTTTAAATTTATCTAACTTGCGCACCTAGCTCCCAGTCAAAAGAGTAAAGCTTCGAACAGGGTCCATCAAAGGATCTCCACAGTGTTATGCTGTGCTCATTTCACTAAACTAACGACCAAAGCAGGTCACATTAGGTGAGGCAGTACATTGCATAAGCTTACGTACGTACGTACTTGGGAGCCAAGTGATGAATGGTAAAAGTCTGATTCAAGCACCGAGTTGCACATACCGTGAAAGCGACATATACCGTGAAAGGTTGCATTCGTAACCTCTAAAAAAATAAGCCTATACAACTCACTTCGTCACGAAAAAAAAAAAAAAAAAAAGAAAGAAAAAAAGGCTGACTGACCCTTCTTGCGTGGAGTGTCCCTTATACCAGGATACTCACTTGCAGTTAATAAAGCATATTTTCCTCCTCTTTATTATTGAGTCTCGAGTTAGGAAGTGCGTACATTTCTCTGCTAAGCCTGTAATGCTTATACTAGCTGAAAACTACCTCGAACAGAAGTGGCACCTCACACTGGGGTACGTCTGTCCGGCGCCTCAGTACGTGGCCCTAACTATACGTCTCGCTAAAACCACGAGTCGGTGCTAATGCAATAGCCGGCGTCAGCTAATTACAGAGCTCCCAAGTAAACGTACAACACCGCCCCGTGGCTGTACGGTGTGCCTGTACTCGTTAATCAGCGCACACCCAACTAGGCGGAGAGCAGCAGTGAGGCAGCCTGGACAAACAGCCTTTCTCATTTCATATTTTTACCTCATCTTTTATTGTTTCAGATTACTGCTCCTGAACAATGAGTCGTGCAAACCATCCTTACATGAGATCACATGAGATCAAGCCATCGCATTATGCCAGCAGTGGCACTCTCCGGCAAATTAAGCTTCCCTCTTACGCAATTAAAATAGAATCATCATCCCCAACGCGTACCTTACATCACGCTCCATTCTCGTGCATGCACAAACAGTAAGTGGTGCGAGTGATTACTTGACGTTAACTACAGGGGGCTCCGTAACACTGCACCGTTCCACTGAGACAAGATACTACGCAGCCAACGCGATTCTGATGATCATGATGGTGATGATGATGATGATGATAATGCCGTTAACTTCAAAGCATCATACGAAGAGAAAGGTTGAGAGAAAAAGCTGGCATTTCAGCCTGACTATATCTCTCCTACGCGACATGCCGCATAGAGTTTACGAAGTCCCCTAACCATCCTTTCAGCGACTAACGCTCAGAAAAGAATGGAAGAAACATAAAAGCCTACAAAAAACTTGCTGCAAACGCATTCGCGTCTCTAACGTGTGAGTTAACACCACTTTGGAGAGGTTGCATTCTATTCTTATCTTTCCTCACTTACGACAGACCAGAATTCGTTTCCCGCGACTTCCATTTACCGCGCAGCTAGAAGGCGTCCCATATACATCCGGAAGACGTCCCATATACATCCGGAAGGCGTCGACCAACGCCAGATTAAAACTGGAGAGCCTGTCCGCCAGCGCGTTTTCCCAACGCCGACAAATACACGCCCACGAAACGGCGACCGTATCTGCGGCAACGACGACGGGCCCGCCACCGCAAAGCCATAAACACGCTCCCCAAAAAGAAAAATAAAGAAAGGAAAGAAACGAGGTGCGAAGCCAACGCGAAGAAGCGGCACGAACAATTCCTCTCTGCCTCTCACTTTCTTTGTGTTATTTTTGAAAGCGAGCAGCCGGCGAAACATGCAAATTTTCTCCCAGAGAGTGCTAAGATAGCGAAAACGCGAGGTGCTATGTTACGCTGGCGGCGCGCTTAAAGGGACATCACGAGTGCGCCAGTGGTGGGCGCTATAAAGCACACGAATAGAAACACGAAATCAAAAACACTGGCAATGCGAGCGCGCTTGAAAGTACTGCACAGGGAAGGAAGAAAGGAATACAGCACGACAGAATAATGCGCGGTCTGCCGGTGAAAGGAGAAAGACACAGATGCGGAAAAGGAGAAAGAATTTGGAAGAGAAGGGAGGGCGGGGGGGGGGGGGGGGGGGGGTCCTACATGAATAGGTAGGCATTATTTCAAGGAAAATATAGAGACGCGGGAACGCGAAGGTGCAGTGTATATCTGAGCGTTATATACACCGCGTCCGCGCTCGGCCGCTGAGACGGTGGCTGGAGACGGGGATTACCCGTTGACTGATGCCGGAAGCGCGCGAACAAATGGCAGCACAGCGCAAAGAACCGAGAACAGCGTGGCATTTTTTTAATAAATATTTATTCTTTTTTTTTCTTTTTCTCTCGCTCCGCACGACGTGAACTACGCCTTATTTCCTTTTTTTTTTTTTTTTACATCAGAGGAAAGACTGCACAGAATCGTTCGCAAATTTGAAATCCGAACAAAACAAACAGGAAAGAGTGAAGCGAGCGAAATGTGGCGGAAGGAAGCACCGCCGTGAAGCGCGCACCTCTCCAGGCCCGGGTATGAGGCCGCGGTTTTCCACGGAGGCGAAATCGCTCGCCAACCCGGCGCTTTGTTTGAGCAGCATTTGCGCTAGAGCGGAAACGACGGCTAGAAAGAAAAAAAAAAAGAAGAAAAATACATTTCAAGCGACAGGGGGAAGTTAATTCTGGCCACGCACGGCGAAAGAGGCGACGTCGCGATCCATTCCAACGCGACCCCTCTACCCGCTTCTCAGCACACCTACGCGTTCGCTTTGCGACTCTTTTGTTCCGACGCCAGGTCGTCGCCAGATTCCGCCGCGCCAGCAAATTATCTATCCCACAACTTGTTCGCAGTCAGGGCAGAGAGGGAGAAGGAGATCAACAGTGGGGGAAAGACAAACGTCTTTTGTGGATCAGTGGCGTGAAAGCTATATAAACGCGACGACGACACCGCGCACAAGTGCGCCATCCTCAAGCGCTTGTAGCTCGCACTACGCTGTCAGCAAAGTCCCCTGCGTTTCACGAGCGTGTCTCACAGTGAAGCGCCGATACTCGTACTCAACTCCCCGTGACATTTAGCGCATCCACTCTTATCGACCACGGTGGGATGCGGTGTGCGGACGATGCACTGCATGCAGTTTGTCTCCCGGTAAGCTTCGTTTCCTGTTCGGGCTTCGGCAGACACGAACATTCGTAAACATCCGCGAGGGAACTGGAGACGCTTCCTCCTTTTCGGATGAACACTGCCGCGACTGAGCCATGAGCACGGACTATCCAAGCAATTTGCAAACATGCAGACGAGTTGTGACAGCTGACAAGCGTTGGCAACTCTGCTATTCCGCTCACAGATGCGCTTATTTTTGAACGAAAACGCGCGGGGGGGGGGGGGGGGTGCTGAAGGTCATCCTGTAGGGAGCGATAAACAACTGCCAACTTTAAGGCCGACGAAAAGCGAGCTGCGGCTCGCGTTGAAACTATAATATATATTGCGCCCGCTGTAAGATGTTTTAGAACTAGCCTTGAAGCGCTTACTGACAGGACACAGAATATTTGGACATGGGCAATAAGAGAAGAGGAGCAGGAACAACCGTCGAGAAAAAAAAAAATAAATAACAGGACTAATTTGTGAAAATGCGAACACATGCAGAATAAAAGTAAAAATTACAGGGGTGCCCTTAAGTCACACAGCGTGAGGAAGTGCGAAAGCTTTACGAGTTCCATACGTAGCTCCTTATGACCACGTTCCACGTTTCGCTGCCCAGTACCATTTCATTAACAAGCAATATCTTATAAGTAACTATCTAATAGGACGACGTCATATTAATACCATAAATGTTGACCTAAATTCCCATTGGGTTACCCTGTCAGTTTTTTCTAGTCTCATTACCATAATCATGAGTATGCCTAGTAATGTGTGCATTGCGTTGATATCACTATCTCGGTATCGTTAATGATCTACTGTTAATTACTTGGTTAACGTTAGTCACAGTCGTTACCTCCTGTAGACATCTCGCGGTCACACACCGAAGTCAAGCCACCCATTAGTCATGAAATGCTTTCGCATTAAAAGAAATATACAGCGCAAAGCAACAGAGCAGCTCCCCTTGTTCCAATGCGTTCGTGAAGTCCATGGAGCTTGGTGATTTATGACTCGGCTTGTTACGGCTTCTTAAAAGGATAAAGCAGCTATTTCTGAATCCAACAGAAACTCAATATGGAGTGCGAGGAAGTACTCACTAGCTGAAAAAGCTCCGCAAACGCAGAAGTAAAACTCTTCTACTTACTGCAGAAAGAAGTCCTCTTTTACGTAAGTAAAGATACCTGAGCTCAAGCCAAAGAAAAATCAGCGCACCAGAGGACCTGCCGCTTACCTAGTGAGTAACAGCTTTCCACGCTCGAGAACCAACAGGGAGTTACGCGCGCCAAAAAACAATAAAACCAAGATTCACGCTGATGATAAATAACGAGCAAAAATACATTTTCAAAATCTCCCACAACGTTACAGTTTACCTTGCGAATGCAAGAACAAAGAAAAAAAAAACGAAAGCGACCTAAAATATTCAAGCACCCTTTAAGAGCAGCAAAAGGTCCGCTTAAATTCCGCGGACACCCCGTTTCAGCACGAAGTCATAAATTTACCGGGAGAGCCCAAACTTCCTTCCCAACTTCAGCATTAAATGCTGACGTTCTCATAACTTACCTGGATAATAATAACGAGAAGAAAAAAAAAACAGGTTGGTAGTTACAAATTGTTTCGCTGTTGCATTAAAGATCACGATTCCGGTGTAGAGCAAGAAAAACGACACAACCCATGCGAAGTAACGGCCTCGCGGGACCTCGGAGAATTTCGCCGCGATATTTAGTGTGTAACGAGTTTTAAACAAGGACTAACCCGGAGCCTTACTTCGAGGCCGAATAGAGGCGCGAAATAAAGTAAAAAACCTTGCAGATACAAAAAAAAAGAAAAAAAAGTGAAGGTGACGAATGGACCATCGAGTTTGGGAAGTCTGTTTAGTCGGCGGCCTTGGCTATGGCTATATTTTCCCCTGCATCTGGAATTTTTTCCTCCTGCGGCCAGAGGCACGTAAGCTTGGGCCACAAATTTATTTTACTCAGGAGCGCCAAGAGCGCTTTGCGCAGCCATAATAGATGCGTTCTTTTTTTGTTTCTCCCTTTCGTCTATCGCTCCTCCTCCATTTCACTTTAATTACGACGGAGAAACTAGAAACATTGTCGCGAGTTCTCGCACGAGTTGGGAGAGTTTTGCTTTCGCGACGCAATATCGGCGAAAAAAGCGCACCGCTCAAAAATACCGTTCACACTCGCGTGCTTAAACCCCGGCTGTGCAGTTATTTTGATAAACCGCGACGCGCTCGACTACCAAGTGGGGCCTAATATCCCGAAACAGTGCGCCCCCCCCCCCTCCACCCTGTCCCTTAAGCGAAAGGAAAAAGGCAGCGGCGCAGGAAAGATAAAAAAAAAATAGAAAATAAAACGCGCGCCGTTTTTGCAGACAAAAGATTGCGAGATTAGGCGTAGCCGCATTAACCACTGGAGGCGGCATTTTTGCTTCTAAAGCCTACCTAATCATCATCCTCCGCTCTCCCTCGCCGCCAGTAACACTATCGCTTGTGGCTTTCCCGCAGAAGTCGCGGGGTAAAAAAAAAAAAAAAAAAAAAAAAAAAAAAAAAAAAAAAAAAAAAACAATCAGCATATGAGCGAAAAACTAACGCTAGACCCTTTATTCCGAACCGAGAAGGATGATCATGGGGAAAAAGGGAGGACAGGGAAAACAAGACTCAAGCGCTTCGGAACTCGACGAAACGCACAGCGCGTAATAATAGCGTCTCCGTTCCACGTCCGCAGAATACCACTGTGGCAGCATCAAGTGGTGCCAGCGATCCTCTGGCAGCACACGCACTCTCCCTTATAGGCGGGCTCATAAAAACGCCATTAGGGATTCCGCCGGCTGGCACTAACGCTATAGCTGTGCTGTGCGCGCGCTCGCAGAGAAAGCGGCGGCCGTCGACGACGCCTCCCTCATTTTGGTTCGCACTCCCGTCGTGTCCACTACACTCTGATTTCGCTCACGTAATTGGCCACCCTTCTACGGTGAGAAAAACAAGTGCACTAAGGCAGCACAAGCTCCCAAGGCTTACGGAAAGCCAAACATAATAATTAGAACAATTAACACCTTAAACATAAAAGTAAATAAAGCCGCGATTAAACTCTGCGCTAAATTTGAAGCCACCATTCCCAAGCGTTACTTGCAAGTGTTAAATCAAAACTACGAGAAATATGAACCTATCAACGCGCAAAATGCGTTCCCCTTCATATCGGGACACGATGTACGCACAGGTATTCCAATCAGCTGCATCTGTCCAACATGCCGTCGTGGCAACATGGAAATCATAAGCAAATAGGCTGCAGCGTATAACCACTTTTTTCTTTTTTTTCTTTTTTTCTCGGAAGGCGGGCGAGCAGGAGTTAGATGAGTGCGGCACATTGGTTCGAAATGATGGACTGTTAAAGGAGGCAAAGCGACAAAAAAAAAAAAAATGGGTGTGCATTACCTTCAATTAAACCTAGTGCGAAGCGAGAGCTCCGGCCCAGGCGCGTGGCGTGCCTCGATATGTACTCCAGATTGCAGTCAGCGATCATGTGCGTCTCCACGCAGCTGCCCCCGCGTTAAGCTACTTCCCGCGACCGTTGTCCTTTGACCTTGACCTTAGGTGGGAACTTTAACTACCCAAAACGGTTGTGGCTTAAAGTACTATAGACACTTCATTTTTGGGTTCGTGTTTTATGTTTTGTAATGATGCGTAAGACATTACTGTACACTGATCCCCTCGAGACATTCGCCAACGGCTGCTGAATAATTTATAATCGAATTTCTTTTCTCACCAGTTTCGGTTTCAACAGTCGACCGATGGCTGTGACGTCAAAGTCAAGTCTAGGTCACATGAGGGATGAATAAAACAATGGCATAATCGTTTCTGCGTAGTTATGATTCACCAGAACACTAAAGCCAGCCTGCCTCAAGGACACGAATTACAAAAAAGATGAAGAAAAATAATTAAATCGCTGTTTCTTTTTTTTTTTTTTTCAAGCCGCGCGTGACCTAGACTTGATTGTGATGTCACAACCATGTGTGGTCTGCTGAAACCGAAACAGGCGAGAAAAGAAAATTCAATTAAAAATTATTTAGCGGTCGTAGGCAACAACCACGTGGTGATCCATATACAGGAATGCCTTAAGCATCGTTACCAAAAAGAAAAAAGCCAACAAACTTTGGTGTCTATAGTCCTTTCAGTTCCAGCTTGACCTCGAAGCTGTTTGAAGGTCATCGGAAGCACGCGATGACCTTGGCTTTATCTCGCGTAGTGAAGCTATCGCTTCAAAAAGCAACGAACGAATCAATAGCGAAGGACATTGCCCCGCCGAGGTGGCGCAATGGTTACGACGCTCGACTGCTGTACCAACGAACCCAGGTTCGAATTGAGCCCTAGCTATATTACCTCACGAACACTCGTTAGCATATTGCTGTAAGATACCAAAATATGTAAGAACTAACCGATATGCATATAAAGCTACGCTTTATCCAAGCCGTTCAAATGCGCCTGCGTGACACCGGGGTAGCGTCTGAGGACCCAAGAGTCTGGAGGGCTCCCCGAGCTGTCAGCGCCTGCCATACAGGTCATGCCACGTTGTCTCGTGACGTAACACAACCCCCCGACCAATCAGCAGAGTATGCACGCCCATTTCACCTGCCAACTTGCACCTGTCAGAGGCATGCTAATGGTTTTCGCTCACAATGTCGATGTCTGTTTTTATTGCGTAAGCAATACTACGCCAGGTTTTAGCCCGTCGCGTAAACCCGGCCGGTAGCCACGTTTGACCTTTAGAGCGACCGCAGATGGAGCCCCTCTTCAAGCCGTCGGGCAAAACCCGGTCGGTAGACACGCCACAACGCAGAAGAAGAAGGAGAAGAAGGCGACGAAGAAGGAGAAGAAGTCGACGAAGAAGAAGAAGAAAGAACAGAGAGAGAAGCTACGTCGGCTTTGCTTACGCAACCTACCGGGTTTAACTAAAGCTAAACCCCAGCAATCTTTTTTTTCGAACATGGGGCCAGTAACGCTATATTCTTAACAAAAAATGGCGAACCCCTACAAACACGAAACGAGAAGAAAGGTACGCGGCGTTAGTAATAAATGATCTCTACTCTCGCGACAATATATTGGCTAGTGGACACTGCCCTAGCAACAAGTCTTGTCGAACTATGAGCCTAACATGGGCAGCACACACACAACGCACAATCCAAAGCCGCCCGCCAATCGTTCCCGAAAGCCTCCCGCTTCGACTGCCGCATAGGAGAGCTCGCCCGCTTTTATCTCGCGCAGCAGAGAGCGGCGACCACCCAAAGCCGCGCGCCTCAAGGACGATTAAATCCGCGCCAATCGCTGCCTCGGCCAGCGGCAAATCCGAGCCTCCGCCGCCACTGCCGCCATTACGCGCATAATCGCTCGCGCCCAGAAGGACATTCATCATTGGCGAACCCGCGCACACACGCGGCTCCTTTGAGCCATTCCCAACATATCATTGTCCACAGGGAGCCCTTGACGGCGCTAAAGAAACAAGCCAACACATACATCGGCCGCACATACATGACAAACCCACACACACAAACACACAAAGAAGAAAAGGCAATCATCGCGACTTATCCCTCAGTTCTCCCCCTTTCTTCTTTCCGTTCGGCCCTATTTCTACGGCTGCGTGGAAATAAAACGGGATGAGCGGCGGCAGGGCTTTTCTTGGAGAGGCGTGCGTCGCTCCTTAACGTTCTTAGGAGCAAGTCCTTTCCTCCTGCACAATTATTCATAAACCTCTCTCCGGGTGCTTTGTGCGTCAAGATACCGGGGCTCCATCCTGCTCTCTTCTCTTTCTCTTTCCTTTCGAACCCCGACACTTTCTCCTCGCGAGCGAAAATTACATGACGAAAGATGGCTTTTCCTCGTAATCTCGGATCACCACTCCGCAAACGACGCTGGCGCGCGACCGCCGCCATCGGGCTCCTCACTCGCCCTGTGAGTTAATGTCTTCGTCTCCGTGTACACGCTCGGTGAGCCAGCGATAATGTTTCCGATCCTCGTGATCCGCGCCGTCCCCTTCCGCGCTGGCCGCCCCCTCCTAATAGCCACAAGTCTAGCCAGGCAACGTGTGCTTCGATGCGCCGCCGTCAGAGGCGCTGCAGTCGGCGCTCGGGGGCGACTCTCGTTGCACAGATGTGACTGTAAAAGAGTCTAATAACTTCGCGCTCCAAAACCAAGCTTATCTGATGGATTGTTAGGCGACCAACTTAGGCTTTCAATACGGGTGCAGTAGCGCGAACGGGAATGCCGAAGAGACCAGCATCAGCAAGCAAGATGGCGTCTCCGACGTTCTTCGTACTTCTCCTTGAGGAGCAGCTGTCCTTGCGGCCCAAGTTATTCATACCTTGCACGCTTGCTTTATATCTTGAAATATTTGTGCTGCTATTACCCTCGAAAAAGAAAACATTACAGAAATGGCAGAGAAACGCCATCCTGCTAAGCACAACACGGGCGGTGAACCGATAAGAGATAAGATAACATGGCGAAAATAGAGGTGCCAAGAGATAAAATACTTTCCTTTGTGACTGCTCTCGCAAGCGCACCTGCGCAAAACGTCAGCGAGATAGCGGACACCGCCGCCTATACAATACTAACGTGGGCCGATACCGCAGAAGCAGTTACCTCATCGGATGTTTTGCTTGCCTTGTTTGATGCATACTTGGAATTTTTGGAATGGTATGTTCGAGACTTCCTTAATGAGGATTGGACGGCAGGTTTCTAGCATTGGATATGCGAGTGAATTTGGTGTAATGTGAATATTTCCTTTAAACTGGAAATGCAGGCCCGTGTCGGCAGATGCACTGAGTAGAGGTGCAATATAGTGGCATTAAACGTCAGACCAGTGTTGGCAAGTAGGATAAAAAGAGCTCCAACCATGGCGGATGTCGTCGAACAAGTGCTGGCAACGATTGAACATAGATCGAATCGTGGCATGAACGGCAGGCCAGTGTTGGGAACAACCTCTTTTTGCCCCCACTGGCAATGCAGGTCCAATTTCTGTGACGACTTTCGCCAGCGTTATGTGCATTGTTAGAGTGCTAATAGTTTGCACAGATCCGGTCACACTAGTCTAGAGAGCTCGAGCGGTGAGCAGCGGAGCAAATTGCGTCCACCCTTAACTTTTCGGGGTAATACGCGCTTGTGTTCGGCCGGTTCGCGTTATTTTGCGACGTAAAGCGCAAGTATAATCAGGAAAAGTAAGACCTTGCGTTGAATTTTTTTTTTTTTACTTCTTACACACGGCTTCGACACTATAGACGAATACGTCTTACCTTTTGCTGTGACAACCAACCTCATACAATTTTCCCACCGGAGCACAACGCTGGACCGTGTTGGCATTGGGCACTGCATTTGTCTTATGTGGGACTGGACATTGCCAACAAGTTCACAATATTAGGTCAGTGGTTCGTGCTTCCTCGGCCCGACAACACCAACTTGGTAACATTATTTACACCTAACTTCGCCCGTTTTTCATTTCTTTTTGTTGTTGCCTCGCCACTACATTACCTGCTTCCATTGACTGCACCAGGAAATTCGCATTCTACCTTCCATACGCACCCACAAGGGAGAACTTAAACAAACTACACTTCGCAAGATGTTTTTATTTGGTAAAGATGATCGACGCTTTTTACCCGATTTCAGAGCGTCTTCTTTATTTCTGCACGATTCTTGGCGACAACTCATAATTGTTTGCATTACCAAGAAACCGTTTACAACAAATAAATGGGGAAGTCCTGGTCATCCGGTGAAGCGTAAAAGAAAATCAAATTAAAGCTTTGCGAAAATACAAGCAAAAATTTGCTTCAGAAAGTAAAAACAAACACATAATAAACTAATAACGTTTCGTCGGCGCTTTTGTCGGTCTAAACTGCATCGGTGCTATCAAAGAAAGAAAAAATAGATGTCTATATATATATATATATATATATATATATATATATATATATATATATATATATATATATATATATATATATATATATATATATATATATATATATATAGACAGTTAAGAAAAAAGCTCCGCTGATTCGGAAGCGATCGTGTCCGCCACGCCGTTTTCCGCGTAGTGTACAGGCGACAAGCCCCGGGACCACAAGGAGCGCCTTGAACTGAACCGACAGTGTGCCAGCTAGCAGGCGTCTCCCTATTCTTCCCCCATTCCCACTAGCTTCGGCGCGCATATACCAGCCCGTATAGAGAGGAGATACAATATGCGCATTTATATGCGCCAGTCACGCAGAGATGGAAGCGTGTAAGAGAGTGGATGATGCAGCCTGGTTTCGATCACTTATCGCTCGCACGAGCCAGAAAACGTCCCGAGGGAAAATGTATAAGACAAAGCGTCGATCCAACAAAAACAAGCGGTCCGCCCGCAAAAGCGGCATGGTCATCGCGCGAAAGGAAGAACGGCAACGGAAGCGGCATAAGTCCATTCGATCGCACCATGAGAGACAGAGCTAGGTAAAGGCCCGCTGTGGATGAGACCCATCGCTGCTTTCGCAAGCCGCGGAAGGCAAAAAAGAAAAGAAACAAATATGTCAATAAACACAAAACAAATAGAAAGAAAGAAGACAGGAGAAAGAGGGTTCTTCGGACACCGCCAATCTCCATATTGATGGCGCGGCGACGCGCAGTTCTTGTCCTCTTTCTTTTTTCCTAGCTCTTTTTATTTTTTTCTCGCGCTCCCGAGATTCCGCCCCACTTTCCCTTCTCCGTACAGTGCCCCAATCTTCACCCCTTCCATTTTCTGCGATCCGCCTACTGCTGCTGGCGATGGTGCTGCTGCTGTTTCCCTGCCCGGCTTCAACCCGTCGTCTGCCATCCCCTTCCCCGCCAATGACAGGCGACAACTTGGCCGCAAACGTTGCCGTCGAAAGCACGAGGGGATAAAAAATAGGGAAACGAAAGGGGATAGAAAACGCAACGCAGAAACAAGAGCATGAAAATTAAATCTGACCGAAGAGCAGTGAAAGTAAAAAAAAAGAATAAAAATGAGCAAAAAAAAAAAAAAAAGAAACGCAGGAACAGCGATACAAGCAAAGCCAAAGAAAATCGTGGCAAAAAAAAAAAAGTATAAAGGGACAAAGGAAGACAGCTGACGTATGTCCGCCCGAAAGCTGTTCTTCCTTCCACCCACGAAAAATCATTGAAAAAGGAAAACAAATGAGGAAAGGCGCAAAGAAAAGGAGAAAAGGAAATGATGGCACCGTCGCACGGGTTCACCTATTGCTGCAATCTCGGACGGAATTCAGGACACTCCCCCTTCGGCGCAGCGCTGCCTTTCCGAAACTTCCCCCCTTCCATGCTTACTCCTCCTCCTTCTCCTCACCCCCCCCCCCCCCCCCCCTTTCTGAAGAACAGCAAGGCAGCAGCCACCGCCCGCGCCGGCCGGGCTGGGAACATCCATTCCCCAATGACAAAACCTCTCATTCTTCTATTCAGCCGTCATTTTATGCACCTCGCTTTCCTCTCATCTCATCCCTACCTACCCTTGCACTGAACATGAGAGACCACCGTCATCGCTTCTTCCCAAACTCCACCAATTGGTGCGCCTCCGTCTCCCTAGTCGACCCAGCGTGAGAGCGCACGTGTATTTGTGTGCGCGTTCGCAACTAGCGCATTCACGCGTTAAAACTTTGCATTTGAGCAGCGCACGCTTCCTGAGCTTTCGATGCCTTCCCTTGCTACCGGGCACTTCTAACTGACGATCCACTAGGCGACGCGTGCTCTCGCTGGTCCTATCATTCCAAGTCGACCTCTGAAGCACAAGACGGTCGCCACCACCAAAAGGAGAAGACGGAGACGTGTAAGCGTCCGCTTCGGCTTTATCGCGACCGGCCGAGCGCATAAGACGAAAGTCAATCTGTGCGGCGACACCCCCTTCTTCGCTCCTTTCCTCCGTGTAGTTCCTCAGCAGTCCGTGTCGTCTCTTTCCTCGTCCTCCGTAGATTCGCACATTCTCCGCAGCATCGTCTACGCTCTGTTTCGCTTCTCGCTCCTCGTTCCCCATTCGGTGCTCCCCATAATGATATGCGGTACAACACTTCTAGACTGGCCTTCCGATGGCCCTTCCACCCATTTGCTTGGCCGTTCTAGTCGTCGTCCCAAAAGCGGCCACGAACAAGGGAGTGAGTGATGAGGTAAGGAGGCCCCCTCCTGGCTCTGGGGGCACTCAGAAACTCGTTCAGCTCTTCCATTACCCAATCGGCCCTTGCGCGCCAAAGAGAAAAAAATAAAGTGTCCCTTTATTCCTTTCCTCGCAAGAAAATAAGGAAAGCAAGACGAGAATGTAGTGTTCACTTCGAACCAAATAAAACCCCACGTTGAGGGCAGACGTGCTCAGAGAAGCGCTGAAAAATTGTTGCGCCATTCGGGTTTTGATGCGTTCTCTCGCGCATCTTGCTTACTTTATGTATTGATCACGTTTTCTTAACGCTCAAAAAAGAAATCGAACGTTAAGCGCTTCCAATATTGTTTCAGTAGAAAACAAAAAGCTTAACTTAAGCATTACAGCCGTAGATGGATGACCGCATACTAACTGTTCGCTACCACGACCGTCACACAATACGATTATGTGAGTACCTGTCACAAAATCATACAGCAGTACCTCTTGGTTACCTTCCTTCATAGCCGCATCAGGTCTATACCATCTTTAATTCACGTTTTAATTCATACCACAAGGAGCAAACTACGCAAGCGCAATAAGAGCGTCGGGAACAACTAAAAAACAAACCGACAGGACAAGGCGATAAAGGACTCCTGATATAAGAAGTGACTTGTTATTTCAAAGCAGGAACAAAGCAGCTTTACCTCATTCTATTTGGAAGTAAGCTTTCCAAAAATCGACGATTTCGCCAGGAAAAAAAAAAAAAGAAGTTCCAGATGTAAGGTGCTTTTGAATGGAAGGAGATTCTGAATGTATCACAAAACGCGCTGGGAATATTATCGCATGTCCCATGTCCTGTGTTTACACATTTCTGTGGGAATGGCGCCAGGGCGCTTTTAAGCGATCAGCCCTGTTAACAACTAAACAGCACAACCACGGCGTAACGACAGGACGAGCCAGGGAATGCCACATCGTCGATACATGCTGTGGAGGAGAAGGAGGAGTTGCGTACAAGCCTTAAAAAGTTTCATCACGACATGTCCAACTGACCCAGAGTGATGCGCTTGTCAACACGTATGATTCAAGAAAGCGCTCGCAAGCTCAACTTCACTTAATACGAAGGTAATTAAAAAGACCTTTAAATGCACTCTCTTCAACACGCATTCAAATTTAACTCCAAACGCAGCACGCGATACTTCATAATCAAGATAATGCAAGTTCAGGACACGCGGGAGGGTAAGGACGATAGTGACAGCAGTAATTTGCAGTGCAGTCACTGTACAGGCTTAAAGCAGCGTGTTAGTCAGCTGCCTTTATTACTCTGCGCCCTGTTATTGTTGAATGCAATGATTCACTAAAATGAATGATTGCTCGCGAACAAAAACAGAAGGCCACACGAAACAGTGCGCAACCAAGTTCCTGGGTCAGGCACCTATCGAGCGGACCAGAAAGTTCAAGAATAAAAGAAAACAGAAGCGTTTAACAATGAGAAAGCGACCCCCCCCCCCCTCCCCTCCCCTCACCTTTCTTTCTTTTATTTTCTTTTTTTTTTTTTTTTTTTTTTGAACGAAGCACGTTTTAGCCAACAACACAAAGGAAAATGGAGCAAGAAAATTTTGTTAAAGAGAGAAGGAAGAGGCCAGGTTAAGAACGAGCGCGGTACCAGTGTGGTAGGGTGGGGGAGTTGATCGAAATTTCCCGTCATTTTCTCTCTCGGACAGATTTACTGCCCCGCGGGGAGAACCCTTTCCCTTCTTCCCCATTCCTCGACTGGGCGAAGGCGGGCGTCGTCGCTGCCGTCCTTCGTGAGGGGGCGCAGGAAGCAGGCACTCCTCCTATGGTGCGCTCGCCTTATTTCTTCTACACCTCTTTCCACCTTCCCCGATCTATCTTTCTCTCGTAACGCAGTCGCGGCTTTTCTCTCCTCCACCTACAGCTCCTTCAACTTGGGCTCCAAAATCGAACTCGGCCCGCCGCTTTTTTTCTTTCCTCATAACTAAAGGCAGTGTTTCATCCCAATTAAATTAAAAGGACAGGGTTTTGGTTAAAGAAAGAGTTACGCTATAGAGGTTTAAAAAAAAAAAAAAAAAAGCAGGCAGAGGCGCCATGCAAGGGCGGTCAATAATGAGAGAACCAAAACAAAAACAAAAATAGTTGTGGTTTAACTCTGTTAACCCTAGTTGAACTGCGATAGCAACGGCGGAAGCGTCTTTTGCCTGCTTCATTATTCCCCTACCACGCCCCATCAGTGTAAAGTGCTACATTATTGGGGGCACTTAAGCTCGTCCTTCAAGAGTATGACGCGAGAACGTAAGCTACCAGCCCATATATAAATGAGAAGGGTTCAATGCTGCTGAGCAGAATGTGGAGCGAAAGCATTACTGCCAGTGACCGAGCGTTCTTCTTCTTCTCCTCCTCCTTTTTTTTCTTTTCGTAGTTCTTGAGGAATTTTGGGGGAAAGGAAGGCGCAGTATACTTCGGGTGGGCACCATGAAATCGTGGACACACACACTTTATTTGTCAAGATCACTTGAAGGTCAACCGTGGCGACCGGCCGTGAGCTACGCGACGGCTAGAAACCTGGCACAGTATTGCTATCTCAAAACAAAAACAAATCAAAGAAAGATAAGCACAGGCGATGATTTCGATTGAAGCGAAGAGGCATGCGTTAGCAACGTAGGTACATCCTTTGTCAAACGTTCGCAGCCCACAAGGTTTGCTTCTAAGTAATGTGTCATGTGGTGCTACTCCTGCAGCATCATGAGAATCCTACCCTTCCGGGACTTCCCTACTTTCGAATTGTGCTGACAGTGCCGCAAGAAATGGTGCCCGAAGCCATCGACAGAATGGCGGCGTTCTGCAAGGCCCACTACATGGATGAGAACAAGTTTGTGCAACAAAGCGAAAGCAGCCTCGTGGTAGGTGGTAAATACTCTTACCTTCAGGATACTTACGAACCACACGGTGTTGCTCCAAAGCAAAACCCTTGGGCTCTAAACGTTTGACAAAGGGCGTACAACAAAGAGCGATGACTGAGCCTGTGAAGACAAGGTTGCGATTATGAGATGTATTTATTTGCCTATGCGCCCTAACCATTTCTGATTATCTTGAATTTGGGGGCGATCAATTTCGTTTGCCTCGATTTCGCAAGGTTTAACGTCCCAAAACGACTCTGGCGATGAGGGACGGCGCACAGGGCAGCTCCGACAGCTTTGGCCACCTGGGGTTCTTTAATGTACACTGACATCGCACAGTACACAGGCGATTTGCTTTTATTCTCCATTAAACAGCGGTCAACGCGGCCGGGATTGAACACGCGCGCCTGGGTTGAGCGACTGATTTGACTGGTGCAATTTTTTCGTGTATCGAGTCATCCGGCATGTGCGAATCTGTCCCTGTAACCAATTATTTCGTCTGTCCCGCTTTCCCTTATAAGAATAAATGCGAGAGAGATATTCCTCTTTGCTTTTGACACTTGTCAATCATGGAAGCTGACAAGCCCATGGCTGTTCAGCGCACCAACTGTAGTAGCCTAGGTAGCATGTGGCCGTTGCCACCTTTACCTTTCAAAACCAAGACGCCGCTTGTGGCAGGTAGCAGAGGCTTGAGAACCAAAAATGCCGCTTCTTCGTCGTCACCTCTGCGATAAAGATATCTCAACGTTGTGCGATATATAACCAACCGTATCATTTCTTTGGTGGAAGCAAAACTACCTTGAATTTAAATATGGTCTCCAGAGAAGCTTAGACATTTCGAGTGAGCAACATGTGAACAATGAGACTCACGCCTATTCCTCTGCTCCGGACGAAGGTTTACATGAGTATGTACACCAGTCGACCTTCTGAGTCATGGAAATCGTCTGTGCTTCGCTTTCCGAATGCGAAAAAAAAAAAAAAAAAAAAAAAAGCTTGATGAGCGTAATATACAGATCTGCCAATGAGTATTTTTACCCCAATAAATGGCAAGGGAAATCTTCCAGGCTACCACGATCTTCCTACTAAAACATGCAGCGATTTCTGTGCGAGAGATATGAAACGGACAACGTTGATCGCATCATGTAAGAACGAATGAGACGACAATGTCGACTCCCACCACACAGACGTAGCAAGGACAACGACCGACGAATTTCACGCGCTGAATCCCCCTTTCCCTCCTCGGCGCGAGAAATTGATGCAACGATGCGCGCTACTTTCTTTCGAGACCCTCTCCACTCGTCATCAGCGGCGCCATTCGAGGCGCGGAATGCTCACTGCTATAAGAACGCCTCGTGTCGCATGAAAAGAGCGTCTCGAGAAGGGGACATCCACAACGAGCACTGAAGCGACATTCGCGCTTCTGGTTCTTTTCAAAATGAAAGGATCCACACACCCATCTCCGTGCGCGGTCTGATGGAGAACGGTTCAAGAACCTCGCGGGGAGCAACACAGCGTCCGCAGGCAGCGCCGACAACGATCACGAGCAGCAGCATTTCCGGCGTGCGCGGAGCCCAGTGAAGACGCCGCTGCTATAGTTAGGGTACATTCAGGAGATCCCAAAATCGCATTCCATCTCTTGCGCTGCTTCGCCATTAACGGTCGGGGAAACTGAGATTAACCTCCGGTGATTGAAATCCTCTTTTTTTTTTTTTTTTTTTATCGCAACTATAAAGCTACATCACTCATAGAGCTAGCTAGAACTAATAGTCGTGTAGGCCGAGACAATAAGGGGTCGCTGAATATGTTTTACTCTTTCTCTCTCTTTCAAAGCAATCATGAAAAAAATATAAAGCAATAACCGTTTCTTCAATAAAATAAACGGTCTCAAAAGCATACAGGTCTTCACCGTCGAAAACAGAACGCCTGCGCGCTCAGGGAGGCGAGATCCAGATGCCTCTTTTGGCAAATTTTGTATGATAATGAGAAGTGTGTTGAGAGAGGGAGAGCCCCCTGAAAGGTGGGTCGCACTGTGCTGAGACGTGTTCGACAGCACGCTCGTCGGCTCACCAGTCGGACCCCGCCGAGGAACCCATTAGCCGACACGGAAACGCGGCCACGGCTACGCGGACATGGTTCCCACGGGGCGAGCACGAACAGAGGCGCAGGCCGGAGCTTATTCTGAGAGGACGCGGGGTCCCTGCAAAGTAACCCCGGGCGTCTGCCAGCCACCGAACACGTATGTTCGGATCGGAGTCGCGGCCGCTATATGGCGATTCTCTGACTGCCTGCGTGCAGTTCTCATCCGTTCGTGTCGGCAATTGTGACGGCATTGTTTCGTTTTTATTATTATTGCGAGAGGAAGGTAAAGAAGGGAATTGAGCTTGCTGTATTTCCTTTTTCTTTGTGCAATTAGTGACGCCGTAAAAGGACTCACACCCACAAGGCATGGTCTTCCGCTGCAAAGCTGAAGCGACAATTTTTCCCCCCTGTCGCTGCAGTTAATAGATGCGCTCCGTACAGACATGAAGTTGTTAAAGTTCTAGGGGAAATACATCCAAATGTAGCAAGAAAAAAAAAAATAGCTGAGCACACGTTCCGGAACATCGCCTTTAATGAAACCGAGAAGTACGTTCGTTTTGCCCTTTCTTAATGAACAAGTGACGAGTATGTGTGAAAAGGAGCAGACAAAGCATCATTTCGTGCGCCGTACAAATGCTGTTCTTTGTCAGAATAGGCCGCTCACTATTCGTGCAAATTTCCTTTACTCGTTTTTTTTTTTTCTTTACACAATTTAAAAACTATACCGAAAGGAGACGTTATTCACTATATCCTCTCCGAGAACCAGTTAAGTCAGTTTATTTACAAATCATATAAAGAGTGCAAGGAACGGAAGGTCACTATGGATTGAAAAGCTGTTCCCGGTGGCCATGCAAAAAAGGGAGAGGGGGGCCAGGTCTTCAAATAAGTATGAAAGCTGCTTTAACTGAATGAGTAATAGTGCGCTCACAAATTAACAAGGCGACATCCGCGTGCCGTGCAAATCACTAAACGCACAGAAAAAAAAAAAAAGAAAGAAACGGAACGGGAATACAGGGAAGCCTCTTTAATCCCCTTTCGTTGTATCTTGGCGCACTGCTTTCCCTCCTCCTTTCGGCGTTATGAACGACTTGCTGCAAAGTAAACGTCATCGGGCTTGAACAACACCGCCAACACCGGACCACGCGTGCATACGGCTTCGTTCGGAGTCACAAGCAAGGAGGCGAAGTGGTTCCAGCGAAAGAGAGTGCTCATGATTCCCTGAATGCACACCCGCGAGTCGGAGTGGCTCACATCAACTTCGTGGCCCCGACAATGCGCACAAGCCACAGGGTACGGCCGCCATCTCTACCCTATAGATTGCTGCTGCTTACTACTCTCGCTCAATGGTTGCTCGCGTACCGAATGCCGCCGAATCCCAATGACAGCCGAACGAAGGCCGAACGGGTGGTGGGGGCCATTACCGTCGGTCGATTGATGCAACCACAGGCAAGCGTCTGCCAGCGCGGGTCTCCGCCATCGACCTCAGGCAACGCTCGTCTCGGCCCAGGCGTGTGGCTCCCCTCTCGCCTCGTTCTCAGCCGCCCGGGATACTTTTGTGTCGACAGAGCGCTACCGTTGGTATTCCCGCGCAAAGTGCCTGCGGCTTTTCCTTCACCACTTCAGGCTCGTCAAGCAAGAGGAGGAAAGTCGATACTCGACGGACACGTGTGCTTCGCATAAGGTGTGCCTTTTGACATACAAGTAAACAAACAAACAAACAAACAAACAAAAATGTGCGTTCCCTGCGGTCAGATTTTACCTTTCAAGAACAGTAACGGTTTCATGGTTTAACGTCCCGAATGAACTTGTGAACCGGGTGGACTTGAGGACGACCAAGCACGTTTACGCAGTTATCTGACCACCCTCCAGGACCGAAGTCACTATAGAGAGGAAGGGCGCGTGCGCAATACGCTTGACGGATCACGTTGCCCACTGGCGATTAAAAGGCCTCGCCATCTCAATGTGACAATGACGCATCTCAATATGACAATTTGACCGATCGGTAATATGACCTTGATTCGTTATGACGCCATTTAACGAAGACGACAGACACAAGATCGCTGAGAGAGCCTGATTAAAGGGATGACAAACAAAAAAGAAAACGAAAAAAAAAAAAACGTTGCAGGTTAACAAGAGCCCACGTGTCCATCCCCACCCCTCCAAAGGTGCACACTCACGAGCCGCGCCCGGGGTTCAGTAAAAACCCGTCACTCTCCACCCCACACGCGCGCTCGCCGTCGTGCAGCAATCAATGGCGACACGGGGGTCGTCGTCATCGGCGTCATGTCCTCCTCGCCGGCTGCTCAGATCGAGTCTCGCTCTCTTGCACGCGCACATACACAGACCGAGCACGCGCCCGCCGCTCTACGCTGCCGCCGTCGGCTTTCCCGCACACGCCACGCCGGCGCGCGTGTCGTCCTTCCTTCCCGGCGGAAAACAAAAGATGCAAGCGCGGCGGCCCATTAGGAAAGGAGTGGCGGCGTCCCCCTGGTCCCCGGTCGCGCGCGCAAGCGGGAGACATCTCAGCTCCACGCCGCCACTAATACCGTGCACCGCTCGCGGAAAGCCGGATGGCTAAGTACTAAATTGTGCTTCAAACTCTATTGACTGTCCGCTACAAGGAAGGAAGCGAGAGCGACAGGAATGACCCACTCCATAACCGCATGAAAGAAGCAGCCCCAAGGTTCACACAGCTCTCGTGACGAGATACGACACGCATTCCAGAATGCCTCTTTGCGTGAAACAGCTTCAGATGGTCTAAATTATACGAAACATCTCACTACGGCGTCCTTCATAGCCTGAGTCGCTTAGCGACGTTAGCCGCCATAAAGGAAACCATAAAACCTGCCATTTTATTACCGGAGAAGAGAGACAGATGGGCGAGGAAACAGCAGAGGAGGTCAAGCAGAAAAAAAAAAAAAGTGGCCCACTGGCATAGGCATGGGCTATGAACGAGCTTAAAGCAGAAGACGAGATGAATGTTTAGTGGAAGTAATTTAGGTAAACTATTCCTGCAAATACGTTCCGTGATCGGCCGGCACTCATAGCGCATAACAATAAACTGAATTAGAGGTGCGCTAAGGCCAACGACACAGAATATTAGAACCGCCGTAGAGTAAATACGGCAACCATAGAGTAACCTGCGACCATGCCACAAATGTGGCTAGAGAAGCCCGGTAACGGTATATAGCAACGGCAAAGCGTTACCGTATTCCTCGTATGGCTGTGCTAACCCACTCACTGATACGGGGTGTATTCACGTCCGGAGAGACTGATGTACTTCGGCCGTGGTCGCAAAATACGCAAAATGCTCAGCATGCACGGACACTGCACACTTTTTGTCTTGATCGAGAGCGCAGCAGGGCGGCGGTAGGGACGAAGGCGAGGAGGCGAACCAGTAAGCAGCCAGAGCAAAAGGCCAGACCCGACCATCGATTATCCCTCTCTGTGGCCACCCTACACACGGGGGCTATTGCTGGGGCGGCGCACGGACGGCTCTCCCTTCTTCTCTCCTACTCTCCCTTCATTTGGCCGTGGTCCTGCGAGGACACCGTTCCTTTCTTCCCCCTTTTTTTTTTCCTTTCCCCGGGAATCTTGTGAGCCTTATTATACGCGGACACGGAAGAAAGCGCACGGGGACTACGGCGACAAGAGCCTGCTTGCATAGCGGTGGTAGTTGCGAAACAAACACGGCGTCCGTAACGACGGAGTCACGCCGAGAAGCGCAAACTATTTATTAGTGGCTTTTAGCACAGTGGGGACGAACACGCGTAGACGTATGCCGACTTACCGGACACCGGCTGCGCGTGATAAACCGGTATAGGCTTACTAATACGAGTCCGCTATGCTGAAAACCTCCACCGCACATATGCTCACCACGTCGGGAATACCGTATGCATGAGCAAGCAAGACGGGGCATGGTCTCGACAGGCTCCCGAACGAGACCAAACGAGACGACGGCGGAAGTAGTCGCTTAATGCTCTTTCCTGGACACAATACTTCCCTAAGTAGCACGTTTTAGTCAGCAAGAGAGGGTGATTATAGCACGATAAGATATATACTGATCCTAAGCAATCCTCACAACAGGGAGGTATAAAGAAGGGGAACAAGCGCGCGGGTGAGGGAGCGCTTCAGTAAGAGCAGCCGTGTAAGGGTGTGGTAATGCGAGTAAGCTTGCGAAAGACCGAACCGAACCATGAGCTCTTCATGTAGTTGTTGTTGTTGTTTTTTAACATGCACTGAAAGCCGACGTATTTTCGCTCACCTCATGTCTGCCGTCATGCCCACACAACGGTATATCGAGCGTTAATACCGGAAACTACATAGAGCTAAATGCATTCACTATAATAACGCTCCTTCACTTCACCATGAACCCCTTCTCTCTCTCGCTCTCTTCTCCCTCTGGACTAGAAAAATGTATTGGATCACATCTGCATGAATGCAAGCACAATTCTCTCTGCAACACACCGACCACCAGAGAAAAAAGAACGGCCAAGCTACTAGAGCGAGCATAAGATTGACGCTAGCACGAATCGTCGGCGCGCCCCTGCCCGCGCGCGCTGCCAACAAATGCGCGGGTCCTAGCTATGCTCTGCAGCATCCGTCGTCGTCTTCGGTAGCGGCGGTGGTTTCATCAAGGGCCCGCAGGGGGAAAGGATGGGAAGAGCTAATGAACGCGCCTCGCACGCTCTTCACATGCACGCCAGGAGCCGCGCGCACGCACCACCGCGGCTGGCGTCTCTACTCCAATTAAACTCCCGCTTCCGTCCATCAGGCCTCGTCGCCACGATGAGCCTGTTCCTCACTCGACGCTGCCGTTGTTGTAAGCAATGCAAAGACATTTCTCGCCCAACGAGGTGCACCGGCGTATCTCACTATGCTCCATCAACTCGGCTGAAACTAGAACCGTTCAGTGTTGCGCAATCCGTACAACTGACATGAGCCAAAATCCGAAGTCCCACGTACAAGCCGCTTCGAGGCCCGAAGCAGATAACGACAGCCAACGATTCGGTCGCCCAGTCGGCCGCAACCGAGGTAGTAAGAGTAACAAAAGCGGTTGTCCAATAATGAAAATGAAGACATGCGTCGAGAGACCGCGAGTTAAGATTCCCATTACGTGAAACTAGCTACGCAGCCTCCAGAACAGTGCACGCATCTAAAGAGACAGTGGCGTAATGTACGCACACGCGTGCATGGTGCACTTACAAAGCAGACAACAACGCAGATAAATGCGACGAGGAACGAGAGCCAGGCCGAGTCCTCTCCCGCGACCTCCTCTAACGGCCGGGGCCACAGCAGCCTACGCAATGCATTATGCAGACAAACGAGGCGCTGACCAGAAAACAGAGCTTCGCGCAGCACAAGAGCAGCCGTCATTTGTTCCTCGTCTTTACGCTGCTCTCGCCTGAGCCCGGCAGCCGAGACACAGTGGTTACCGGAGTGGGCGAGGGTGTGGGAAAGGAGGGGGGCTTGGCGACCAACGTGGTGTGCAGTTTTCTTTTCTCTCTATCTCTCTCTTCGCTGGTTTTTACTACCAAGCCTGATTTCAGAGAAGTACGCGGCAGGCTGCCATCGCACATGCATCTATAAAATGTCTTCCTTCTCTCCCATTCTTTTCCTCGCGTCCGCTCTTCGCGAAATGAAAGCACTAAAATATTTCCAACATAACTGTCCACAACTCTAGACAACTCACTTAGTCATGGCTATCCACTGGCAGAATTAGGTGCCTTTTTTTTTTTTTTTTTTTAACCGTTTCTTGAACACAAATGCACCTCCCAGTTGCACGGTGAAAGAGTCTGTTGGGCGAATAATGAATTCATAGAAACTTTGACAAAAAAGAAAAAGATAATGCTAGTCATACAATGGTCACCTTCAGGCAAAGAAAGGGCTTAGCTTAACTTGAATATGCTTCCTAGTTTAGCGAGCTGTAAGCGTGACCTTGGACGGTTTTTCAAGCGGATCTACGCTTTTAAAACAAATAACCGTGTCTAGATCGATTCTAATACTTTTTATAACGTTGTTTATTACCACAGGGCATAAATGGATATGTAGGAAGAAAATTAAAAGGGATATTAAAAAAAAAAGGTTGACTGCCCTAATAAAATTCAAGAGGGAACGATGATAGGGCCCCTGCGTCCAAGCAATGTAAAGCACGCTTTCAGCGAGTATGATAATCCCATACATTTAAAGTGTGCCGAATGTCCCGAGAACAGACACGGTTCGCGCGCAACGGAAGAGAAAATATGTGAAAACCTCCATACACGTTCGTCGTCACTATCACAGGGCAATGCGCCTGAGACACTGAGAAGACTAGGGCGCGAGAAGTGCTAATTCGTGTCTTTGGAGGGAGCGTGCCTGACTGTACAATGGCAAAGCGTAGCATAGCGCATATTTCTGACGGTAGTTCACTGGCGCAATTGTTAGCTAGCTGCTGAAGCACTGAGAGAGAAAGAGAGAGAGAGAGAGATGATTTGGCGGTGCTCTTGGACAACTATATTGTAACAACATACCAGCATTTCTTGACATCCACCATCTCTCTGGGGTTTCATTACTATGTTTTTTGCTATTTTAGCCACGAAGACCTCAAAGTTGACTATGTATTCGAGTTTCAAGCGCCAAAGCCGAGAAAGCAGATGCGAGGCGAATTGCAATTAACAGCTGCGGACTAGCTAAGGTGCGATCACACTGGCGAAGGAGCCCAGATTGCTCCGAATTTTTAATCCGATTCATCACGATATGGGAGCTCCGAACAGGTCGCCAAGTGGCCCGTTAAATGCTGTCGCTCGCTGACCAATTTCTTGCGACACATCATGTCGCCGAACTCTTCAAGCGATCCTCGGCATCATGAGACGTGACAGAGTCATCATATGTGGGACGTTAATATGCGGATGCTTGCTTTAATTGGGCTTTACTGAACTTTCTACAAGCCGCATAGTCCAAACAGTGCGTTCAAACATTACGAACGCAACGTCTCCAAGTGCAGGCCCGACTAAGCAGAAAGCGCCGTAGCGTCAACGTCGAGATGCCGCCACAACAGCCTGCCGACGGCAATTAAAAAAGAAAAAAGAAAAAAATACGACAGCCGCAGACTGCGGCATCACAACACCGCCGCCGCCGCCGACAACTATACACGCTGTAAGCGGCGCGCCGATCTGAAAAGAATTCTACGCCGAACGAACCATGAGGAGCGCGCCGAGCACAATGAGAAACTGCGGAGAATGCCGCCACCACCACTGCCGCCGCCACTGTGGGCCAACACACACACAAAAAAAAATGAAAATCCAAAAGGAGGAGGAGAGAACGGTGAAGAGGAAGTCAAGCACTGCACCCGCGGAGCAGAAAGGAAGCAGGGGAGCAATGTTAGGTTTGGAAGAAAAGGGCGCTAGAGAGCAAACAGGAAATTCGATTACAAAGTTTTCGTCGGCACTGCAATACACCACTTGCGTGTATGTGTGTGTGTGTGAGCGCGCTCGATCGAGCAGGCGTAGAGCTTCGAGCGTCAGCTCTCCTACAGAGGCCGGCCGCTAGAGGAGAAATGCGGCGCGATCGAAAAAATATGAACACAAAACCGCCACACGGGATATCAGTATAGAAAAGGGGAGAGATGAAGTCATGGAGCTGATGAAAGAGGGGACGAACACACTGTGAAAAACAAAAAAAAAAAAACGAATAACAAGCTTAACGAAAGTGTCGACGAAGAACTAAGCGAGAACGGAGAGTGGGGGAAGAAATGAGTAACCGAGCAAATTCAGTGGCAGCGCGGGACCCGCCGCAAGCCGCGGAAGCGGAGACTGAGGCGGCAGCGGCAGCAGCGAGTACAGTCTCCGGAACGCCGGGCGAGATCGCCTTCTTTCCCTTCTTCCTCCTCCGCTCCAGTTCCAGAACACACGTACACACAGACTGGCGCAGCGGGCCAGTTCTAATAGCGCGGTTCCGTTAAAGGGCGCCACCGCAGATGAACCCGCCGTTAGGAAGAACGTGCCCGGAAATCCCGAAAGGGACGAGAATCCGCCCACTGTCCCCCTTTCTCCTGTGCCAAAAGGCAGAAGACATCCCTACCCCTCCCCACCCTCCCAGTTCCCTTTATACTTCCAGCAAAGACACGAGGCAAACTCGGTAGCGCTCATCTTCTCTTCCCCGAAACTCACTCGCTTCCTCAGGGATATCATCTCTCTCCCCATAGGGAAGAAAGCATGCCGCCTCCAAGCCAGTAGCGACACGCCTCGCGTGCAGCTGCCTTAACGCCAGCGAAGAACCGAGCAGAAAAAAAAAAAAAGGCAGCATTACAAGATGACTCTGCAAGTAAGAAGTCTGCGAAAGCGAGCAGGCAGCACCGAATACGGGATCGTGACCGCCTGTGCCTGTTTCGGGACAGGTCGCCGTCTTAGTTCGCACCCAGAAAGAAGAGGGCGCGCGCGTGCGTAGAGCACGCATTCATCCGTCGACTTCTTCCGGGCCGCTGAGGCGGCGCTCTTTCCTATGCCGGTGACGACCTGTCCGACTTTACTCCCCCACCTTTCGACCCAAACCGAGTTCGGTTCTTAGCGTTATTCCGATCGCGCTCCAAGCTCCCGTTTTCCCTACTTCCTCGCGCTGCAGAACTTCCCCGGCTTCCGCCAGTTCCTCTTCCATCGCCTCTCGCTTCCGCACGCTTGTTTCAATTTCCTTGCCACGGTATACAGAGACGGCCAAGCACTACAGCGAGAGGAAGCGAGTTGCTAGTCCCGGCGGCCCTGCAGCACGGCCCATTTCTTATTCCGCTCTCGCTTCGAACATCCTCCGAAGACTTTCTCGACCCATGGCGAAACTTCCTTTCGATTGCCCCCTACGCAGCCGTCTTTCCTTTTTCGCTGACCTCTGACACTTTCTTCCTTGAAACCGACCAGTCCTGGTCCCGCCCCCTTCAGTATACACAGACATATGCACGCACATACACACGCAAAGCCCACGTACACGCACACAGTTTCTCCAAGCCATCCCGCGAACTGTTCTCCTTCAATAGAGTTTTCGTCTCCCAACGTCTCAGCGCTTCCGTTTTCGTGTCGGCGCTTTTTTCGGAAAAAAAAAAAATCCGCTCCGAGTTCTTCTGTCCTACACTTCTCCCTTTTAGCGATTCAGCACTTCTTATAACTTTCCTCGGTACGTTCCAAGTATCGTCCCCCTTGCAGCGCAGGCATTCCCCGTGCGTCACACATGTTCGAGCCTTGCGAGATGGACGCTTTGCTTGCCCCCCACCCAACATTCGACTCCCACTTCAAACTTCGTTCCGGAGCCAATGTACTCGCTCGATGGAATTTATTTTATTTTCTTCGCACATTTTATTTCTCGACCGTGCCAAAGTTGCCACATCCGCCACTCATCTTGTGCCCTAGACGCGCTCACTAGATTCCTTCCGCCGTCCAGGACCGGTGTACAAGTTTCAAGGCGATGCAAGAGAGGGCACTGGAGGTATGGCTACCATTTCTGCGCCTCGTTTTTGTGACATCTCGAAGAAAGCCACAATGTCCGCAAAGAACAAAAACAAATAGAGGAAGTAAAAATATACCAACAAGGCGAAATATTCTCTAGGCCAGGTTATAAAGTTGGAGGCATGTGACGGCAATGAAAAAACAAGAATTCATAAGTAAAGCATGTTCCGTGATTACATGCACCACAGCAGACGTGGCTGACTTGTGCACATTCCGCTCAGCGGTCATGGCGCTTGGTTCATAAGTGCAGGGCCGCAAGTCGAATCCCGACCACAGACGTTGCGTCTCGAAAGGGCCAAATTGTCTACACTATAACATCTGATACTATGAGGAGTCTGACATTATGTGCATGCTTATAACGAACGGTATTACATGCGAAATACGTTTTATCTCTTGGTGCTTTTCCTAGAGCTGAAAACTGGGCACACCGCATCATAGGCAAGTATAAACGAAAAGAAAAATAATAATAAAAGAGAAACTCAGTTACAAGCGCACTTTCAAAAAGACATGCTTCCTCCAAGCCGATGCATGCATCACTTTTCTTGGCGTTTCCCTACTTATCCCTGAGAAGTGAGCATTCCTTCCGATCTATTCGAGCGACACGCACCCGTACTCCCGAAAGAAAAAAAAAAAAGAAAAAGAAAGTCAAACGCGAAAACGAACACTGCGACGCCCAAGACCGAACGCCTGTCAAGAGTACGCAATCCACAAATGCTCAGCAGACGTGCAGAGACGGGCACGTACCACTACGCGGCGTTTGCTCGTTCGTTTTTCTTTTGCTTTTTTTTTTCTTGCGAGCAGGCTTTACCCCTAAGGAGAGTGAGAAAAAAATGACACAAGGACGACGGCGAAGCGGCGAGTGCGTCCAACCGAGCCCCGACCACATGTTCCACGAGGCTGGCATATTACCCCATTTCAAGCCTTGCCGCGTCGAGAAATATCCGGGTCTCACAAGCAGTGGCACATGACGCCAGCGGAGCACATTAGAAGAGCCGGCAAGCAAGAGCATAGCGTACAAAAAGAAAAAAGGAATGACCAACGCAACGAAAAGCTCGACCAAGACGGAATGCCCCTCTCGTATCTCTACCGTGATCTGCCGACCGACGCATCCATGCACTGACTATACGACCAGCACACATCACACGCAAGCGTGCAAAAAAATATATATATATATAATAAAAGTGCTAAGCAGAAAGCAATCCAGAAGGCTAGCATGGGTCGAGATAGGCCATCGCTGGGAACATATTCGGCCCTCTCAGGGTCTGAGCCAGTAGTCGTCCAGGCGTATTAGCCACCAGTCTAGAGACTGCCTGTTTGCCTTTCTTTGGTTAGTGCTGAATGGGCCTGGACAGACAACCAGACCGAAATCACCCTTCTCCTGCTTCCTCTCTCTCTCTCTCTCTCTCTCTGCGAAGAGAGAGAGTACGAAGACCATACAGTAGCCACGGCTAAACGGAGCCTTTCCGCGCGAACCTTGCCCTCGACCCGCACCTCAAGGAGACCTCCTTGCCGCGGCCCCTCCGATCAGCTTTGCGCCGTGTCCAGCGGCCGAGTGCACTCTCGCTGGACGGCGTTGTGAGGACAAGCGTGAATGAGCGGCCGCGCCTACTAGTGACAGGTCTGCCGAGGAGTGAACACGCGAGGTCGGGAAACAGGAGGGGGGCGGGGAGCGATGCTTGCGCTAACGTTCCACGACGAGGGGAAACGACTTTTCACGCTTGGCTTGCTTTCGACGCCGTGATAGGCGCGCGCCACACCGCGACCTGCCGTTTCTATATAGTGAGTTACGCATCCCTAACTACCGTTGCGACAGCCTTAACCCCGTGTACAAACTGCCGCGCCTCTGGGCAGCAGCAAAAAATAAAATAAAAAGACATCTAGTGAAGAATGCACAAGCAACGTGCGCGACCTTAACGAGAAACTTGGGGAAAAGCAGCTGCTGCATTTTGAAATAGCCATTGTATAAGACAAAATATAGTTTGTGCGCAATTCCAAAACAGAATGCACCAGGGCTAAGAATGCGATGCTCTAAACAAAATAACACCAACACCTGGAGAACACACAAATTAAAGAGAGGACGGTGCGAAATTTCGCGCACTGCTCATATGCTCATAACTGTGGCCCTCTGCAAGAAAGCAGCTTTCGGGATCCTACAGTGAATACTTTCTCAAATTATTTCAGTCAGTTCGTTTCGCTTAACTTTCGCCGCTCTAAATTAATGAGTCCTGTGCGACAGACACCGCCGACGCTGAATGCTACAAAACCACCGTGGCTCGACTGCCTCGATCCCCCCCCAAAAAAATTCTCTCTCTCTCTCTCTCTCTCTCTCTCTCTCTCTCTCTCTCTCTCTCTCTCTCTCTCTCTCTCTCTCTCTCTCTCTCTCTATCTATCTCTCTCTCTCTCTCTCTCGAGAAATGCACCTCCCCTACACAGCACAGCACGGCTAGGGCACCGCGTCGCAAGTAACCCGATACAACGCAGCGTTAATGACGTGGTCTCACATTAGTGCAACACGATACACACTCAAGGAGCGAGCGCCTTCTCCTTCGCTGCGTTCACGGCGTCGGCGACAGCGCTTCTGCCTTTTTAACCGCCAGAAATTTAAAGCACCTGTGTTACTCTTCGCGCCTAACTTCCTCTCTCATTCCGTGCACGCTCCTCATCTCACGCTGTGGTTCTTTACTCACGACCATGGATAGCTGAGCACGCAACTTGCAAGCGTTCGCACGTCACTAACCGTTTCCATGTGGCCGGTGCAAAGAGACTAGCGCAAGCATATGTCCCGTCAAAGGGACTGCACAAACAAACAAAACACGAAGAGTCAAAGTTTGCTAAAACAAGCTTCTTGGTCATGTCTTGCAGTGCGCCCTTAATTTCCCTTCTATCTGGGAGATGATATACGGCGCAACGTTGGACAGTTAGCCTCGAAACTCTGAGTTTACAGATAACTCACTCAGCAGATCATATAAAAAGCAGGGGCACAGATAACTCACTCACAATAGCACATAAAAATCAGGGGCACGTCCGTACGAGCATCTTTTACTTCTAAATTAGGTTATTACCAGATAAGGTATCATCCACACGTCCGTTCTCCCCCTCCCCTTTACAAACACAAAAATAAAATAAAGAAAGACAAAAAAGAAAGAGGAGACGTATAAAATACATATTCGCATATAGAAAACATCCAACTACTCCGCCTGCGAAAGAACCGGTAAAACAACCACATGCCGCCGGAAGGATCCGAACCCACGACCTTCAAAATTCGCATCTGGTGTTCTACCACTGAGCTACGTCGACGGCTGCTTAGTCTTCCACTTTCTTAGGTATTTATGTTACGCGCAACTTATCCTTAAGAGTGTTCACCAGCGCCATCCTTCACCGTAGCAACGAACGTGACCCGGCGAGAGTCACGTGATCTAACGGAGAAGGCGGGAGCTGCGTCATAATCCTCTTGGGCTAAGTATGACGTCAAGGCCGCAAGATTCGAAGCCCTCGTTAAGCTAAAATTGTTTGCAGTTGAAATATTGAAATACTGAAAGTTGAAATACTCGAGTTGAAATGGTTTCAGTGTTTTACAAGCATGTACAAAAATAATAACACGTCAACTTTGATAAGCTGAGTTCTTGATAGCAGGAACTTCACTTTGGCCAGTGCAAAAACGTCGCGCGCTTCAACTGCAGGTATCGATTGGTCGCGCCATACTAACGCCTGAAAATGAAAAGGCGATAGCGCTTGTTTAAAATTTGGCGTTCGCCCTCCCTTTTTTTTATTTTTTTTTTTTCGAGGACACAAAACTATCCGATTATGAGCGGAATGTCAATTCGATTCGTTTGTCGGCCGCCCCTTCTGAAGCAATAAAATAAAGGCCGCGACAAATGAAAAAGAAGTTAGAAACCGGGAGAAAAAAAAAACAGTTGTAATAAATAAAATGCTATAATGAGACCAACATATCACTTCCTATTTGCAGCGATGGCGCCGCAGATATGCCGCGAGTTAGTTAACTGTCGCCCCGGCGCAATGATGTAGCGAATTCTGCTGCACCCAAAAACACCCAGAAAAATAAACAGGAACCAAATTACCGCAAGAGGCAGGAATTATATGAGAATTCTGAACGAAGAAACAAAGGTCGACATCCAACCGCAACTAGCTGCCGTCGAGAGCCAACGACGAGCGCTCGAGCGTCGATATTATATCAGCGGCACACATTTGGAGTCGGATAACGGTGAATAAAAAAAACACGGAAAGGGTATAGTCCGCTATACTTCGGAGCTGCGTAAGGAATTAAACCAAACACTGAGTAGTTAGAGCAAATAGTCATCCCCAAATGCAGTATCAGGTAATTGAATGACGCTATAATTAATGCGGGAATTCATACTTCACAGTGCATAAACACTGCGTGGTAAACAAGAGTCCAGAGACAATAATTAATATTGGATGGAGAGAAGCGACGGTGCACGAGAGTCCACGGCTCTCGTGTGTACGAGCTTTGAGGTGGCGCACTTTAAAAGGGTGCATTTTCTCGCGATATTTATTTAGCCTATATGAATTGATGAATAGGGGCAAACAACGCCGCGTTCCGATTCAGACGTAGCAAAGCACGCTTTCTTCAGCCCCCGTAAACTAGCTATTTCAGGCGCATGCACTTGTGAAACCGCTCTGCAAACTGAAGACAATACCAAAAATAGAACATTTGGAACGATGTCAATGAAAGCCTTCCTCGTAAGCTTCTAAATCTCCTAATTTGTGGCCAAGCCGGCTATGAAACGAAATAGCGAAATGCCCGTCCAAATTTTGTCGTTTCATCGCAGCTACAAATGAGTTGGCTGCACCACGTACAACCTCGGTGGACTGGCTGTTACAGGTAGCGAAGTTCCTGCGAAGCCCAGTTACAGTGGTCGCCAAATAAAACTAAGCAGTTGCGATTTATCGCGAGAGGATCAACAATGCAGGTCAACCTATAGAAAGAAGCCAGCCAGACACACGCCCACACGCCGGCAGCGTATTTGGGTTTGCTCGGTACGGTGGCTCCGCAAGGGACAAAACGACAGAAGAGCCGAAGAAAGCGTGCTGTTCCGACTAGCATCTACTGCCCCCAGGAGCCAAGCAGCCTAGCGATTAGCGGCGCATGCTTTTTCAATGGGCGTCATGCTGGACGCGGCACTGGCTTGAGAAAGCCTGTACTACTACTACTACTACTATTGGTACTACTTAGTCGTAGTAGTAGTAGTAGTAGTATAGAGGAAGACTCGTTTCACGAGGTTGGCACTGAATTGTCTGTACGTAACGGGCGAATTAACTGGCTAAATATTATCTTCACAGTTTTAATTATTAATAATAATAGTAATTGATTCACAGGAAAGGAAAGGCGCAGTATCTGTCACACTTGTGTCTGTGGACACCTGAACCGCGCCGTAAGAAAAGGGATGAAGGTGGGAGTTAACGTGGAGGGCTTCGGGGTAGTTCAGGTGTCCACAGACACAAGTGTGACAGATACTGCGCCTTTCCCTTCCTGTGAACCAATTATTATTATTACTATTAATTAAAACTGTAAAGATAATATTTAGCCAGTTAATTCGGCCGTCTACTACTACTACTACTACTACTACTACTACTAATAATAATAATCATTAGCAGAGAAATATTACTTTGTGTATTATTATTATTATTTAGTAGTAGTAGTAGTAGTAGTAGTAGTAGTAGTAGTAGTAGTAGTAGTAGTAGTAGTAGTAGTAGTAGTAGTAGTAGTAGTAGTAGTAGTAGTAGTATAGGCTCTCTCAAGCTAGTGCCGCGTCTAACATGACGCCCTTTGAAAAAGCATGCGCCGCTAATCGCTAGGCTGCTCGGCTCCTGGGGGCGGTAGATGCTAGTCGGAACAGCCCGCTTTCTTCGTCTCTTCTGTCGTTTTGTCCCTTGCGGAGCCACCGTACCGAGCAAACCCAAATACGCGAGCCGGCATTAGATCAAGGCAGTTTTGTCGACGGCGAATAGTCGCCAATTTCATCGAAATAAAAAGTCGCCAACCAAGCCTGCTACATATCTACATCAGCACATCAACTGCGAAAGACGGGGAGTCAGAAAGCTTTACATCGAAATATAACCTGTGCTCGATTCAAAATACAAGGTCTCGCGACTTATTTTACGCTACTCTACAATTCCGACTGAAACATTCACAACGATCACAGGAGGCAAAACACACAACAGCAAACAAAACTGTCGCCCTCTATGGCTTCGTGAACCTCGCGCCCCGCCTGTGTCGCGCCACGAAGCGAAAGTTAACACGGGTATCAGATTGGAGCCTCAACGTCAGAGCAGCAAGAAGAGGCTGCACCTTGGCCTCATCTCCGAGCCACTGACTGCATCGCCAAACCGCAGGCGGCCTCGCCGAGAGACGCAGAAAAAACCACACATCGGCGTCACAGCTCTGTTCGTAGAAGCACCGGCTGCCCGGTAATGAGCCCGGCCCATAGGAGAAGGGGACAAGAACGCAGGCAGCCCCCGGCAATGCCTGTTCCGGCAAAACTTTTTTGTCCGCTCGTCGATTTATCGACTCACAAATCGAGTCGGCGTGTGCGTCTCTGTCAGAACGCACAGGCCGAACCGGCAAGCAAAAACTGCCTCCTGCTTTCCTTTTTTTATTTTTACATACGCAGCAGACGAGACCAACCCACAGTCAACAACACACAAAGATCAAATGAGGCGCTAAAACAGAAACAGATGGGGAGAATCGATGGAGTCTCTGGAACATCAAATTGCGGACAGCGTAAGGCGCAACAAAACGTAACGCAATGTAAAGGTAAAAAAAAAAAAAGAAAAAAAAAGTTAGGAGGGTCACCGATGTAGCGTGAGTGTGTTTTGCAGAAAACTATCTCCCGCGTTGTATTTCGGCCAGCATTTAACGAGACTCATTTAACGTAACATCAGAGAGTGCAGTTCAAAAATGGAAGTCCCCTGTAATGACGAATCACCGCGTACTGTACTCTCCTCTCTTGTTTTACGAAAAAAATGTGACAGTGTTGACTGTCCCCTATTGGCACCTTAAACTAAAGGCTAAATTCTATATTCAAATAGCGTCAGGATAAACAGAAAAGTAATTTTAAAATCAACTAAATAAATATCCAACTATCGGTGCAGGGCTCAAACAAACAGCGCCAAACATAGCGGAAAATGTGTGAACTGCGCATAAAAAGCGATACTTCCTTCCAAAGAACAGTAAGGGACGCGACGTAAATTAGTGAGCGAACTCGCTGGTTATCTATTGCAGACGGACCTTTGCATCAAGCATTCGCAATGTCCAAGCGCCTTCTCTTTAGATGGTAGCAACAATGTGGCGAAATCTTCCACCGTGCAGCCGCATAAAACAATCCAGCGAGTGACATGACAACTCCGAGGCAGCGTTTCTTGGAAATGTCTGCAGAGCACGCAAAGACGGAATCGCGTACGCCCTCAAGAAAACGTAGCACAAACTCAACCCTATCCAAGGTGATATGTCCATTAACCTCACCAGAAACCTCTACTGAATGTACCTGGCACAATATTTGCACCCCCCCTCCACACACACACACACACACACACACACACACACACACACACACACACACACACACACACACACACACACACACACACACACACACACACACACACACACACACACACACACACACACACACACACACACACACACACACACACACACACACACACACACACACACACACACACACACACACACACACACACACACACACACACACACACACACACACACACACACACACACACACACACACACACACACACACACACACACACACACACACACACATTTTTTGGCAACGGCAATGACACTTCACTGCAATAACAGTATCCTTGAGGAGAAGCATCTTCATCTTCATTTACACTTGTGAGTTTAGCGCATTCATCCTCCTAACTGCACCGGCGTACTGCAGAAAGCCAACCACCCAAACAGAAACCCTGACGAATGGTGAAGGCCATTGATTAGAAGCATGACAAGAACACAGCTATCGCATAAGGCACGAAAAACGCCTCGGAAAAAAAAAAAAAATCACGGACGCTTAGGCTTCGGCTTAACAGGCGATATTACAGCGCCTTTAACGCCGCCTTTTCATGTCGTGACTCTTGTTTTGCCAGTCATAAGTTATTTACATTACATAATCAGTACACATCCCAAACATGAGTTAGTAAGTCCCACGTACCACAAAGTGCTCTTCGGGTGCACTTCTAACATGCTTGGTACCAAAGACCCTTCGTGGCCCTGGCATGCGAGGGCTTAGGCCCGAACCCCGATAGCGATAAATTGATATTAATGAATTACTTCTTTTTTTCTGAAAAACTCCAAATTAAGAAGATTCTCGCCAACTTTCGGTTCATGTGGGCCCTCCTCGAATTCGTTAGTTTTATTTGAAACTTCAGGAACTTTTGAAGGCCTGCGCAGAACGTCGGTGAAACGAAGTTTTCACCACAACGAGCTCCACCGTGTGAAAAATAAAAAATAAAAGATGCCTCTGTTAGCAATGAAAATTATTTGCATGGATATAGCGCGAAAGAGTTCCAAAGAGAACACCAAGAGAAGAAATATAACACTATATACATATTTAGTATCCACGTTACTGAGCGACAAACAACATACAGTATTTCTATCATAACGGAAACAATACCGCAGTTGAATTTCTCATACACTAAACGCTCCGCAATGTTCACTGGATCACCCCTCCTCCCCCCTTCCTGTCATATTAATGCCACCAATAGTGCTAAACATCAATATCGGTACCTCCCGAGAGATAGTAACGACACAATGACGCTTGGCTATTGGAAAGTAACGGCTCTTAGGCCGAACGCAAGAACACATATCACCATCGAGAATCTCTGCTGTGCAGACTTTGAAAAGTCAGAAGCGCGTGGAAAAACGAAAACACGGTTGTTACAAAAGCCCGGTTCCTGCTCGCCGTTAGACTAGAACAACAAGACGCGAAAGAAGATAAAAAAGAAAACAAAACGACGACGATTACAATCCTCTCCACCTCTTTTTTGTTTTCTTTTCCACTCGGCAATACGCATCAAAACCCTTTCCGCGCGATGATGTTCGAGGCGGCGTTACAGTGCGTCAATTTCGGGCGCCCGGTACATCGGCCAAAGGCTGCCGCGGAGCAGGAGCGCCCTTCGCGCGTAAGAAACTCAAACAGTGAAGAATTAAAGCGCCTGCCGCTCCACGCCCTCCCTCTTCAAACCGGATACCTCGCCGTGCGAGAGACATAAAACATGAGCTCCAGCCTTTTTCCAACCGACAGCTTACCGCGCCCGGTGATGCGCGCAGCCGCATCCGAAAAGGGGAATTGTGTTCGCGGCTAGCAAGAACCGCACGAAAAGGCGAAGGGAGATAAAGCAAGAGAAATATACGCAGTGCGTGATCCAACCAGGCAATGCGCGAGCCGTCAACAAGAAAACTATAGTTCCGATTGTTTCGGCTGTACAAAACGAGAATAGAAACAGCAGCGAAGGCTTTCGAAGCGTTGGAAGTTCGTTGTGAGAGCAATAAAGAAGAGATTAAAAATTGGGAGCTCGGATGAACGGACATTTATACCGCGACGCTCTTGACTGGAAACGGTTTCCGAATTACTTCGTTCACGTCGAAGCGAGAAATAACGCCGGAGGAGAAATAAACTGTGCTTGAGGAGAACAGCAATCAAAAGATCGGCGTTTCACTAAACAGCAACACAACCATTATCATCATCATCATCATCATCATCATCAGCCTGATTGTACCCACTGCAGGGCGAAGGCCTCTCCCATATTTCTCCACTTAACCCGGTTCTGTGCTAGCTGCATCCACTTGACCCCTGCGAACTTCTTAATCTCATCCGCCCACCTAACTTTCTGCCGCCCCCTGCTACGCTTTCCTTCCCTTGGAATCCAGTTTGTTACCCTAAGCGACCATCGGTTATCCTCTCTTCGCACTACATGTCCTGCCCATGCCTATTTCTTCTTCTTAATTTCCACTAGAATGTCGGTAACTTGAGTTATTTCTCCGAACCACTCTGCACGCTTCCTATTCTTAATGTTACCCCTACCATTTTTTTGTTCCATAGCCCTCTGGGTTGTCCTCAACTTAAGTAGAACTCTCTTGATTAGCCTCCACGTTTCAGCCCCATAGCTGAGTACACAACCGTGCAGACCGAAAGCATCGATGTCGGGCGATAATGAAACGTAAGCGTTACAAAACGAGTGGAAGCGGAACAGGAGCGACACGCTTTTCGTACAACCGAAGAGCATGCAAAAAAAAAAAAAAAAACTAATAACGACGACTCCAGGGAAGCATGCTGCCGCTTTCTACATGTTCAGGATTCTTACCTAAATGCGCATCCATGAACGCAGGCCCGATTAGTGAGACGCTTCAATAGCGTTAATAGAGACTTTTAGTATAGCGTATGGACGCTTTCGTACGATAAACGCTAGAAAGTTATGGGACGCTACTCCGTGTGTTGCATCGGCGCTTTTAGTTGGCCGTACGAAAGCGCTAGCGCAAACTACAGTGGCGACATCTAGGTTTAGAATAAGAAGACACATTTTTACTCGCAAGCCAAACCTAGCCAAGTCGCACCGGAGCCAGTTTCTTTGCTGTGGCAGTTTTGTTGTACTCCCTAACGCTGGTATTCCTGCGCTGACGACTTTTACCTTGTATTGCCGTCATGCTGCACAACGGCCTCCTTTCAGCCCCGTACCATGCCCGTACTGCCAAGCATATTTTTACGGATACACGCGTGTAAGCAGTCAAGCCAAGACGATTCACTTCATGGCGTTGCCATACCAACAAAGCAACGCTACTCGTCAGGCTTAGGGACTGCGCTGCCGCGGTGCAAAATGAAAAATAGAGGTAAATATTCGCTAATTATTTGTGCTCAATGCTACACGAGGCAAAGCGAAAACCCCGTGTGCCATTTATAGGCGGCAGCGCGCTCAAAAACGCGGTAAAGAAGACAAATTCACTCTGAAGCGGGCGGCCCGGACGCCGCCATCTTGTCAACGCTGATCTCCCATCGTACGTGAGGGCTGGGTACGATAAACTCAAGTTTCAGCGTACGCTGGCCTATCGTACGAAAGAGTTCGGTCTCGGCTATCGTATAGCGCATGCGCAGTGCCTGTCACGATATTTTTGGCGTGCGCTATTCCTTTGCGTGTGTCTGTGTACGCTATACTAAAAGTCTCTAATATGACTTGCTATTTACCAAGTTTTTACATGGTTATACACAAACAGTACCCTAGGTGAGGTCAGGCTATCACTTGTAAAGAAGACCACACAATTTGCGCCGGTTCTGTCCTTTTAAAACCTTAAAAGCAAGGCGACCGAGTACTGCGCGATGCCAGTGCACGTTAAATAAACCCAGCTGGTCGAAATTTCCGGAGTCCTACACTACGTCGCCCTCAATCGCGCCGGGGTGGCGCAGTGGTTACGGGGCAAGACTACTGTTCCCAAGAATGCAAGATCGAACCCCGGCCTCGGCGGCCGCTTTTCAGTGGAGGTGAAAAGCAAGGCACCCGTGTGGTGTGCGATGTCAGTGCACGTGACAAAACCCCGGATGGTCGAAACTTCCAGAGTCCTCTACTATGGCATCGCTCATAGCCTGCGTCGCTTTAGGATGTTAAACCTCACAAACCAAACCAAACCAAACGTTGCCCTCATAGCTTGAGTCGCTTTGACACTTTCAAACCCTACAAACCAAACCATTTTTTTTATGTTCTAAGTTTATGTATCACATAACCGCAACTGTCACCAAGACCCGTACAGACACTAGCAAGAAGCTTGCAGGAAAATCCTTAAGACGAGCGCTAGTTCTCAGGCTGCTTTCATGGCAGCGTTTGCTTGCGCAAGGAATCAACGCTTGCTCGGAAAGGGACACACACACACACACACACACACACACACACACACACACACACACACACACACACACACACACACACACACACACACACACACACACACACACACACACACACACACACACACACACACACACACACACACACACACACACACACACACACACACACACACACACACACACACACACACACACACACACACACACACACACACACACACACACACACACACACACACACACACACACACACACACACACACACACACACACACACACACACACACACACACACACACACACACACACACACACACACACACACACACACACACACACACACACACACACACACACACACACACACACACACACACACACACACACACACACACACACACACACACACACACACACACACACACACACACACACACACACACACACACACACACACACACACACACACACACACACACACACACACACACAAAGGCACCGCATTCGGAAAGAGGCATCGTAGATGCAAATTCCGCGTTAAGTGAGCGTCGGTCGAATGTAAACGCAGCTAGAGATCTTCAAGAGGGCAGCTAAGCAGCACCAAAGAAGCAAAAAGGAGATACACTAGAAAATATAACGCCGAATAAGAAGGGTGGGCGGAGAGGACGCGAGTGACAATCCTATGCCACGCCGGGTCCAGCTCATGCTGTCTAACAAGCGACAAAGGACAGTTGCGAAGAGGCACATTTTTCTTTGCCACCGCCATTATGCGGCGTCGCGAAAATGCACAGCCCGGTGGGCTCAACCTATTCGGCGAAAAAAAAAAAAAAGGAAAAGCAGATAGGCACACTACGACGCGCGAAGGCGGCAGCAAAGGCAGCAGACGCGCCGTCTTCGACTCGTCTCGCGAAAGAGAAGGCAGCTGCAGACACGGGGAATTCCTTTGTCCACGAAGACAAATATTTTCGCAACGCTGAGCCAGTTCTTCCTTCTCCTGTGCTCCGAGTGTCGACGGAGAAAACAGTATTCAATGCCGGCTGTCAAACGGTGAAATCTGAGCTCGCTGGCAGAGGAGACTCGGTCCCACGCCTGTTGCCAGGACATTCTTGTTCTTTTGCCCTCCACAATGGAAACATATAAGCGTTTTCTCCGAGGTAGAGGGCGCTTGCGTGGTATGTAGTAACCAAAAAAAAAAAAATGACAGAGCGGTTGCTACTATGTAACTTGAAATTCAGCGAAACATGTTCGTAGTGGCAAATACATGGCATAGTTTATCCTATTATTCGTAATCCCAGGCGGGCTAAGCGTGATTTCCCTATCCTACCACGCACGACATAACTGCGTCTAAACAGCTCACAGCGGTAAATTGTCATGCAGCGTTGCCGGGACATCATGAGCGACCTCAGTAAATGCAGACCAATCAGAGCGGAGCGCTGCGTTGACGTCGCATACGACGTCATTGCATGCCGACCAGTCAGTGAGACCCTGTTTCGCGTCGACTACGCTGCCGACCCGGGATAAGTGCATTTACGTGCATTTCAGACAAATCCTATCGTGAATACAGAAGGCACAGAGTAGCTTGTTCAAACTGGATTTTGCTATGCAGCAATCGGCGGTCGCGTGTTTCAGTAGCTGTGGTATTCCAAACAGACACGGGAATATACGAGTTTTGAGCGTTTTCATTAAATTGTATTGACGGCAGCAACCTGTTTTGCTTTGACACGGCGCCTAGCGGCAGCACCGCTTTGTTTGAGACACCGCCTGTCAAAGAATCTCAAGCGCCGAAGACCACGACTGAAAATGTCCTTTCCAGCATGACATACTCAATAGAGAGATTTAGCACACCGTGATCCGCGATCCGCTACCGTGAACCGTCACCGCGCGTTCCATTGCGCATGCCCAGATCACTTTCATGCCGATAGATGGCGCCACATACTTGATGTCGGCACATTGACCTGGCGCATCGGAACCAATCAGCTTGTACGCCCCGCCCACGAGCGGTAGAGTGTCACGGTGGCGGATCGCGGATCACGGTATGCTAAATCTCTCTAATATGAACAAGTATTTTTTTTTAATGGAGCGTGGGGTGGATAGCCTGATCATATTTCTTTTGCAAGAAGCAGATAAGTAAGCAAAAGCGCACAGGAACCGCAAAACAAACAAAAATCACTCTTGTACACGCCGCGCGCACGCACGTAAATCACTGCGGGCTGGCACGCAACGCGAACACGCATCCACACTGAGTAGGGTTCGCCGCTACGCCGCTAGGTGGAGACTCTGCTCGATCTAGAGGCCAATAGGTTCCAAGCGATTCTGGGTTTGTAAGCTTTTCGGTCTTTAAACGAACTCAACTTCGACCACAGGGGAAGGGAAATAGATATGTGCATCTAACATAAACAAAAAAATTAAATTTCATTAGTTAAATTAGAAGTTCCCAGTAAGCTTAACAAGACGTACAAAACTTTCAAGTCGCTCCAGCCAAGCATCGGACAAAAATCTTACTCAGGCGATGTCGATTAACGATCTCCAACATCAAAGTGCTGTATAAATAGGAGCACAGAGACAGGGGAGGTCGTCGAGACGATAAAACAACAAGCAGGAAAAATGCAATGGCGTTCGAAAAATGTGAGCCGCATAAAAACAAAATTGCAAGGCGCACGCGAAGAAGGTGCAGTGTACATGGAGAAAAGTGAAGAGCGGCTCTGCGCGCCAGCAGCATTGGTCATCGGCCAAAGCGAAGCGAAGCGGACGGGACGGTGGGAGCAAAGGCAGCATAAATCAGACGGGTCTCTCCTCTGATGTAGTGGCGCTGTCCGTATTAAAATACGGGCACGTGGACGAAATTTAACGTCGGCTCTAAGAAAAGATAGGAAAGGAGAAGGGACGGAAAGGAAGCAGTCAATTTTATTTTAAAGGAGAAGGAACAGGGAGACGGGGGCGAGCGCAAGAGATGAAGGGATCATTTTTTGAACCTCGGAGGACGAATACGCCGCGCCCGCGCAGCCCAAGGAACGCGGCTCCATCCCTGCTCCCTTCCTCTGCACATTCCCTCGCTTATATGCACACGCACCGCCCCATTCAATCGCTCTCCAAGTCGCCCCGCTTTTATTCTTCGTGCTCAGAAAGGCCGTTTCCTGTACCGTCCACCCATCGCCAAGCATCCACGTAGAGCATAATTGACATCAAAATAAACTGACAAGGACAACTAATTACATTATGTGATGGCAATGTGATAGTACTGGATGTTGTTGGTGTCTTTACAATGAATTTTTGCCGATCTTCCATGGCTGTGTTTGCGAACCACTACAGGTTTGTCTGCACACAAACAGACATCCCTTCGGGTCATCTATCTGATCAATGTTTTCCTGAAGGGGGCCTAGAGATGGCGACACGGACGCAATGAAGACACACCAAAACGTATAGTCGTCCCTCCATGTCTGATGACGCCACTGGCCTCAAACCAGTGACCGAATTTTATGACCGACACCGCATTTTCTCCCCGATGAGACTTCTGGTAATATTGCATGAAAAAAAGACGAGGAAAGTCGCGTAGCTGGATATTCGCGAGTACGAATGCTGCCTATATGAGCCCGAAACGGGAGTTTGACATTACGACCTCTTTCTGCTGACTTCAATATGCCGTGCGCGTGTCAGATATACTGTCCCGTAGTCATCATGACTTAGAACACGCAACACCGCGGCTCTTGCTCACGGTAGTACATATCCGCAGCTGAAGTGAGGGGGGGGGGGGGGGGGGGGCTGTTTTCTGCCATGCATCACAGCGCACCCTGTCGCTACAAAGCGCGACCCGAAGCACGGTTGTCGCCGGTGCGCTGTAAGTCCTACGGAGCGCGAATGTGCACACGTGTGTTAGAACAAGTATCAAGAAAGTAAACAAGAATCCTATATAAAAAAATTAATCATTATATATAGCCAAGAGGCTGTCTCGGAAGACATCAACGAAGAAATCGCCATTAAAAATGTTTGTTCATATTAATCAGCTTCCTATTTCAATCTCTGCAACAATGAAAACAGGAGACTGAACCACTCCCAAGAAAAAGAACGTGGAAAGTGCTTCTTTTTCTCACTTTTTTTTTTTTTTAAGTTGCGACCTAAATCTTGTCGTTTCATTTTTTCTAGCTTCTACACGGGTGATGCGGGGACGGATTGTGACTTTTTTCTTTCTTTCTCTTCACAAGGTTTAGTTTTCCCATCTCGAAGCGATATTGATCTCCATTCCATTAAGCACACGTAGCAAGCGTCCAAAAGCCTTACACTAGACTCCATTTCCGAGAACATTCGGCCTTCTCAACCACATACACAAGGGCGAAGTCGCAGGAATGCAAATATTGTCTCTCCTCTCGGGAAGCACTAGATACAACAGCGAGGAGGACGGGAAAACTACGCCAAAATGTGCAAAGAAAGCAGCAAGGCAAGGCAACGAAAAGCTCCACCTCAATCCCGAAAGCTCCAGTCAGAAGCAGCTCAAAGTCTTTCCCTCGCCCTCCCTCTCTGTTTATTTTCCTTCTCCCCTCACCAGCTGAAACCAGGCTGCACGAAAGGCAAACGAACGTGCGCCAGCAAGCGACTGACTAGATCAACCACACCAAACTCGCGCGGATAAATTGAAAAGGAAAACACACAAACTCGTCCCCACGGCATCGAACGAGCTGCTCCCCACAAACGAGCTGCTCCCCACAAACACTGCTCTCGCAAAAGCGGTTATCCTGAGCCCTGCCCAGCTCCCTCGGCGGCCTACTCCATCCCGCGGGTGCAAACAAAAACGCAATATCAAATTATTGCCAGTGAAAAGCTTGAAACGGAGAAAAGCAACGAATCCAGAGAAGGCACCCTTTTTCTTTTGCTTAGTTCCCCGTTTCCTCTCTCCTTTGGACAATGGGCTCCCCGTGTGTGTATATTTGTGTAGATGGAGGGTATATAGAGGGGAGGAAACACCTTTGGAGAAGATATAGGCGAACATTGTGGGCCTCAAAGATGCGCCGCAACGGTTGCATCACTCGTCTTTGCACTGCTTTCACTAGAGCTTTTCCTAAGACTTCTTCCTCTTCTCTCACCTCCAGTAGTCGCTACGGAGCTACCGCGGGAGTTCTTTAGCCAGCGGCGGAGTTAGGAAACAGACGGCGAAAACGTCGTTAACTGAGACAATGCTGGCGCTGCGGTCTGACCGATATCTCCCGCGACTCACTGGCGCCGTGCACGCCGAGGGCTGTGGCTGTAAAACGTGCCGGGGCCCGAGCACGCTGACGCAATTAAATGAGCGCTACACCGAACATGGGGACAACGAATTCCACTCGGTCTGGGGGACGTAAAGAAGGAGATGGGCGGCCACAGCTTGTGCCGATTTAACTCCCAGCGCCCCTGAAGGCGACCCGGCCGGGGCCAAGACTGTCATAAACGGGAAACCAGAAGTTACAACCGGTGCGCAGTCCCGACAGTTATTCACCGAAACAACTTCAGGGGGACCGGGAGAAGTTGAATAAAAGAAAGAAACGGGTAGACAGGATAACGGGAATGGGATCATACGTTAGCTATCCTAACCGAGGGTAGGAGAAGGAAGAAGGGGGGGGGGGGGGGGGAGGCACGCAAATGCGAAGCAAAATTGAGACAAAAGGAAGAATGTAACCGGCGTATGCGTGGATCAGCATCCGGTACTGTTAGAACGTGAAGCGAAAACGCGACGTCCGCAGGAAATACAGCGGGGCAATGCGTGCTTCCGGTTTTGATGTCGGCTTGGGACCTCGTTTTGCGTCGGGGATTGTAGTCCCGGGGTGGTAAAGTGTGTTTTTAATCACCACCGCTTTACTATCTCATCACTGCAGGACTGCATTAATGGACCATCATCGCATCAAAGATCATACTCCCATTATCTCGATTTCTTTTCCCTATAAGGCCATAAATAAAGATACCCTGGGCCAAACAGCATTGAAACGGGCCCCAATGATGAACAGCGAGACGTTGAACACAGTACCGCGACGTCACGCAACCCATCGTCTATGCTTTGACCCGTCTCCAAGCTGGAGCTGAGTGTTTATTCGCGAAAGAGCTACCAACAACGCTCACAGTAAAATCGAAGGTATAAAAAAAAAAAAATAAAGGGGGGTCCGATGCACATCTCAGATACTGCAATATGTTTTTGGATGCAACTGCACATCAATTAAACCGCATCTTCGGCCATCTTTTACATATAAAGTCTAGTGCAAAGGAAGAAACAGTTGTTGCTCTTCTTCACCCCTATTTCAAGCAGTGGTTGTTGCTAACAGGAATGGAATACCCCCGCCATAATGCTCAGCAGTTACAGAACAACCTGTTTTTGACTTTGTCAGCATGACAAAGGTCACGCACTCTTCCACACGCCGCGGGTCAATGGGGTCAGTAGCGTCCAACAGATCATGCTGCCGCATATTTTTCCTTTGGAAAAGCAAGCGCTACTAAAAGCCGCTGTTCACAAGAGGCGCTAGCGAAACTTCGCTTAGGACAGTTAAGTATGACATCTAAATAACAGATATTAGCAAGATATGTGTTGTCCAATACAAATGTCGGCCCTTTTATTTTTGTTATGTTCCTTCCAGTTTTTAACACATGAAGTTCAACTTCAAACATGTGTTACGCACAGAGCAGCGCAAAACCAATCAGGTACAATCGATGTGTTGCGATACTGTCAATGAGAGATTTTCATGAAAAATACAGGTTGCCATTTTTTTTTTGTCATAACGTGGCTATAATGTTACCGCAATAAAATAAAAAACACTCAACATTTCCCTTCTCAGCGGAGAGGGAGAGCAGACAGCAACGTTATTCTAGCAGCAGGACGTCCTGCTGTTAGCAAGGTAAGTAGAGAGTAGGTAAGAAGTGACGTCACTGGTGATGTCATTGTACGGTACGGAACTCTGCGCGATCGAAAGTGAACCGGATCCCTCCACTGCAGCGACTCACTCCCTCCTCTGATACCTCTCGCTTCAGCCCTTTTAAAACTGCGAGGCTGAGGCGTTCCCCGATAGTGAGAGGGTTGCTGCCATTTTCCTTACAACCCAACCACCACCCCAGCCTTCATCCCTACTTCCCCCACCCGCTTTCGTTGCCTCCCTCTCGATCTCTCACTGTACTCGATCGCCATGCGAGCATGCGAAACGCGCTAACGAGCACACCGCCCGCGGCAGTGCGCGCACTCTCGCGGTGATCACACAGCGACGGAGGGCGAACAGTGCGTCCGCGAGCGCGCCCGAGTGCTGACCTGTCGGCGGCTAATGACGCTCCGATTTTCGTTTGCGGCACCAGGGGACCGACTTCAAAGGCCGGGGGCGCTTCCGATGACGGCCCAGGGAAAAAGGGTCCTTGTGCACGCGACCCCACAACAGGCACACGGCTCCAAATTAAGCTCATTCGCTGGCGTCGTACAACAATACGCACAGCTGAACACTTCTCGCGTCCGCATTTTAGGGGGAAATAGAATGACTCGTGTAAAAAAAAAAAGTACAAAAAGGGGAAGAAAACGAAACGTCCTTTACATAAAAAAAATAATAATAAACGGCGAGTCACTGTCACAGGGCCAAATCAATGCATTTAGTGTGAGACCTCCGAAAGGAGAAAGTAATGAGTCAACAAACGTGTGCGAAACAATCGCAAAGGAAGACGTGGACACGACATACGGAAGGACCGGTGTTTTCTAGCGCACGCAGGCGCTTGGTTGCTCTCGCCATGGATGAAGTGCGTGCCGGTCCGAGTGCATCAGCGCTTCGGCGCTGACTGATGTTTAGGATGCTTGACAGAGCTTACGTTCGAACGACTAACCGGGGTAAACCTCCGCAAACTTTTTGCTTTGTACTCATTTTTCACGTATACAGTCTTGGGTCGGAAATCTTCGCATCAGATTATCTCCTCAGAAGCATCGGAGTTTCAGGGTAGCCGAAAGCGCTGAAATAAATGCCTCGACAGACAAACGCTGTGTGCTTCCTCGCCATAAACCAACTCGGACATACTCGTACTTAGCTAACACTAATAATAACCCGTACCTAGGTCACAAAGCATACCACATCTGAGTGTTCTGGCGCAGTCATTTGCTCCTCTATACACCAATTACTGCAGTACTTTAGCGAATGCAAGTGTAGTTTTTCGCCATCGTCCCGAAAAAATTAGTATGGATGAGGCAACAAAACCGCAGCGCTACAAGGCCATTTCATGTCACCGTTACGGCTCGCAAACGATCGAACCCAAATCAAGTATTGACATGAAGCAACCGTTCGGCGCTGTTAGACCCCTAGCTACCAGCAAAACCGAGTTCTTTGAATACACCAATCAGCAATAGTCCCCCGCTTCTTCGGTATATCCAACAATTCAATAAGGCGATAATGAGTCTACCGCGAACACGCTACATTTTAGATGCAGCTTCACTGGGCAGCTAATTATATGCGTGAATTACATCCATGTTCTGGTCGTCAGTGACAGAAAAAAAAAAAAAAAAGATCATCAGGTCAAAATTAACGAACTCGAGCAAGAGTATAAGCAATAAAGGGACGTTACACAGGAACTCCCGATGTATACTATGCAAAACCGTGGCTTCGCCGCAAGATCGGGGTCGGAGCTGAGTTGAAACACAGAAAAAAATGAGCGGCAAGCACGACAGACCGTGGTCGATATCCGCAAATACCCCCGACGTGGTTTTGAAGTCGTATCCGCTCCGCATTTCTATAAAAGGCAAAATCACGCGACGGCGAGCAAGCAAGTAAAACTGAAACGAAAACAGCGAGAGAGAGGAAGGGAGGGGGGGGGGGGGAGAGGGGGGAGAGCATAGTATCCGACGAGGGGAGGCAAAGGGAAATCGAATATCGCTAACAGGGGAAACCGATTACAGGTCCTGAACGCCCCGAGAGCAAATGTACTACGGACGGCAGATAGAGAAAGATAGGAAGGGAAAAACAAAAATGCGTTTGCAATGAGCGAAAGCGCACGAAACAGGAATGATCGAAAAGCACACAAACATACGCAAAAAAAAAAAAAAAAACTCCCCCTTGCGGACGAAAATCGCCTGGAGATTCGAACAGGCCAATTCGGTTACCGTCGAATCGATATTAATGCTGCGACCTCTGCAAGCGCGCTCCCGAACTTAATTAACGGAGCCCGTTTCTCGGAGCCTTTTCCACTACCCCGCTTTCCTCCTCGCTCACCCAGTCGCGGTGTAAATCTTTAAAATTCAGGAGGCCGCCACCAGTACGACTGAGTGCGTTTGTCTGTGTGTCCCCAGCTTCGCCTTCTGAACTTTCCCCCAACCGTGCGTGCTTATAAAACTTCCCGTTCCGCCTTCCTCTCCCAATCCCTTTCTCTCTCACTCTGTCCAGCCCGCACTCTCCCTCCCAGCTTTTCCTTCGCCACCCGTCGTCATCTAGCAGCAGCTGCACAGTCCGTCGTTCTGCACGATCGTTTTCACTTTCAATCCTTCCTCTCTTCGCTCACGTCGTTTCCGGGCAATAAGTCTTCCGCCGCAGTTTCGACTCTTCCTCTTCCGCCTCCTCACCCTCCCCCTCCTCCCGACCGGCATGTCGGAATGCGCGCAAGAGACACTCATTCTCCGAGAGTCAACCTTTAGCTGCCAGCCGATGCAGGGCCCACCTCCGTGTGCACACCGCCTCGCCCAACGTTACGTGCCACAATTTCTTCTGTATAACGGACTCCGTACAGCAATTATCCCTGCGGCTGTTTTCATCAAAGTGGAGAATGTAAACACGAATGTGGGTACCTCAGAAAAGCGATTACAACGAGATATAAAATATTTTAGAGATCCTTTTTGTTTAGCGTGTCGACAACATGCAGCGCCACAAAGGGGTAGGACGATAAAAAGAAGACAGTAAGACAGCACATGACTAAACATTAATAAGTTCTGCGAAAATAAGCACTCAAATCAGCTCTTCCCAGGCACTAGCCAGCATCCAATTGTATCAAAAAATAACAGAGGGTCCTATTGACACCTTGCGCATGATATTTCGGACCTCAAAGTGCAAGAACCGCAGAAATTCCTCAAACCATCACACCGTAGTCATCAGACAACAGAAATGCCACAGAAAAAGGGCGAGGCAGGGAGAATGCGAGAATAAAAAAAAAAAAAAAAAAGGGGGGGGGGGGGGGGCAGCTAGTCTCATTCGATGCATTTCTCATGACATCGTCCACATCTTCTGCGTCCTTCTGCCATGCTTCGATTCCAAAACTGGAAGGAGTTTCTT
>NC_139344.1:335957932-336020432 GCF_055883805.1 Amblyomma maculatum
CAACGAGAGTCGCCCCCGAGCGCCGACTGCAGCGCCTATGACGGCGGCGCATCGAAGCACACGTTGCTGGCTAGACTTGTGGCTCTTAGGACGGGGGCAGGCAGCGCGGAACGGGAATGCCGAAGAGACCAGCATCAGCAAGCAAGATGGCGTCTCCGACGTTCTTCGTACTTCTCCTTGAGGAGCAGCTGTCCTTGCGGCCCAAGTTATTCATACCTTGCACGCTTGCTTTATATCTTGAAATATTTGTGCTGCTATTACCCTCGAAAAAGAAAACATTACAGAAATGGCAGAGAAACGCCATCCTGCTAAGCACAACACGGGCGGTGAACCGATAAGAGATAAGATAACATGGCGAAAATAGAGGTGCCAAGAGATAAAATACTTTCCTTTGTGACTGCTCTCGCAAGCGCACCTGCGCAAAACGTCAGCGAGATAGCGGACACCGCCGCCTATACAATACTAACGTGGGCCGATACCGCAGAAGCAGTTACCTCATCGGATGTTTTGCTTGCCTTGTTTGATGCATACTTGGAATTTTTGGAATGGTATGTTCGAGACTTCCTTAATGAGGATTGGACGGCAGGTTTCTAGCATTGGATATGCGAGTGAATTTGGTGTAATGTGAATATTTCCTTTAAACTGGAAATGCAGGCCCGTGTCGGCAGATGCACTGAGTAGAGGTGCAATATAGTGGCATGAAACGTCAGACCAGTGTTGGCAAGTAGGATAAAAAGAGCTCCAACCATGGCGGATGTCGTCGAACAAGTGCTGGCAACGATTGAACATAGATCGAATCGTGGCATGAACGGCAGGCCAGTGTTGGGAACAACCTCTTTTTGCCCCCACTGGCAATGCAGGTCCAATTTCTGTGACGACATTCGCCAGCGTTATGTGCATTGTTAGAGTGCTAATAGTTTGCACAGATCCGGTCACACTAGTCTAGAGAGCTCGAGCGGTGAGCAGCAGAGCAAATTGCGTCCACCCTTAACTTTTCGGGGTAATACGCGCTTGTGTTCGGCCGGTTCGCGTTATTTTGCGACGTAAAGCGCAAGTATAATCAGGAAAAGTAAGACCTTGCGTTGAATTTTTTTTTTTTTACTTCTTACACACGGCTTCGACACTATAGACGAATACGTCTTACCTTTTGCTGTGACAACCAACCTCATACAATTTTCCCACCGGAGCACAACGCTGGACCGTGTTGGCATTGGGCACTGCATTTGTCTTATGTGGGACTGGACATTGCCAACAAGTTCACAATATTAGGTCAGTGGTTCGTGCTTCCTCGGCCCGACAACACCAACTTGGTAACATTATTTACACCTAACTTCGCCCGTTTTTCATTTCTTTTTGTTGTTGCCTCGCCACTACATTACCTGCTTCCATTGACTGCACCAGGAAATTCGCATTCTACCTTCCATACGCACCCACAAGGGAGAACTTAAACAAACTACACTTCGCAAGATGTTTTTATTTGGTAAAGATGATCGACGCTTTTTACCCGATTTCAGAGCGTCTTCTTTATTTCTGCACGATTCTTGGCGACAACTCATAATTGTTTGCATTACCAAGAAACCGTTTACAACAAATAAATGGGGAAGTCCTGGTCATCCGGTGAAGCGTAAAAGAAAATCAAATTAAAGCTTTGCGAAAATACAAGCAAAAATTTGCTTCAGAAAGTAAAAACAAACACATAATAAACTAATAACGTTTCGTCGGCGCTTTTGTCGGTCTAAACTGCATCGGTGCTATCAAAGAAAGAAAAAATAGATGTCTATATATATATATATATATATATATATATATATATATATATATATATATATATATATATATATATATATATATAGACAGTTAAGAAAAAAGCTCCGCTGATTCGGAAGCGATCGTGTCCGCCACGCCGTTTTCCGCGTAGTGTACAGGCGACAAGCCCCGGGACCACAAGGAGCGCCTTGAACTGAACCGACAGTGTGCCAGCTAGCAGGCGTCTCCCTATTCTTCCCCCATTCCCACTAGCTTCGGCGCGCATATACCAGCCCGTATAGAGAGGAGATACAATATGCGCATTTATATGCGCCAGTCACGCAGAGATGGAAGCGTGTAAGAGAGTGGATGATGCAGCCTGGTTTCGATCACTTATCGCTCGCACGAGCCAGAAAATGTCCCGAGGGAAAATGTATAAGACAAAGCGTCGATCCAACAAAAACAAGCGGTCCGCCCGCAAAAGCGGCATGGTCATCGCGCGAAAGGAAGAACGGCAACGGAAGCGGCATAAGTCCATTCGATCGCACCATGAGAGACAGAGCTAGGTAAAGGCCCGCTGTGGATGAGACCCATCGCTGCTTTCGCAAGCCGCGGAAGGCAAAAAAGAAAAGAAACAAATATGTCAATAAACACAAAACAAATAGAAAGAAAGAAGACAGGAGAAAGAGGGTTCTTCGGACACCGCCAATCTCCATATTGATGGCGCGGCGACGCGCAGTTCTTGTCCTCTTTCTTTTTTCCTAGCTCTTTTTATTTTTTTCTCGCGCTCCCGAGATTCCGCCCCACTTTCCCTTCTCCGTACAGTGCCCCAATCTTCACCCCTTCCATTTTCTGCGATCCGCCTACTGCTGCTGGCGATGGTGCTGCTGCTGTTTCCCTGCCCGGCTTCAACCCGTCGTCTGCCATCCCCTTCCCCGCCAATGACAGGCGACAACTTGGCCGCAAACGTTGCCGTCGAAAGCACGAGGGGATAAAAAATAGGGAAACGAAAGGGGATAGAAAACGCAACGCAGAAACAAGAGCATGAAAATTAAATCTGACCGAAGAGCAGTGAAAGTAAAAAAAAAAAAAAGAATAAAAATGAGCAAAAAAAAAAAAGAAACGCAGGAACAGCGATACAAGCAAAGCCAAAGAAAATCGTGGCAAAAAAAAAAAGTATAAAGGGACAAAGGAAGACAGCTGACGTATGTCCGCCCGAAAGCTGTTCTTCCTTCCACCCACGAAAAATCATTGAAAAAGGAAAACAAATGAGGAAAGGCGCAAAGAAAAGGAGAAAAGGAAATGATGGCACCGTCGCACGGGTTCACCTATTGCTGCAATCTCGGACGGAATTCAGGACACTCCCCCTTCGGCGCAGCGCTGCCTTTCCGAAACTTCCCCCCTTCCATGCTTACTCCTCCTCCTTCTCCTCACCCCCCCCCCCCCCTTTCTGAAGAACAGCAAGGCAGCAGCCACCGCCCGCGCCGGCCGGGCTGGGAACATCCATTCCCCAATGACAAAACCTCTCATTCTTCTATTCAGCCGTCATTTTATGCACCTCGCTTTCCTCTCATCTCATCCCTACCTACCCTTGCACTGAACATGAGAGACCACCGTCATCGCTTCTTCCCAAACTCCACCAATTGGTGCGCCTCCGTCTCCCTAGTCGACCCAGCGTGAGAGCGCACGTGTATTTGTGTGCGCGTTCGCAACTAGCGCATTCACGCGTTAAAACTTTGCATTTGAGCAGCGCACGCTTCCTGAGCTTTCGATGCCTTCCCTTGCTACCGGGCACTTCTAACTGACGATCGACTAGGCGACGCGTGCTCTCGCTGGTCCTATCATTCCAAGTCGACCTCTGAAGCACAAGACGGTCGCCACCACCAAAAGGAGAAGACGGAGACGTGTAAGCGTCCGCTTCGGCTTTATCGCGACCGGCCGAGCGCATAAGACGAAAGTCAATCTGTGCGGCGACACCCCCTTCTTCGCTCCTTTCCTCCGTGTAGTTCCTCAGCAGTCCGTGTCGTCTCTTTCCTCGTCCTCCGTAGATTCGCACATTCTCCGCAGCATCGTCTACGCTCTGTTTCGCTTCTCGCTCCTCGTTCCCCATTCGGTGCTCCCCATAATGATATGCGGTACAACACTTCTAGACTGGCCTTCCGATGGCCCTTCCACCCATTTGCTTGGCCGTTCTAGTCGTCGTCCCAAAAGCGGCACGAACAAGGGAGTGAGTGATGAGGTAAGGAGGCCCCCTCCTGGCTCTGGGGGCACTCAGAAACTCGTTTAGCTCTTCCATTACCCAATCGGCCCTTGCGCGCCAAAGAGAAAAAAATAAAGTGTCCCTTTATTCCTTTCCTCGCAAGAAAATAAGGAAAGCGAGACGAGAATGTAGTGTTCACTTCGAACCAAATAAAACCCCACGTTGAGGGCAGACGTGCTCAGAGAAGCGCTGAAAAATTGTTGCGCCATTCGGGTTTTGATGCGTTCTCTCGCGCATCTTGCTTACTTTATGTATTGATCACGTTTTCTTAACGCTCAAAAAAGAAATCGAACGTTTAGCGCTTCCAATATTGTTTCAGTAGAAAACAAAAAGCTTAACTTAAGCATTACAGCCGTAGATGGATGACCGCATACTAACTGTTCGCTACCACGACCGTCACACAATACGATTATGTGAGTACCTGTCACAAAATCATACAGCAGTACCTCTTGGTTACCTTCCTTCATAGCCGCATCAGGTCTATACCATCTTTAATTCACGTTTTAATTCATACCACAAGGAGCAAACTACGCAAGCGCAATAAGAGCGTCGGGAACAACTAAAAAACAAACCGACAGGACAAGGCGATAAAGGACTCCTGATATAAGAAGTGACTTGTTATTTCAAAGCAGGAACAAAGCAGCTTTACCTCATTCTATTTGGAAGTAAGCTTTCCAAAAATCGACGATTTCGCCAGGAAAAAAAAAAAAAAGAAGTTCCAGATGTAAGGTGCTTTTGAATGGAAGGAGATTCTGAATGTATCACAAAACGCGCTGGGAATATTATCGCATGTCCCATGTCCCGTGTTTACACATTTCTGTGGGAATGGCGCCAGGGCGCTTTTAAGCGATCAGCCCTGTTAACAACTAAACAGCACAACCACGGCGTAACGACAGGACGAGCCAGGGAATGCCACATCGTCGATACATGCTGTGGAGGAGAAGGAGGAGTTGCGTACGAGCCTTAAAAAGTTTCATCACGACATGTCCAACTGACCCAGAGTGATGCGCTTGTCAACACGTATGATTCAAGAAAGCGCTCGCAAGCTCAACTTCACTTAATACGAAGGTAATTAAAAAGACCTTTAAATGCACTCTCTTCAACACGCATTCAAATTTAACTCCAAACGCAGCACGCGATACTTCATAATCAAGATAATGCAAGTTCAGGACACGCGGGAGGGTAAGGACGATAGTGACAGCAGTAATTTGCAGTGCAGTCACTGTACAGGCTTAAAGCAGCGTGTTAGTCAGCTGCCTTTATTACTCTGCGCCCTGTTATTGTTGAATGCAATGATTCACTAAAATGAATGATTGCTCGCGAACAAAAACAGAAGGCCACACGAAACAGTGCGCAACCAAGTTCCTGGGTCAGGCACCTATCGAGCGGACCAGAAAGTTCAAGAATAAAAGAAAACAGAAGCGTTTAACAATGAGAAAGCGACCCCCCCCCCCCCCCCCTCCCCTCCCCTCACCTTTCTTTCTTTTATTTTCTTTTTTTTTTTTTTTGAACGAAGCACGTTTTAGCCAACAACACAAAGGAAAATGGAGCAAGAAAATTTTGTTAAAGAGAGAAGGAAGAGGCCAGGTTAAGAACGAGCGCGCTACCAGTGTGGCAGGGTGGGGAAGTTGATCGAAATTTCCCGTCATTTTCTCTCTCGGACAGATTTACTGCCCCGCGGGGAGAACCCTTTCCCTTCTTCCCCATTCCTCGACTGGGCGAAGGCGGGCGTCGCTGCCGTCCTTCGTGAGGGGGCGCAGGAAGCAGGCACTCCTCCTATGGTGCGCTCGCCTTATTTCTTCTACACCTCTTTCCACCTTCCCCGATCTATCTTTCTCTCGTAACGCAGTCGCGGCTTTTCTCTCCTCCACCTACAGCTCCTTCAACTTGGGCTCCAAAATCGAACTCGGCCCGCCGCTTTTTTTCTTTCCTCATAACTAAAGGCAGTGTTTCATCCCAATTAAATTAAAAGGACAGGGTTTTGGTTAAAGAAAGAGTTACGCTATATAGGTTTAAAAAAAAAAAAAAAAGCAGGCAGAGGCGCCATGCAAGGGCGGTCAATAATGAGAGAACCAAAACAAAAACAAAAATAGTTGTGGTTTAACTCTGTTAACCCTAGTTGAACTGCGATAGCAACGGCGGAAGCGTCTTTTGCCTGCTTCATTATTCCCCTATCACGCCCCATCAGTGTAAAGTGCTACATTATTGGGGACACTTAAGCTCGTCCTTCAAGAGTATGACGCGAGAGCGTAAGCTACCAGCCCACATATAAATGAGAAGGGTTCAATGCTGCTGAGCCCAATGTGGAGCGAAAGCATTACTGCCAGTGACCGAGCGTTCTTCTTCTTCTCCTCCTCCTTTTTTTTTCTTTTCGTAGTTCTTGAGGAATTTTGGGGGAAAGGAAGGCGCAGTATACTTCGGGTGGGCACCATGAAATCGTGGACACCCACACTTTATTTGTCAAGATCACTTGAAGGTCAACCGTGGCGACCGGCCGTGAGCTACGCGACGGCTCGAAACCTGGCGCAGTATTGCTATCGCAAAAAAAAAAAAAAAAAGAAGAAAAAAAAAGAAAAAAAAATCACAGGAGATGATTTCGATTGATGCGAAGAGGCATGCGTTAGCAACGTAGGTATGTACATCCTTTGTCAAACGTTCGCAGCCCACAAGGTTTGCTTTTAAGTAATGTGTCATGTGGTGCTACTCCTGCAGCATCATCAGAATCCTACCCTTCCGGGACTTCCCTACTTTCGAACTGTGCTGACAGTGCCGCAAGAAATGGTGCCCGAAGCCATCGACAGAATGGCGGCGTTCTGCAAGGCCCACTACATGGATGAGAAGAAGTTTGTGCAACAAAGCGAAAGCAGCTTTGTGATTGGTGGTAAATACTCTTACCTTCAGGATACTTACGAACCGCACGGTGTTGCTCCAAAGCAAAACCCTTGGGCTCTAAACGTTTGACAAAGGGTGTACAACAAAGAGCGATGACTGAGCCCGTGAAGACAACGCTGCGATTATGAGATGCATTTATCTGACTATGCACCCTAACCATTTGTGATTATCTTGAATTTAGGGGCGATCAATTCCGTTTGCCTCGGTTTCGCAAGGTTTAACGACTCGGGCGATGAAGGACGGCGCATAGGGCAGCTCCGGCAGCTTTGACCACCTGGGGTTCTTTAATGTACACTGACATCGCACAGTACACAGGCGCTTGGCTTTTATTCTCCATTAAACGGCGGTCAACGCGGCCGGAATTGAACAAGCGCGCCTGGGTTGAGCGACTGATTTGACAGGTGCAATTTGTTCGTGTATCGAGTCATCCGGTATATGCGAGTCTGTCACTGCAACCAATTATTTCGTCTCTCCCGCCTTTCCCTTATAAGAATAAATGCGAGAGAGATATTCCTCTCTGCTTTTGACACTTGTCAATCATGGAAGTTGACAGGTCCATGACTGTTCAGCGCACCAACTGTAGTAGGTAGCATGCGGCCGTTGCCACCTTTACCTTTCAAAACCACGACGCCACTTGTGGCAAGTAGCAGAGGCTTGAGAACCAAAAATGCCGCTTCTTCGTCGTCACCTCTGCGATAAAGATATCTCAACGTTGTGCGATATATAACCAACCGTATCATTTCTTTGGTGGAAGCAAAACTACCTTGAATTTAAATATGGTCTCCAGAGAAGCTTAGACATTTCGAGTGAGCAACATGTGAACAATGAGACTCACGCCTATTCCTCTGCTCCGGACGAAGGTTTACATGAGTATGTACACCAGTCGACCTTCTGAGTCATGGAAATCGTCCGTGCTTCGCTTTCCGAATGCGAAAAAAAAAAAAAAAAAAAAAGCTTGATGAGCGTAATATACAGATCTGCCAATGAGTATTTTTACCTCAATAAATGGCAAGGGAAATCTTCCAGGCTACCACGATCTTCCTACAAAAACATGCAGCGATTTCTGTGCGAGAGATATGAAACGGACAACGTTGATCGCATCATGTAAGAACGAATGAGACGACAATGTCGACTCCCACCACACAGACGTAGCAAGGACAACGACCGACGAATTTCACGCGCTGAGTCCCCCTTTCCCTCCTCGGCGCGAGAAATTGATGCAACGATGCGCGCTACTTTCTTTCGAGACCCTCTCCACTCGTCATCAGCGGCGCCATTCGAGGCGCGGAATGCTCACTGCTATAAGAACGCCTCGTGTCGCATGAAAAGAGCGTCTCGAGAAGGGGACATCCACAACGAGCACTGAAGCGACATTCGCGCTTCTGGTTCTTTTCAAAATGAAAGGATCCACACACCCATCTCCGTGCGCGGTCTGATGGAGAACGGTTCAAGAACCTCGCGGGGAGCAACACAGCGTCCGCAGGCAGCGCCGACAACGATCACGAGCAGCAGCATTTCCGGCGTGCGCGGAGCCCAGTGAAGACGCCGCTGCTATAGTTAGGGTACATTCAGGAGATCCCAAAATCGCATTCCATCTCTTGCGCTGCTTCGCCATTAACGGTCGGGGAAACTGAGATTAACCTCCGGTGATTGAAATACTCTTTTTTTTTTTTTTATCGCAACTATAAAGCTACATCACTCATAGAGCTAGCTAGAACTAATACTCGTGTAGGCCGAGACAATAAGGGGTCGCTGAATATGTTTTACTCTTTCTCTCTCTTTCAAAGCAATCATGAAAAAAAATAAAGCAATAACCGTTTCTTCAATAAAATAAACGGTCTCAAAAGCATACAGGTCTTCACCGTCGAAAACAGAACGCCTGCGCGCTCAGGGAGGCGAGATCCAGATGCCTTTTTTGGCAAATTTTGTATGATAATGAGAAGTGTGTTGAGAGAGGGAGAGCCCCCTGAAAGGTGGGTCGCACTGTGCTGAGACGTGTTCGACAGCACGCTCGTCGGCTCACCAGTCGGACCCCGTCGAGGAACCCATTAGCAGACACGGAAACGCGGCCACGGCTACGCGGACATGGTTCCCACGGGGCGAGCACGAACAGAGGCGCAGGCCGGAGCTTATTCTGAGAGGACGCGGGGTCCCTGCAAAGTAACCCCGGGCGTCTGCCAGCTACCGAACACGTATGTTCGGATCGGAGTCGCGGCCGCTATATGGCGATTCTCTGACTGCCTGCGTGCAGTTCTCATCCTTTCGTGTCAGTAATTGTGACGGCATTGTTTCTTTTTTATTATTATTGCGAGATGAAGGTAAAGAAGGGAATTGAGCTTGCTGTATTTCATTTTTCTTTGTGCAATTAATGACGCCGTAAAAGGACTCACACCCACAAGGCAGAGTCTTCCGCTGCAAAGCTGAAGCCACATTTTTTTCCCCGCCGTCGCTGCAGTTAATAGATGCGCTCCGTACAGACAAGAAGTTGTTAAAGTGCTAGGTGAAATACATTCAAATGTAGCAAGAAACAAAAAGACGGGCACAGGTTCCGGAACATTGCCTTTAATGAAACCGAGAAGTACGTTCGTTTTGCCCTTTCTTAATGAACAAGTGAAGAGAATGTGTGAAAAGGAGCAGACAAAGCATGATTTCGTGTGCCATACAAATGCTGTTCCTTGTCAGAATAGGCCGTTCACTATTAATGCAAATTTCCTTTTTTTTTTCTTTGCACAATTTAAAAACCATACCGAAAAGAGACGTTATTCACTATATCCTCTCCGAGAACCAGTTAAGTCAGTTTATTTACAAACCATATAAAGAATGCAAGGAACGGAAGGTCACTATGGATCGAAAAGTTGTTCCCGGTGGCCATGCAAAAAAAGGGAGAGGGGGCCAGGTCCTCAAATAAGTACGAAAGCTGCTTTAACTGAATGAGTGATAGTGCGCTCACAAATTAACAAGGCGACATCCGCGTGCCGTACAAATCACTAAACGCACAGAAGAAAAAAAAAAAAGAAAAGAAAAAAACGGAACGGGAATACAGGGAAGCCTCTTTAATCCCCTTTCGTTGTATCTTTGCGCACTGCTTTCCCTCCTTCTTTCGGCGTTATGAACGACTTGCTGCAAAGTAAACGTCATCGGGCTTGAACAACACCGCCAACACCGGACCACGCGTGCATACGGCTTCGTTCGGAGTCACAAGCAAGGAGGCGAAGTGGTTCCAGCGAAAGAGGGTGCTCACGATTCCCTGAATGCACACCCGCGAGTCGGAGTGGCTCACATCAACTTCGTGGCCCCGACAATGCGCACAAGCCACAGGGTACGGCCGCCATCTCTACCCTATAGATTGCTGCTGCTTACTACTCTCGCTCAATGGTTGCTCGCGTACCGAATGCCGCCGAATCCCAATGACAGCCGAACGAAGGCCGAACGGGTGGTGGGGGCCATTACCGTCGGTCGATTGATGCAACCACAGGCAAGCGTCTGCCAGCGCGGGTCTCCGCCATCGACCTCAGGCAACGCTCGTCTCGGCCCAGGCGTGTGGCTCCCCTCTCGCCTTGTTCTCAGCCGCCCGGGATACTTTTGTGTCGACAGGGCGCTACCGTTGGTATTCCCGCGCAAAGTGCCTGCGGCTTTTCCTTCACCACTTCAGGCTCGTCAAGCAAGAGGAGGGAAGTCGATACTCGACGGACACGTGTGCTTCGCATAAGGTGTGCCTTTTGACATACAAGTAAACAAACAAACAAACAAACAAAAATGTGCGTTCCCTGCGGTCAGATTTTACCTTTGAAGAACAGTAACGGTTTCATGGTTTAACGTCCCGAATGAACTTGTGAACCGGGTGGACTTGAGGACGACCAAGCACGTTTACGCATTTATCTGACCACCCTCCAGGACCGAAGTCACTACAGAGAGGAAGGGCGCGTGCGCAATACGCTTAACGGATCACGTTGCCCACTGGCGATTAAAAGGCCTCACCATCTCAATGTGACAATGACGCATCTCAATATGACAATTTGACCGATCGGTAATATGACCTTGATTCGTTATGACGCCATTTAACGAAGACGACAGACACAAGATCGCTGAGAGAGCCTGATTAAAGGGATGACAAACAAAAAAAGAAAACGAAAAAAAACGTTGCAGGTTAACAAGAGCCCACGTGTCCATCCCCACCCCTCCAAAGGTGCACACTCACGAGCCGCGCCCGGGGTTCAGTAAAAACCCGTCACTCTCCACCCCACACGCGCGCTCGCCGTCGTGAAGCAATCAATGGCGACACGGGGGTCGTCGTCATCGGCGTCATGTCCTCCTCGCCGGCTGCTCAGATCGAGTCTCGCTCTCTTGCACGCGCACATACACAGACCGAGCACGCGCCCGCCGCTCTACGCTGCCGCCGTCGGCTTTGCCGCACACGACACGCCGGCGCTCGTGTCGTCCTTCCTTTCCGGCGGAAAACAAAAGATGCAAGCGCGGCGGCCCATTAGGAAAGGAGTGGCGGCGTCCCCCTGGTCCCCGGTCGCGCGCGCAAGCGGGAGACATCTCAGCTCCACGCCGCCACTAATACCGTGCACCGCTCGCGGAAAGCCGGATGGCTAAGTACTAAATTGTGCTTCGAACTCTATTGACTGTCCGCTACAAGGAAGCAAGCGAGAGCGACAGCAATGACCCACTCCATAACCGCATGAAAGAAGCAGCCTCAAGGTTCGCACAGCTCTCGTGACGAGATACGACACGCATTCCAGAATGCCTCTTTGCGTGAAACAGCTTCAGATGGTCTAAATTATACGAAACATTTCACTACGGCGTCCCTCATAGCCTGAGTCGCTTAGCGACGTTAAGCCCCATAAAGGAAACCATAAAACCTGTCATTTTATTACCGGAGAAGAGAGACAAATGGGCGAGGAAACAGCAGAGGAGGTCAAGCAGAAAAAAAAGTGGCCTACTGGTATAGGGCATGGGGTATGAACGAGCTTAAAGCAGAAGACGAGAGGAATGTTTAGTGGAAGTAAATTAGGTTAACTATTCCTGCAAATACGTTCCGTGATCGGCCGGCACTCATAACGCATAACAATAAACTGAATTAGAGGTGCGCTAAGGCCGACGACACAGAATATCAGAATCGCCGTAGAGTAAATACGGTAACCATAGAGTAACCTGCGACCATGCCCCAAATGTGGCTAAAGAAGCCCGGTAACGGTATATAGCAACGGCAAAGCGTTACCGTATTCCTCGTATGGCTGTGCTAACCCACTCACTGATACGGGCTGTACTCACGTCCGGAGAGACTGATGTACTTCGGCCGTGGTCGCAAAATACGCAAAATGCTCAGCATGCACGGACACTGCACACTTTTTGTCTTGATAGAGAGCGCAGCAGGGCGGCGGTAGGGACGAAGGCGAGGAGGCGAACCAGTAAGCAGCCAGAGCAAAAGGCCAGACCCGACCATCGATTATCCCTCTCTGTGGCCACCCTACACACGGGGGCTATTGCTGGGGCGGCGCACGGACGGCTCTCCCTTCTTCTCTCCTACTCTCCCTTCATTTGGCCGTGGTCCTGCGAGGACACCGTTCCTTTCTTCCCCTTTTTTTTTTCCTTTCCCCGGGAATCTTGTGAACCTTATTATAAGCGGACACGGAAGAAAGCGCACGGGGACTACGGCGACAAGAGCCTGCTTGCATAGCGGTGGTAGTTGCGAAACAAACACGGCGTCCGTAACGACGGAGTCACGCCGAGAAGCGCTAACTATTAGTGGCTTTTAGCACAGTGGGGACGAACACGCGTAGACGTATGCCGACTTACCGGACGCCGGCTGCGCGTGATAAACCGGTATAGGCTTACTAATACGAGTCCGCTATGCTGAAAACCTCGACCGCACATATGCTCACCACGTCGGCAGTACCGTACGCAGAGCAAGCAAGACGGGGGCATGGTCTCGACGGGCTCCCGAACGAGACCAAACGAGACGACGGCGGAAGTAGTCGCTTAATGCTCTTTCCTGGACACAATACTTACCTAAGTAGCACGTTTTAGTCAGCAAGAGAGGGTGATTATAGCATGATAAGACATATACTGATCCTAAGCAATCCTCACACAACAGGGAGGTATAAAGAAGAGGAACCAGCGCGCGGGTGAGGGAGCGCTTCAGTAAGAGCAGCCGTGTAAGGGTGTGGTAATGCGAGTAAGCTTGCGAAAGAACGAACCGAACCAAGAGCTCTTCATGCTGTTTTTTTTTTTTTTTTTTTTTAACATGCACTGAAAGCCGACGTATTTTCGCTCACCTTATGTCTGCCGTCACACCCACACAACGGTATATCGAGCGTTCATAACGGAAACTAACTACATAGAGCTAAATGCATTCACTACAATGTTCCTTCACTTCACCATGAACCCACCTCTCTCACGCCCTCTTCTCCCTCTGAACTAGAAAAATGTACTGGATCACATCTGCATGAATGCAAGCACAATTCTCTCTGCAACACACCGACCGCCAGAGATAAAAGAACGGCCAAGCTACTACAGAAAGTATAAGAATGACGCTAGTGCGAATCGTCGGCGCGCCCCTGCCCGCGCGCGATGCCAACAAATGCGCGGGTCCTAGCTATGCTCTGCAGCATCCGTCGTCGTCGTCGGTAGCGGCGGTGGTTTCATCAAGGGCCCGCAGGGGGAAAGGATGGGAAGAGCTAATGAACGCGCCTCGCACGCTCTTCACATGCACGCCAGGAGCCGCGCGCACGCACCACCGCGGCTGGCGTCTCTACTCCAATTAAACTCCCGCTTCCGTCCATCAGGCCTCGTCGCCACGATGAGCCTGTTCCTCACTCGACGCTGCCGTTGTTGTAAGCAATGCAAAGACATTTCTCGCCCAACGAGGTGCACCGGCGTATCTCGCTATGCTCCATCAACTCGGCTGAAACTAGAACCGTTCAGTGTTGCGCAATCCGTACAACTGACATGAGCCGAAATCCGAAGTCCCACGTACAAGCCGCTTCGAGGCCCGAAGCAGATAACGACAGCCAACGATTCGGTCGCCCAGTCGGCCGCAACCGAGGTAGTAAGAGTAACAAAAGCGGTTGTCCAATAATGAAAATGAAGACATGCGTCGAGAGACCGCGAGTTAAGATTCCCATTACGTGAAACTAGCTACGCAGCCTCCAGAACAGTGCACGCATCTAAAGAGACAGTGGCGTAATGTACGCACACGCGTGCATGGTGCACTTACAAAGCAGACAACAACGCAGATAAATGCGACGAGGAACGAGAGCCAGGCCGAGTCCTCTCCCGCGACCTCCTCCAACGGCCGGGGCCACAGCAGCCTACGCAATGCATTATGCAGACAAACGAGGCGCTGACCAGAAAACAGAGCTTCGCGCAGCACAAGAGCAGCCGTCATTTGTTCCTCGTCTTTACGCTGCTCTCGCCTGAGCCCGGCAGCCGAGACACAGTGGTTACCGGAGTGGGCGAGGGTGTGGGAAAGGAGGGGGGCTTGGCGACCAACGTGGTGTGCAGTTTTCTTTTCTCTCTATCTCTCTCTTCGCTGGTTTTTACTACCAAGCCTGATTTCAGAGAAGTACGCGGCAGGCTGCCATCGCACATGCATCTATAAAATGTCTTCCTTCTCTCCCATTCTTTTCCTCGCGTCCGCTCTTCGCGAAATGAAAGCACTAAAATATTTCCAACATAACTGTCCACAACTCTAGACAACTCACTTAGTCATGGCTATCCACTGGCAGAATTAGGTGCCTTTTTTTTTTTTTTAACCGTTTCTTGAACACAAATGCACCTCCCAGTTGCACGGTGAAAGAGTCTGTTGGGCGAATAATGAATTCATAGAAACTTTGACAAAAAAGAAAAAGATAATGCTAGTCATACAATGGTCACCTTCAGGCAAAGAAAGGGCTTAGCTTAACTTGAATATGCTTCCTAGTTTAGCGAGCTGTAAGCGTGACCTTGGACGGTTTTTCAAGCGGATCTACGCTTTTAAAACAAATAACCGTGTCTAGATCGATTCTAATACTTTTTATAACGTTGTTTATTACCACAGGGCATAAATGGATATGTAGGAAGAAAATTAAAAGGGATATTAAAAAAAAAAAGGTTGACTGCCCTAATAAAATTCAAGAGGGAACGATGATAGGGCCCCTGCGTCCAAGCAATGTAAAGCACGCTTTCAGCGAGTATGATAATCCCATACATTTAAAGTGTGCCGAATGTCCCGAGAACAGACACGGTTCGCGCGCAACGGAAGAGAAAATATGTGAAAACCTCCATACACGTTCGTCGTCACTATCACAGGGCAATGCGCCTGAGACACTGAGAAGACTAGGGCGCGAGAAGTGCTAATTCGTGTCTTTGGAGGGAGCGTGCCTGACTGTACAATGGCAAAGCGTAGCATAGCGCATATTTCTGACGGTAGTTCACTGGCGCAATTGTTAGCTAGCTGCTGAAGCACTGAGAGAGAAAGAGAGAGAGAGAGATGATTTGGCGGTGCTCTTGGACAACTATATTGTAACGACATACCAGCATTTCTTGACATCCACCATCTCTCTGGGGTTTCATTACTATGTTTTTTGCTATTTTAGCCACGAAGACCTCAAAGTTGACTATGTATTCGAGTTTCAAGCGCCAAAGCCGAGAAAGCAGATGCGAGGCGAATTGCAATTAACAGCTGCGGACTAGCTAAGGTGCGATCACACTGGCGAAGGAACCCAGATTGCTCCGAATTTTTAATCCGATTCATCACGATATGGGAGCTCCGAACAGGTCGCCAAGTGGCCCGTTAAATGCTGTCGCTCGCTGACCAATTTCTTGCGACACATCATGTCGCCGAACTCTTCAAGCGATCCTCGGCATCATGAGACGTGACAGAGTCATCATATGTGGGACGTTAATATGCGGATGCTTGCTTTAATTGGGCTTTACTGAACTTTCTACAAGCCGCATAGTCCAAACAGTGCGTTCAAACATTACGAACGCAACGTCTCCAAGTGCAGGCCCGACTAAGCAGAAAGCGCCGTAGCGCCAACGTCGAGATGCCGCCACAACAGCCTGCCGACGGCAATTAAAAAAGAAAAAAGAAAAAAAAATACGACAGCCGCAGACTGCGGCATCACAACACCGCCGCCGCCGCCGACAACTATATACGCTGTAAGCGGCGCGCCGATCTGAAAAGAATTCTACGCCGAACGAACCATGAGGAGCGCGCCGAGCACAATGAGAAACTGCGGAGAATGCCGCCACCACCACTGCCGCCGCCACTGTGGGCCAACACACACACAAAAAAAAAATGAAAATCCAAAAGGAGGAGGAGAGAACGGTGAAGAGGAAGTCAAGCACTGCACCCGCGGAGCAGAAAGGAAGCAGGGGAGCAATGTTAGGTTTGGAAGAAAAGGGCGCTAGAGAGCAAACAGGAAATTCGATTACAAAGTTTTCGTCGGCACTGCAATACACCACTTGCGTGTATGTGTGTGTGTGTGAGCGCGCTCGATCGAGCAGGCGTAGAGCTTCGAGCGTCAGCTCTCCTACAGAGGCCGGCCGCTAGAGGAGAAATGCGGCGCGATCGAAAAAATATGAACACAAAACCGCCACACGGGATATCAGTATAGAAAAGGGGAGAGATGAAGTCATGGAGCTGATGAAAGAGGGGACGAACACACTGTGAAAAACAAAAAAAAAAACGAATAACAAGCTTAACGAAAGTGTCGACGAAGAACTAAGCGAGAACGGAGAGTGGGGGAAGAAATGAGTAACCGAGCAAATTCAGTGGCAGCGCGGGACCCGCCGCAAGCCGCGGAAGCGGAGACTGAGGCGGCAGCGGCAGCAGCGAGTACAGTCTCCGGAACGCCGGGCGAGATCGCCTTCTTTCCCTTCTTCCTCCTCCGCTCCAGTTCCAGAACACACGTACACACAGACTGGCGCAGCGGGCCAGTTCTAATAGCGCGGTTCCGTTAAAGGGCGCCACCGCAGATGAACCCGCCGTTAGGAAGAACGTGCCCGGAAATCCCGAAAGGGACGAGAATCCGCCCACTGTCCCCCTTTCTCCTGTGCCAAAAGGCAGAAGACATCCCTACCCCTCCCCACCCTCCCAGTTCCCTTTATACTTCCAGCAAAGACACGAGGCAAACTCGGTAGCGCTCATCTTCTCTTCCCCGAAACTCACTCGCTTCCTCAGGGATATCATCTCTCTCCCCATAGGGAAGAAAGCATGCCGCCTCCAAGCCAGTAGCGACACGCCTCGCGTGCAGCTGCCTTAACGCCAGCGAAGAACCGAGCAGAAAAAAAAAAAAAAGGCAGCATTACAAGATGACTCTGCAAGTAAGAAGTCTGCGAAAGCGAGCAGGCAGCACCGAATACGGGATCGTGACCGCCTGTGCCTGTTTCGGGACAGGTCGCCGTCTTAGTTCGCACCCAGAAAGAAGAGGGCGCGCGCGTGCGTAGAGCACGCATTCATCCGTCGACTTCTTCCGGGCCGCTGAGGCGGCGCTCTTTCCTATGCCGGTGACGACCTGTCCGACTTTACTCCCCCACCTTTCGACCCAAACCGAGTTCGGTTCTTAGCGTTATTCCGATCGCGCTCCAAGCTCCCGTTTTCCCTACTTCCTCGCGCTGCAGAACTTCCCCGGCTTCCGCCAGTTCCTCTTCCATCGCCTCTCGCTTCCGCACGCTTGTTTCAATTTCCTTGCCACGGTATACAGAGACGACCAAGCACTACAGCGAGAGGAAGCGAGTTGCTAGTCCCGGCGGCCCTGCAGCACGGCCCATTTCTTATTCCGCTCTCGCTTCGAACATCCTCCGAAGACTTTCTCGACCCATGGCGAAACTTCCTTTCGATTGCCCCCTACGCAGCCGTCTTTCCTTTTTCGCTGACCTCTGGCACTTTCTTCCTTGAAACCGACCAGTCCTGGTCCCGCCCCCTTCAGTATACACAGACATATGCACGCACATACACACGCAAAGCCCACGTACACGCACACAGTTTCTCCAAGCCATCCCGCGAACTGTTCTCCTTCAATAGAGTTTTCGTCTCCCAACGTCTCAGCGCTTCCGTTTTCGTGTCGGCGCTTTTTTCGGAAAAAAAAAAATCCGCTCCGAGTTCTTCTGTCCTACACTTCTCCCTTTTAGCGATTCAGCACTTCTTATAACTTTCCTCGGTACGTTCCAAGTATCGTCCCCCTTGCAGCGCAGGCATTCCCCGTGCGTCACACATGTTCGAGCCTTGCGAGATGGACGCTTTGCTTGCCCCCCACCCAACATTCGACTCCCACTTCAAACTTCGTTCCGGAGCCAATGTACTCGCTCGATGGAATTTATTTTATTTTCTTCGCACATTTTATTTCTCGACCGTGCCAAAGTTGCCACATCCGCCACTCATCTTGTGCCCTAGACGCGCTCACTAGATTCCTTCCGCCGTCCAGGACCGGTGTACAAGTTTCAAGGCGATGCAAGAGAGGGCACTGGAGGTATGGCTACCATTTCTGCGCCTCGTTTTTGTGACATCTCGAAGAAAGCCACAATGTCCGCAAAGAACAAAAACAAATAGAGGAAGTAAAAATATACCAACAAGGCGAAATATTCTCTAGGCCAGGTTATAAAGTTGGAGGCATGTGACGGCAATGAAAAAACAAGAATTCATAAGTAAAGCATGTTCCGTGATTACATGCACCACAGCAGACGTGGCTGACTTGTGCACATTCCGCTCAGCGGTCATGGCGCTTGGTTCATAAGTGCAGGGCCGCAAGTCGAATCCCGACCACAGACGTTGCGTCTCGAAAGGGCCAAATTGTCTACACTATAACATCTGATACTATGAGGAGTCTGACATTATGTGCATGCTTATAACGAACGGTATTACATGCGAAATACGTTTTATCTCTTGGTGCTTTTCCTAGAGCTGAAAACTGGGCACACCGCATCATAGGCAAGTATAAACGAAAAGAAAAATAATAATAAAAGAGAAACTCAGTTACAAGCGCACTTTCAAAAAGACATGCTTCCTCCAAGCCGATGCATGCATCACTTTTCTTGGCGTTTCCCTACTTATCCCTGAGAAGTGAGCATTCCTTCCGATCTATTCGAGCGACACGCACCCGTACTCCCGAAAGAAAAAAAAAAAAGAAAAAGAAAGTCAAACGCGAAAACGAACACTGCGACGCCCAAGACCGAACGCCTGTCAAGAGTACGCAATCCACAAATGCTCAGCAGACGTGCAGAGACGGGCACGTACCACTACGCGGCGTTTGCTCGTTCGTTTTTCTTTTGCTTTTTTTTTTTTCTTGCGAGCAGGCTTTACCCCTAAGGAGAGTGAGAAAAAAATGACACAAGGACGACGGCGAAGCGGCGAGTGCGTCCAACCGAGCCCCGACCACATGTTCCACGAGGCTGGCATATTACCCCATTTCAAGCCTTGCCGCGTCGAGAAATATCCGGGTCTCACAAGCAGTGGCACATGACGCCAGCGGAGCACATTAGAAGAGCCGGCAAGCAAGAGCATAGCGTACAAAAAGAAAAAAGGAATGACCAACGCAACGAAAAGCTCGACCAAGACGGAATGCCCCTCTCGTATCTCTACCGTGATCTGCCGACCGACGCATCCATGCACTGACTATACGACCAGCACACATCACACGCAAGCGTGCAAAAAATATATATATATATAATAAAAGTGCTAAGCAGAAAGCAATCCAGAAGGCTAGCATGGGTCGAGATAGGCCATCGCTGGGAACATATTCGGCCCTCTCAGGGTCTGAGCCAGTAGTCGTCCAGGCGTATTAGCCACCAGTCTAGAGACTGCCTGTTTGCCTTTCTTTGGTTAGTGCTGAATGGGCCTGGACAGACAACCAGACCGAAATCACCCTTCTCCTGCTTCCTCTCTCTCTCTCTCTCTCTCTCTCTCTCTCTCTGCGAAGAGAGAGAGTACGAAGACCATACAGTAGCCACGGCTAAACGGAGCCTTTCCGAGCGAACCTTGCCCTCGACCCGCACCTCAAGGAGACCTCCTTGCCGCGGCCCCTCCGATCAGCTTTGCGCCGTGTCCAGCGGCCGAGTGCACTCTCGCTGGACGGCGTTGTGAGGACAAGCGTGAATGAGCGGCCGCGCCTACTAAGTGACAGGTCTGCCGAGGAGTGAACACGCGAGGTCGGGAAACAGGAGGGGGGCGGGGAGCGATGCTTGCGCTAACGTTCCACGACGAGGGGAAACGACTTTTCACGCTTGGCTTGCTTTCGACGCCGTGATAGGCGCGCGCCACACCGCGACCTGCCGTTTCTATATAGTGAGTTACGCATCCCTAACTACCGTTGCGACAGCCTTAACCCCGTGTACAAACTGCCGCGCCTCTGGGCAGCAGCAAAAAATAAAATAAAAAGACATCTAGTGAAGAATGCACAAGCAACGTGCGCGACCTTAACGAGAAACTTGGGGAAAAGCAGCTGCTGCATTTTGAAATAGCCATTGTATAAGACAAAATATAGTTTGTGCGCAATTCCAAAACAGAATGCACCAGGGCTAAGAATGCGATGCTCTAAACAAAATAACACCAACACCTGGAGAACACACAAATTAAAGAGAGGACGGTGCGAAATTTCGCGCACTGCTCATATGCTCATAACTGTGGCCCTCTGCAAGAAAGCAGCTTTCGGGATCCTACAGTGAATACTTTCTCAAATTATTTCAGTCAGTTCGTTTCGCTTAACTTTCGCCGCTCTAAATTAATGAGTCCTGTGCGACAGACACCGCCGACGCTGAATGCTACAAAACCACCGTGGCTCGACTGCCTCGATCCCCCCCCAAAAAAATTCTCTCTCTCTCTCTCTCTCTCTCTCTCTCTCTCTCTCTCTCTCTCTCTCTCTCTCTCTCTCTCTCTCTCTCTCTCTCTCTCTCTCTCTCTCTCTCTCTCTCACTCTCTCTCTCTCTCTCTCTCTCTCTCTCTCTCTCTCTCTCTCTCTCTCTCTCGAGAAATGCACCTCCCCTACACAGCACAGCACGGCTAGGGCACCGCGTCGCAAGTAACCCGATACAACGCAGCGTTAATGACGTGGTCTCACATTAGTGCAACACGATACACACTCAAGGAGCGAGCGCCTTCTCCTTCGCTGCGTTCACGGCGTCGGCGACAGCGCTTCTGCCTTTTTAACCGCCAGAAATTTAAAGCACCTGTGTTACTCTTCGCGCCTAACTTCCTCTCTCATTCCGTGCACGCTCCTCATCCCACGCTGTGGTTCTTTACTCACGACCATGGATAGCTGAGCACGCAACTTGCAAGCGTTCGCACGTCACTAACCGTTTCCATGTGGCCGGTGCAAAGAGACTAGCGCAAGCATATGTCCCGTCAAAGGGACTGCACAAACAAACAAAACACGAAGAGTCAAAGTTTGCTAAAATAAGCTTCTTGGTCATGTCTTGCAGTGCGCCCTTAATTTCCCTTCTATCTGGGAGATGATATACGGCGCAACGTTGGACAGTTAGCCTCGAAACTCTGAGTTTACAGATAACTCACTCAGCAGATCATATAAAAAGCAGGGGCACAGATAACTCACTCACAATAGCACATAAAAATCAGGGGCACGTCCGTACGAGCATCTTTTACTTCTAAATTAGGTTATTACCAGATAAGGTATCATCCACACGTCCGTTCTCCCCCTCCCCTTTACAAACACAAAAATAAAATAAAGAAAGACAAAAAAGAAAGAGGAGACGTATAAAATACATATTCGCATATAGAAAACATCCAACTACTCCGCCTGCGAAAGAACCGGTAAAACAACCACATGCCGCCGGAAGGATCCGAACCCACGACCTTCAAAATTCGCATCTGGTGTTCTACCACTGAGCTACGTCGACGGCTGCTTAGTCTTCCACTTTCTTAGGTATTTATGTTACGCGCAACTTATCCTTAAGAGTGTTCACCAGCGCCATCCTTCACCGTAGCAACGAACGTGACCCGGCGAGAGTCACGTGATCTAACGGAGAAGGCGGGAGCTGCGTCATAATCCTCTTGGGCTAAGTATGACGTCAAGGCCGCAAGATTCGAAGCCCTCGTTAAGCTAAAATTGTTTGCAGTTGAAATATTGAAATACTGAAAGTTGAAATACTCGAGTTGAAATGGTTTCAGTGTTTTACAAGCATGTACAAAAATAATAACACGTCAACTTTGATAAGCTGAGTTCTTGATAGCAGGAACTTCACTTTGGCCAGTGCAAAAACGTCGCGCGCTTCAACTGCAGGTATCGTTTGGTCGCGCCATACTAACGCCTGAAAATGAAAAGGCGATAGCGCTTGTTTAAAATTTGGCGTTCGCCCTCCCTTTTTTTTTATTTTTTTTTTTTCGAGGACACAAAACTATCCGATTATGAGCGGAATGTCAATTCGATTCGTTTGTCGGCCGCCCCTTCTGAAGCAATAAAATAAAGGCCGCGACAAATGAAAAAGAAGTTAGAAACCGGGAGAAAAAAAAAACAGTTGTAATAAATAAAATGCTATAATGAGACCAACATATCACTTCCTATTTGCAGCGATGGCGCCGCAGATATGCCGCGAGTTAGTTAACTGTCGCCCCGGCGCAATGATGTAGCGAATTCTGCTGCACCCAAAAACACCCAGAAAAATAAACAGGAACCAAATTACCGCAAGAGGCAGGAATTATATGAGAATTCTGAACGAAGAAACAAAGGTCGACATCCAACCGCAGCTAGCTGCCGTCGAGAGCCAACGACGAGCGCTCGAGCGTCGATATTATATCAGCGGCACACATTTGGAGTCGGATACCGGTGAATAAAAAAAACACGGAAAGGGTATAGTCCGCTATACTTCGGAGCTGCGTAAGGAATTAAACCAAACACTGAGTAGTTAGAGCAAATAGTCATCCGCAAATGCAGTATTAGGTAATTGAATGACGCTATAATTAATGCGGGAATTCATACTTCACAGTGCATAAACACTGCGTGGTAAACAAGAGTCCAGAGACAATAATTAATATTGGATGGAGAGAAGCGACGGTGCACGAGAGTCCACGGCTCTCGTGTGTACGAGCTTTGAGGTGGCGCACTTTAAAAGGGTGCATTTTCTCGCGATATTTATTTAGCCTATATGAATTGATGAATAGGGGCAAACAACGCCGCGTTCCGATTCAGACGTAGCAAAGCACGCTTTCTTCAGCCCCCGTAAACTAGCTATTTCAGGCGCATGCACTTGTGAAACCGCTCTGCAAACTGAAGACAATACCAAAAATAGAACATTTGGAACGATGTCAATGAAAGCCTTCCTCGTAAGCTTCTAAATCTCCTAATTTGTGGCCAAGCCGGCTATGAAACGAAATAGCGAAATGCCCGTCCAAATTTTGTCGTTTCATCGCAGCTACAAATGAGTTGGCTGCACCACGTACAACCTCGGTGGACTGGCTGTTACAGGTAGCGAAGTTCCTGCGAAGCCCAGTTACAGTGGTCGCCAAATAAAACTAAGCAGTTGCGATTTATCGCGAGAGGATCAACAATGCAGGTCAACCTATAGAAAGAAGCCAGCCAGACACACGCCCACACGCCGGCAGCGTATTTGGGTTTGCTCGGTACGGTGGCTCCGCAAGGGACAAAACGACAGAAGAGCCGAAGAAAGCGTGCTGTTCCGACTAGCATCTACTGCCCCCAGGAGCCAAGCAGCCTAGCGATTAGCGGCGCATGCTTTTTCAATGGGCGTCATGCTGGACGCGGCACTAGCTTGAGAAAGCCTGTACTACTACTACTACTACTATTGGTACTACTTAGTCGTAGTAGTAGTAGTAGTAGTATAGAGGAAGACTCGTTTCACGAGGTTGGCACTGAATTGTCTGTACGTAACGGGCGAATTAACTGGCTAAATATTATCTTCACAGTTTTAATTATTAATAATAATAGTAATTGATTCACAGGAAAGGAAAGGCGCAGTATCTGTCACACTTGTGTCTGTGGACACCTGAACCGCGCCGTAAGAAAAGGGATGAAGGTGGGAGTTAACGTGGAGGGCTTCGGGGTAGTTCAGGTGTCCACAGACACAAGTGTGACAGATACTGCGTCTTTCCCTTCCTGTGAACCAATTATTATTATTACTATTAATTAAAACTGTAAAGATAATATTTAGCCAGTTAATTCGGCCGTCTACTACTACTACTACTAATAATAATAATAATCATTAGCAGAGAAATATTACTTTGTGTATTATTATTATTATTTAGTAGTAGTAGTAGTAGTAGTAGTAGTAGTAGTAGTAGTAGTAGTAGTAGTAGTAGTAGTAGTAGTAGTAGTAGTAGTAGGCTCTCTCAAGCTAGTGCCGCGTCTAACATGACGCCCTTTGAAAAAGCATGCGCCGCTAATCGCTAGGCTGCTCGGCTCCTGGGGGCGGTAGATGCTAGTCGGAACAGCCCGCTTTCTTCGTCTCTTCTGTCGTTTTGTCCCTTGCGGAGCCACCGTACCGAGCAAACCCAAATACGCGAGCCGGCATTAGATCAAGGCAGTTTTGTCGACGGCGAATAGTCGCCAATTTCATCGAAATAAAAAGTCGCCAACCAAGCCTGCTACATATCTACATCAGCACATCAACTGCGAAAGACGGGGAGTCAGAAAGCTTTACATCGAAATATAACCTGTGCTCGATTCAAAATACAAGGTCTCGCGACTTATTTTACGCTACTCTACAATTCCGACTGAAACATTCACAACGATCACAGGAGGCAAAACACACAACAGCAAACAAAACTGTCGCCCTCTATGGCTTCGTGAACCTCGCGCCCCGCCTGTGTCGCGCCACGAAGCGAAAGTTAACACGGGTATCAGATTGGAGCCTCAACGTCAGAGCAGCAAGAAGAGGCTGCACCTTGGCCTCATCTCCGAGCCACTGACTGCATCGCCAAACCGCAGGCGGCCTCGCCGAGAGACGCAGAAAAAACCACACATCGGCGTCACAGCTCTGTTCGTAGAAGCACCGGCTGCCCGGTAATGAGCCCGGCCCATAGGAGAAGGGGACAAGAACGCAGGCAGCCCCCGGCAATGCCTGTTCCGGCAAAACTTTTTTGTCCGCTCGTCGATTTATCGACTCACAAATCGAGTCGGCGTGTGCGTCTCTGTCAGAACGCACAGACCGAACCGGCAAGCAAAAACTGCCTCCTGCTTTCCTTTTTTTTATTTTTACATACGCAGCAGACGAGACCAACCCACAGTCAACAACACACAAAGATCAAATGAGGCGCTAAAACAGAAACAGATGGGGAGAATCGATGGAGTCTCTGGAACATCAAATTGCGGACAGCGTAAGGCGCAACAAAACGTAACGCAATGTAAAGGTAAAAAAAAAAAAAAGAAAAAAAAAGTTAGGAGGGTCACCGATGTAGCGTGAGTGTGTTTTGCAGAAAACTATCTCCCGCGTTGTATTTCGGCCAGCATTTAACGAGACTCATTTAACGTAACATCAGAGAGTGCAGTTCAAAAATGGAAGTCCCCTGTAATGACGAATCACCGCGTACTGTACTCTCCTCTCTTGTTTTACGAAAAAAATGTGACAGTGTTGACTGTCCCCTATTGGCACCTTAAACTAAAGGCTAAATTCTATATTCAAATAGCGTCAGGATAAACAGAAAAGTAATTTTAAAATCAACTAAATAAATATCCAACTATCGGTGCAGGGCTCAAACAAACAGCGCCAAACATAGCGGAAAATGTGTGAACTGCGCATAAAAAGCGATACTTCCTTCCAAAGAACAGTAAGGGACGCGACGTAAATTAGTGAGCGAACTCGCTGGTTATCTATTGCAGACGGACCTTTGCATCAAGCATTCGCAATGTCCAAGCGCCTTCTCTTTAGATGGTAGCAACAATGTGGCGAAATCTTCCACCGTGCAGCCGCATAAAACAATCCAGCGAGTGACATGACAACTCCGAGGCAGCGTTTCTTGGAAATGTCTGCAGAGCACGCAAAGACGGAATCGCGTACGCCCTCAAGAAAACGTAGCACAAACTCAACCCTATCCAAGGTGATATGTCCATTAACCTCACCAGAAACCCCTACTGAATGTACCTGGCACAATATTTGCACCCCCCCCCCCCCCCCCCCCCCCACACACACACACACACACACACACACACACACACACACACACACACACACACACACACACATTTTTTGGCAACGGCAATGACACTTCACTGCAATAACAGTATCCTTGAGGAGAAGCATCTTCATCTTCATTTACACTTGTGAGTTTAGCGCATTCATCCTCCTAACTGCACCGGCGTACTGCAGAAAGCCAACCACCCAAACAGAAACCCTGACGAATGGTGAAGGCCATTGATTAGAAGCATGACAAGAACACAGCTATCGCATAAGGCACGAAAAACGCCTCGGAAAAAAAAAAATCACGGACGCTTAGGCTTCGGCTTAACAGGCGATATTACAGCGCCTTTAACGCCGCCTTTTCATGTCGTGACTCTTGTTTTGCCAGTCATAAGTTATTTACATTACATAATCAGTACACATCCCAAACATGAGTTAGTAAGTCCCACGTACCACAAAGCGCTCTTCGGGTGCACTTCTAACATGCTTGGTACCAAAGACCCTTCGTGGCCCTGGCATGCGAGGGCTTAGGCCCGAACCCCGATAGCGATAAATTGATATTAATGAATTACTTCTTTTTTTCTGAAAAACTCCAAATTAAGAAGATTCTCGCCAACTTTCGGTTCATGTGGGCCCTCCTCGAATTCGTTAGTTTTATTTGAAACTTCAGGAACGTTTGAAGGCCTGCGCAGAACGTCGGTGAAACGAAGTTTTCACCACAACGAGCTCCACCGTGTGAAAAATAAAAAATAAAAGATGCCTCTGTTAGCAATGAAAATTATTTGCATGGCTATAGCGCGAAAGAGTTCCAAAGAGAACACCAAGAGAAGAAATATAACACTATATACATATTTAGTATCCACGTTACTGAGCGACAAACAACATACAGTATTTCTATCATAACGGAAACAATACCGCAGTTGAATTTCTCATACACTAAACGCTCCGCAATGTTCACTGGATCACCCCTCCTCCCCCCTTCCTGTCATATTAATGCCACCAATAGTGCTAAACATCAATATCGGTACCTCCCGAGAGATAGTAGCGACACAATGACGCTTGGCTATTGGAAAGTAACGGCTCTTAGGCCGAACGCAAGAACACATATCACCATCGAGAATCTCTGCTGTGCAGACTTTGAAAAGTCAGAAGCGCGTGGAAAAACGAAAACACGGTTGTTACAAAAGCCCGGTTCCTGCTCGCCGTTAGACTAGAACAACAAGACGCGAAAGAAGATAAAAAAGAAAACAAAACGACGACGATTACAATCCTCTCCACCTCTTTTTTGTTTTCTTTTCCACTCGGCAATACGCATCAAAACCCTTTCCGCGCGATGATGTTCGAGGCGGCGTTACAGTGCGTCAATTTCGGGCGCCCGGTACATCGGCCAAAGGCTGCCGCGGAGCAGGAGCGCCCTTCGCGCGTAAGAAACTCAAACAGTGAAGAATTAAAGCGCCTGCCGCTCCACGCCCTCCCTCTTCAAACCGGATACCTCGCCGTGCGAGAGACATAAAACATGAGCTCCAGCCTTTTTCCAACCGACAGCTTACCGCGCCCGGTGATGCGCGCAGCCGCATCCGAAAAGGGGAATTGTGTTCGCGGCTAGCAAGAACCGCACGAAAAGGCGAAGGGAGATAAAGCAAGAGAAATATACGCAGTGCGTGATCCAACCAGGCAATGCGCGAGCCGTCAACAAGAAAACTATAGTTCCGATTGTTTCGGCTGTACAAAACGAGAATAGAAACAGCAGCGAAGGCTTTCGAAGCGTTGGAAGTTCGTTGTGAGAGCAATAAAGAAGAGATTAAAAATTGGGAGCTCGGATGAACGGACATTTATACCGCGACGCTCTTGACTGGAAACGGTTTCCGAATTACTTCGTTCACGTCGAAGCGAGAAATAACGCCGGAGGAGAAATAAACTGTGCTTGAGGAGAACAGCAATCAAAAGATCGGCGTTTCACTAAACAGCAACACAACCATTATCATCATCATCATCATCATCAGCCTGATTGTACCCACTGCAGGGCGAAGGCCTCTCCCATATTTCTCCACTTAACCCGGTTCTGTGCTAGCTGCATCCACTTGACCCCTGCGAACTTCTTAATCTCATCCGCCCACCTAACTTTCTGCCGCCCCTTGCTACGCTTTCCTTCCCTTGGAATCCAGTTTGTTACCCTAAGCGACCATCGGTTATCCTCTCTTCGCACTACATGTCCTGCCCATGCCTATTTCTTCTTCTTAATTTCCACTAGAATGTCGGTAACTTGAGTTATTTCTCCGAACCACTCTGCACGCTTCCTATTCTTAATGTTACCCCTACCATTTTTTTGTTCCATAGCCCTCTGGGTTGTCCTCAACTTAAGTAGAACTCTCTTGATTAGCCTCCACGTTTCAGCCCCATAGCTGAGTACACAACCGTGCAGACCGAAAGCATCGATGTCGGGCGATAATGAAACGTAAGCGTTACAAAACGAGTGGAAGCGGAACAGGAGCGACACGCTTTTCGTACAACCGAAGAGCATGCAAAAAAAAAAAAAAAAAAAAAAAACTAATAACGACGACTCCAGGGAAGCATGCTGCCGCTTTCTACATGTTCAGGATTCTTACCTAAATGCGCATCCATGAACGCAGGCCCGATTAGTGAGACGCTTCAATAGCGTTAATAGAGACTTTTAGTATAGCGTATGGACGCTTTCGTACGATAAACGCTAGAAAGTTATGGGACGCTACTCCGTGTGTTGCATCGGCGCTTTTAGTTGGCCGTACGAAAGCGCTAGCGCAAACTACAGTGGCGACATCTAGGTTTAGAATAAGAAGACACATTTTTACTCGCAAGCCAAACCTAGCCAAGTCGCACCGGAGCCAGTTTCTTTGCTGTGGCAGTTTTGTTGTACTCCCTAACGCTGGTATTCCTGCGCTGACGACTTTTACCTTGTATTGCCGTCATGCTGCACAACGGCCTCCTTTCAGCCCCGTACCATGCCCGTACTGCCAAGCATATTTTTACGGATACACGCGTGTAAGCAGTCAAGCCAAGACGATTCACTTCATGGCGTTGCCATACCAACAAAGCAACGCTACTCGTCAGGCTTAGGGACTGCGCTGCCGCGGTGCAAAATGAAAAATAGAGGTAAATATTCGCTAATTATTTGTGCTCAATGCTACACGAGGCAAAGCGAAAACCCCGTGTGCCATTTATAGGCGGCAGCGCGCTCAAAAACGCGGTAAAGAAGACAAATTCACTCTGAAGCGGGCGGCCCGGACGCCGCCATCTTGTCAACGCTGATCTCCCATCGTACGTGAGGGCTGGGTACGATAAACTCAAGTTTCAGCGTACGCTGGCCTATCGTACGAAAGAGTTCGGTCTCGGCTATCGTATAGCGCATGCGCAGTGCCTGTCACGATATTTTTGGCGTGCGCTATTCCTTTGCGTGTGTCTGTGTACGCTATACTAAAAGTCTCTAATATGACTTGCTATTTACCAAGTTTTTACATGGTTATACACAAACAGTACCCTAGGTGAGGTCAGGCTATCACTTGTAAAGAAGACCACACAATTTGCGCCGGTTCTGTCCTTTTAAAACCTTAAAAGCAAGGCGACCGAGTACTGCGCGATGCCAGTGCACGTTAAATAAACCCAGCTGGTCGAAATTTCCGGAGTCCTACACTACGTCGCCCTCAATCGCGCCGGGGTGGCGCAGTGGTTACGGGGCAAGACTACTGTTCCCAAGAATGCAAGATCGAACCCCGGCCTCGGCGGCCGCTTTTCAGTGGAGGTGAAAAGCAAGGCACCCGTGTGGTGTGCGATGTCAGTGCACGTGACAAAACCCCGGATGGTCGAAACTTCCAGAGTCCTCTACTATGGCATCGCTCATAGCCTGCGTCGCTTTAGGATGTTAAACCTCACAAACCAAACCAAACCAAACGTTGCCCTCATAGCTTGAGTCGCTTTGACACTTTCAAACCCTACAAACCAAACCATTTTTTTTATGTTCTAAGTTTATGTATCACATAACCGCAACTGTCACCAAGACCCGTACAGACACTAGCAAGAAGCTTGCAGGAAAATCCTTAAGACGAGCGCTAGTGCTCAGGCTGCTTTCATGGCAACGTTTGCTTGCGCAAGGAATCAACGCTTGCTCGGAAAGGGACACACACACACACACACACACACACACACACACACACACACACACACACACACACACACACACACACACACACACACACACACACACACGCACACACACACACACACACACACACACACACACACACACACACACACACACACACACACACACACACACACACACACACACACACACACACACACACACACACACACACACACACACACACACACACAAAGGCACCGCATTCGGAAAGAGGCATCGTAGATGCAAATTCCGCGTTAAGTGAGCGTCGGTCGAATGTAAACGCAGCTAGAGATCTTCAAGAGGGCAGCTAAGCAGCACCAAAGAAGCAAAAAGGAGATACACTAGAAAATATAACGCCGAATAAGAAGGGTGGGCGGAGAGGACGCGAGTGACAATCCTATGCCACGCCGGGTCCAGCTCATGCTGTCTAACAAGCGACAAAGGACAGTTGCGAAGAGGCACATTTTTCTTTGCCACCGCCATTATGCGGCGTCGCGAAAATGCACAGCCCGGTGGGCTCAACCTATTCGGCGAAAAAAAAAAAAAGGAAAAGCAGATAGGCACACTACGACGCGCGAAGGCGGCAGCAAAGGCAGCAGACGCGCCGTCTTCGACTCGTCTCGCGAAAGAGAAGGCAGCTGCAGACACGGGGAATTCCTTTGTCCACGAAGACAAATATTTTCGCAACGCTGAGCCAGTTCTTCCTTCTCCTGTGCTCCGAGTGTCGACGGAGAAAACAGTATTCAATGCCGGCTGTCAAACGGTGAAATCTGAGCTCGCTGGCAGAGGAGACTCGGTCCCACGCCTGTTGCCAGGACATTCTTGTTCTTTTGCCCTCCACAATGGAAACATATAAGCGTTTTCTCCGAGGTAGAGGGCGCTTGCGTGGTATGTAGTAACCAAAAAAAAAAAAAAAAAAAAATCACAGAGCGGTTGCTACTATGTAACTTGAAATTCAGCGAAACATGTTCGTAGTGGCAAATACATGGCATAGTTTATCCTATTATTCGTAATCCCAGGCGGGCTAAGCGTGATTTCCCTATCCTACCACGCACGACATAACTGCGTCTAAACAGCTCACAGCGGTAAATTGTCATGCAGCGTTGCCGGGACATCATGAGCGACGTCAGTAAATGCAGACCAATCAGAGCGGAGCGCTGCGTTGACGTCGCATACGACGTCATTGCATGCCGACCAGTCAGTGAGACCCTGTTTCGCGTCGACTACGCTGCCGACCCGGGATAAGTGCATTTACGTGCATTTCAGACAAATCCTATCGTGAATACAGAAGGCACAGAGTAGCTTGTTCAAACTGGATTTTGCTATGCAGCAATCGGCGGTCGCGTGTTTCAGTAGCTGTGGTATTCCAAACAGACACGGGAATATACGAGTTTTGAGCGTTTTCATTAAATTGTATTGACGGCAGCAACCTGTTTTGCTTTGACACGGCGCCTAGCGGCAGCACCGCTTTGTTTGAGACACCGCCTGTCAAAGAATCTCAAGCGCCGAAGACCACGACTGAAAATGTCCTTTCCAGCATGACATACTCAATAGAGAGATTTAGCACACCGTGATCCGCGATCCGCTACCGTGAACCGTCACCGCGCGTTCCATTGCGCATGCCCAGATCACTTTCATGCCGATAGATGGCGCCACATACTTGATGTCGGCACATTGACCTGGCGCATCGGAACCAATCAGCTTGTACGCCCCGCCCACGAGCGGTAGAGTGTCACGGTGGCGGATCGCGGATCACGGTATGCTAAATCTCTCTAATATGAACAAGTATTTTTTTTTAATGGAGCGTGGGGTGGATAGCCTGATCATATTTCTTTTGCAAGAAGCAGATAAGTAAGCAAAAGCGCACAGGAACCGCAAAACAAACAAAAATCACTCTTGTACACGCCGCGCGCACGCACGTAAATCACTGCGGGCTGGCACGCAACGCGAACACGCATCCACACTGAGTAGGGTTCGCCGCTACGCCGCTAGGTGGAGACTCTGCTCGATCTAGAGGCCAATAGGTTCCAAGCGATTCTGGGTTTGTAAGCTTTTCGGTCTTTAAACGAACTCAACTTCGACCACAGGGGAAGGGAAATAGATATGTGCATCTAACATAAACAAAAAAATTAAATTTCATTAGTTAAATTAGAAGTTCCCAGTAAGCTTAACAAGACGTACAAAACTTTCAAGTCGCTCCAGCCAAGCATCGGACAAAAATCTTACTCAGGCGATGTCGATTAACGATCTCCAACATCAAAGTGCTGTATAAATAGGAGCACAGAGACAGGGGAGGTCGTCGAGACGATAAAACAAAAAGCAGGAAAAATGCAATGGCGTTCGAAAAATGTGAGCCGCATAAAAACAAAATTGCAAGGCGCACGCGAAGAAGGTGCAGTGTACATGGAGAAAAGTGAAGAGCGGCTCTGCGCGCCAGCAGCATTGGTCATCGGCCAAAGCGAAGCGAAGCGGACGGGACGGTGGGAGCAAAGGCAGCATAAATCAGACGGGTCTCTCCTCTGATGTAGTGGCGCTGTCCGTATTAAAATACGGGCACGTGGACGAAATTTAACGTCGGCTCTAAGAAAAGATAGGAAAGGAGAAGGGACGGAAAGGAAGCAGTCAATTTTATTTTAAAGGAGAAGGAACAGGGAGACGGGGGCGAGCGCAAGAGATGAAGGGATCATTTTTTGAACCTCGGAGGACGAATACGCCGCGCCCGCGCAGCCCAAGGAACGCGGCTCCATCCCTGCTCCCTTCCTCTGCACATTCCCTCGCTTATATGCACACGCACCGCCCCATTCAATCGCTCTCCAAGTCGCCCCGCTTTTATTCTTCGTGCTCAGAAAGGCCGTTTCCTGTACCGTCCACCCATCGCCAAGCATCCACGTAGAGCATAATTGACATCAAAATAAACTGACAAGGACAACTATTTACATTATGTGATGGCAATGTGATAGTACTGGATGTTGTTGGTGTCTTTACAATGAATTTTTGCCGATCTTCCATGGCTGTGTTTGCGAACCACTACAGGTTTGTCTGCACACAAACAGACATCCCTTCGGGTCATCTATCTGATCAATGTTTTCCTGAAGGGGGCCTAGAGATGGCGACACGGACGCAATGAAGACACACCAAAACGTATAGTCGTCCCTCCATGTCTGATGACGCCACTGGCCTCAAACCAGTGACCGAATTTTATGACCGACACCGCATTTTCTCCCCGATGAGACTTCTGGTAATATTGCATGAAAAAAAGACGAGGAAAGTCGCGTAGCTGGATATTCGCGAGTACGAATGCTGCCTATATGAGCCCGAAACGGGAGTTTGACATTACGACCTCTTTCTGCTGACTTCAATATGCCGTGCGCGTGTCAGATATACTGTCCCGTAGTCATCATGACTTAGAACACGCAACACCGCGGCTCTTGCTCACGGTAGTACATATCCGCAGCTGAAGTGAGGGGGGGGGGGGGGGCTGTTTTCTGCCATGCATCACAGCGCACCCTGTCGCTACAAAGCGCGACCCGAAGCACGGTTGTCGCCGGTGCGCTGTAAGTCCTACGGAGCGCGAATGTGCACACGTGTGTTAGAACAAGTATCAAGAAAGTAAACAAGAATCCTATATAAAAAAATTAATCATTATATATAGCCAAGAGGCTGTCTCGGAAGACATCAACGAAGAAATCGCCATTAAAAATGTTTGTTCATATTAATCAGCTTCCTATTTCAATCTCTGCAACAATGAAAACAGGAGACTGAACCACTCCCAAGAAAAAGAACGTGGAAAGTGCTTCTTTTTCTCACTTTTTTTTTTTTTTTTTAAGTTGCGACCTAAATCTTGTCGTTTCATTTTTTCTAGCTTCTACACGGGTGATGCGGGGACGGATTGTGACTTTTTTCTTTCTTTCTCTTCACAAGGTTTAGTTTTCCCATCTCGAAGCGATATTGATCTCCATTCCATTAAGCACACGTAGCAAGCGTCCAAAAGCCTTACACTAGACTCCATTTCCGAGAACATTCGGCCTTCTCAACCACATACACAAGGGCGAAGTCGCAGGAATGCAAATATTGTCTCTCCTCTCGGGAAGCACTAGATACAACAGCGAGGAGGACGGGAAAACTACGCCAAAATGTGCAAAGAAAGCAGCAAGGCAAGGCAACGAAAAGCTCCACCTCAATCCCGAAAGCTCCAGTCAGAAGCAGCTCAAAGTCTTTCCCTCGCCCTCCCTCTCTGTTTATTTTCCTTCTCCCCTCACCAGCTGAAACCAGGCTGCACGAAAGGCAAACGAACGTGCGCCAGCAAGCGACTGACTAGATCAACCACACCAAACTCGCGCGGATAAATTGAAAAGGAAAACACACAAACTCGTCCCCACGGCATCGAACGAGCTGCTCCCCACAAACGAGCTGCTCCCCACAAACGCTGCTCTCGCAAAAGCGGTTATCCTGAGCCCTGCCCAGCTCCCTCGGCGGCCTACTCCATCCCGCGGGTGCAAACAAAAACGCAATATCAAATTATTGCCAGTGAAAAGCTTGAAACGGAGAAAAGCAACGAATCCAGAGAAGGCACCCTTTTTCTTTTGCTTAGTTCCCCGTTTCCTCTCTCCTTTGGACAATGGGCTCCCCGTGTGTGTATATTTGTGTAGATGGAGGGTATATAGAGGGGAGGAAACACCTTTGGAGAAGATATAGGCGAACATTGTGGGCCTCAAAGATGCGCCGCAACGGTTGCATCACTCGTCTTTGCACTGCTTTCACTAGAGCTTTTCCTAAGACTTCTTCCTCTTCTCTCACCTCCAGTAGTCGCTACGGAGCTACCGCGGGAGTTCTTTAGCTAGCGGCGGAGTTAGGAAACAGACGGCGAAAACGTCGTTAACTGAGACAATGCTGGCGCTGCGGTCTGACCGATATCTCCCGCGACTCACTGGCGCCGTGCACGCCGAGGGCTGTGGCTGTAAAACGTGCCGGGGCCCGAGCACGCTGACGCAATTAAATGAGCGCTACACCGAACATGGGGACAACGAATTCCACTCGGTCTGGGGGACGTAAAGAAGGAGATGGGCGGCCACAGCTTGTGCCGATTTAACTCCCAGCGCCCCTGAAGGCGACCCGGCCGGGGCCAAGACTGTCATAAACGGGAAACCAGAAGTTACAACCGGTGCGCAGTCCCGACAGTTATTCACCGAAACAACTTCAGGGGGACCGGGAGAAGTTGAATAAAAGAAAGAAACGGGTAGACAGGATAACGGGAATGGGATCATACGTTAGCTATCCTAACCGAGGGTAGGAGAAGGAAGAAGGGGGGGGGGGGGGGGGGGGGGAGGCACGCAAATGCGAAGCAAAATTGAGACAAAAGGAAGAATGTAACCGGCGTATGCGTGGATCAGCATCCGGTACTGTTAGAACGTGAAGCGAAAACGCGACGTCCGCAGGAAATACAGCGGGGCAATGCGTGCTTCCGGTTTTGATGTCGGCTTGGGACCTCGTTTTGCGTCGGGGATTGTAGTCCCGGGGTGGTAAAGTGTGTTTTTAATCACCACCGCTTTACTATCTCATCACTGCAGGACTGCATTAATGGACCATCATCGCATCAAAGATCATACTCCCATTATCTCGATTTCTTTTCCCTATAAGGCCATAAATAAAGATACCCTGGGCCAAACAGCATTGAAACGGGCCCCAATGATGAACAGCGAGACGTTGAGCACAGTACCGAGACGTCACGCAACCCATCGTCTATGCTTTGACCCGTCTCCAAGCTGGAGCTGAGTGTTTATTCGCGAAAGAGCTACCAACAACGCTCACAGTAAAATCGAAGGTATAAAAAAAAAAAAAATAAAGGGGGGTCCGATGCACATCTCAGATACTGCAATATGTTTTTGGATGCAACTGCACATCAATTAAACCGCATCTTCGGCCATCTTTTACATATAAAGTCTAGTGCAAAGGAAGAAACAGTTGTTGCTCTTCTTCACCCCTATTTCAAGCAGTGGTTGTTGCTAACAGGAATGGAATACCCCCGCCATAATGCTCAGCAGTTACAGAACAACCTGTTTTTGACTTTGTCAGCATGACAAAGGTCACGCACTCTTCCACACGCCGCGGGTCAATGGGGTCAGTAGCGTCCAACAGATCATGCTGCCGCATATTTTTCCTTTGGAAAAGCAAGCGCTACTAAAAGCCGCTGTTCACAAGAGGCGCTAGCGAAACTTCGCTTAGGACAGTTAAGTATGACATCTAAATAACAGATATTAGCAAGATATGTGTTGTCCAATACAAATGTCGGCCCTTTTATTTTTGTTATGTTCCTTCCAGTTTTTAACACATGAAGTTCAACTTCAAACATGTGTTACGCACAGAGCAGCGCAAAACCAATCAGGTACAATCGATGTGTTGCGATACTGTCAATGAGAGATTTTCATGAAAAATACAGGGTGCCATTTTTTTTTTGTCATAACGTGGCTATAATGTTACCGCAATAAAATAAAAAAACACTCAACATTTCCCTTCTCAGCGGAGAGGGAGAGCAGACAGCAACGTTATTCTAGCAGCAGGACGTCCTGTTGTTAGCAAGGTAAGTAGAGAGTAGGTAAGAAGTGACGTCACTGGTGATGTCATTGTACGGTACGGAACTCTGCGCGATCGAAAGTGAACCGGATCCCTCCACTGCAGCGACTCACTCCCTCCTCTGATACCTCTCGCTTCAGCCCTTTTAAAACTGCGAGGCTGAGGCGTTCCCCGATAGTGAGAGGGTTGCTGCCATTTTCCTTACAACCCAACCACCACCCCAGCCTTCATCCCTACTTCCCCCACCCGCTTTCGTTGCCTCCCTCTCGATCTCTCACTGTACTCGATCGCCATGCGAGCATGCGAAACGCGCTAACGAGCACACCGCCCGCGGCAGTGCGCGCACTCTCGCGGTGATCACACAGCGACGGAGGGCGAACAGTGCGTCCGCGAGCGCGCCCGAGTGCTGACCTGTCGGCGGCTAATGACGCTCCGATTTTCGTTTGCGGCACCAGGGGACCGACTTCAAAGGCCGGGGGCGCTTCCGATGACGGCCCAGGGAAAAAGGGTCCTTGTGCACGCGACCCCACAACAGGCACACGGCTCCGAATTCAGCTCATTCGCTGGCGTCGTACAACAATACGCACAGCTGAACACTTCTCGCGTCCGCATTTTAGGGGGAAATAGAATGACTCGTGTAAAAAAAAAAAAAAAAAAAAGTACAAAAAGGGGAAGAAAACGAAACGTCCTTTACATAAAAAAAAAATAATAATAATAAACGGTGAGTCACTGTCACAGGGCCAAATCAATGCATTTAGTGTGAGACCTCCGAAAGGAGAAAGTAATGAGTCAACAAACGTGTGCGAAACAATCGCAAAGGAAGACGTGGACACGACATACGGAAGGACCGGTGTTTTCTAGCGCACGCAGGCGCTTGGTTGCTCTCGCCATGGATGAAGTGCGTGCCGGTCCGAGTGCATCAGCGCTTCGGCGCTGACTGATGTTTAGGATGCTTGACAGAGCTTACGTTCGAACGACTAACCGGGGTAAACCTCCGCAAACTTTTTGCTTTGTACTCATTTTTCACGTATACAGTCTTGGGTCGGAAATCTTCGCATCAGATTATCTCCTCAGAAGCATCGGAGTTTCAGGGTAGCCGAAAGCGCTGAAATAAATGCCTCGACAGACAAACGCTGTGTGCTTCCTCGCCATAAACCAACTCGGACATACTCGTACTTAGCTAACACTAATAATAACCCGTACCTAGGTCACAAAGCATACCACATCTGAGTGTTCTGGCGCAGTCATTTGCTCCTCTATACACCAATTACTGCAGTACTTTAGCGAATGCAAGTGTAGTTTTTCGCCATCGTCCCGAAAAAATTAGTATGGATGAGGCAACAAAACCGCAGCGCTACAAGGCCATTTCATGTCACCGTTACGGCTCGCAAACGATCGAACCCAAATCAAGTATTGACATGAAGCAACCGTTCGGCGCTGTTAGACCCCTAGCTACCAGCAAAACCGAGTTCTTTGAATACACCAATCAGCAATAGTCCCCCGCTTCTTCGGTATATCCAACAATTCAATAAGGCGATAATGAGTCTACCGCGAACACGCTACATTTTAGATGCAGCTTCACTGGGCAGCTAATTATATGCGTGAATTACATCCATGTTCTGGTCGTCAGTGACAGAAAAAAAAAAAAAAGAAAAATCATCAGGTCAAAATTAACGAACTCGAGCAAGAGTATAAGCAATAAAGGGACGTTACACAGGAACTCCCGATGTATACTATGCAAAACCGTGGCTTCGCCGCAAGATCGGGGTCGGAGCTGAGTTGAAACACAGAAAAAAATGAGCGGCAAGCACGACAGACCGTGGTCGATATCCGCAAATACCCCCGACGTGGTTTTGAAGTCGTATCCGCTCCGCATTTCTATAAAAGGCAAAATCACGCGACGGCGAGCAAGCAAGTAAAACTGAAACGAAAACAGCGAGAGAGAGGAAAAGAGGGGGGGGGGGGGGGAGAGCATAGTATCCGACGAGGGGAGGCAAAGGGAAATCGAATATCGCTAACAGGGGAAACCGATTACAGGTCCTGAACGCCCCGAGAGCAAATGTACTACGGACGGCAGATAGAGAAAGATAGGAAGGGAAAAACAAAAATGCGTTTGCAATGAGCGAAAGCGCACGAAACAGGAATGATCGAAAAGCACACAAACATACGCAAAAAAAAAAAAAAAACTCCCCCTTGCGGACGAAAATCGCCTGGGAGATTCGAACAGGCCAATTCGGTTACCGTCGAATCGATATTAATGCTGCGACCTCTGCAAGCGCGCTCCCGAACTTAATTAACGGAGCCCGTTTCTCGGAGCCTTTTCCACTACCCCGCTTTCCTCCTCGCTCACCCAGTCGCGGTTTAAATCTTTAAAATTCAGGAGGCCGCCACCAGTACGACTGAGTGCGTTTGTCTGTGTGTCCCCAGCTTCGCCTTCTGAACTTTCCCCCAACCGTGCGTGCTTATAAAACTTCCCGTTCCGCCTTCCTCTCCCAATCCCTTTCTCTCTCACTCTGTCCAGCCCGCACTCTCCCTCCCAGCTTTTCCTTCGCCACCCGTCGTCATCTAGCAGCAGCTGCACAGTCCGTCGTTCTGCACGATCGTTTTCACTTTCAATCCTTCCTCTCTTCGCTCACGTCGTTTCCGGGCAATAAGTCTTCCGCCGCAGTTTCGACTCTTCCTCTTCCGCCTCCTCACCCTCCCCCTCCTCCCGACCGGCATGTCGGAATGCGCGCAAGAGACACTCATTCTCCGAGAGTCAACCTTTAGCTGCCAGCCGATGCAGGGCCCACCTCCGTGTGCACACCGCCTCGCCCAACGTTACGTGCCACAATTTCTTCTGTATAACGGACTCCGTACAGCAATTATCCCTGCGGCTGTTTTCATCAAAGTGGAGAATGTAAACACGAATGTGGGTACCTCAGAAAAGCGATTACAACGAGATATAAAATATTTTAGAGATCCTTTTTGTTTAGCGTGTCGACAACATCCAGCGCCACAAAGGGGTAGGACGATAAAAAGAAGACAGTAAGACAGCACATGACTAAACATTAATAAGTTCTGCGAAAATAAGCACTCAAATCAGCTCTTCCCAGGCACTAGCCAGCATCCAATTGTATCAAAAAATAACAGAGGGTCCTATTGACACCTTGCGCATGATATTTCGGACCTCAAAGTGCAAGAACCGCAGAAATTCCTCAAACCATCACACCGTAGTCATCAGACAACAGAAATGCCACAGAAAAAGGGCGAGGCAGGGAGAATGCGAGAATAAAAAAAAAAAAAGGGGGGGGGGGGGGGGGCAGCTAGTCTCATTCGATGCATTTCTCATGACATCGTCCACATCTTCTGCGTCCTTCTGCCATGCTTCGATTCCAAAGCTGGAAGGAGTTTCTTTTGATGAACAATCCCGGAAGAATGGTCGGGGCGGAAGAAGGAAACAAGAAAAGGAACTATAAAACCGCTAGGGGGATCGCGGAACTAATCCCCCGGTGATCCCTAAAGCCACAAATCCATCGCGACGCGGAAGCCGAAATGGAAACGACGCACAGAAGAAGACAACGCAGGCGAGCCAAGAGCAAGCCAAGAGCCAAGGCAAGCCAAGCCCCCATAATCCCATCCGGATCTCAATTTAAGAGTCTCTCAATTCCGGTTTTTGATGCGCTTCGCCGTCTGCGCCTATCACTCACTGGGTGTCCCGGCTGTATGAGGCGAGCTCAAGCGCACAGTCATTCCATTAACTGTAGCGGTTCTCGCCAATATTTCGAACTTCTATTCGAGGCCAAACCCTCACACGTCACCCACACACAAAATAATGTAATAAAGACAGTATTCTGGCTAACATAAAGAGCCTATAGTTTGTGACTTCACGGTATCGTCATGGGTTTTTTACAAGCCCTTATAAAGGTCTGCTCTTCCCGTAAGAATCAGTAATACATTATGTATTTGCAGTAAAGTACGAGCGGTTATATCGAAAAAAAAAATGAAAAAAAAAAAGGGGGGGACGACGACTTGGAGTTCCCATTCTTCTCAGCAGGCTCACCAAAAGCAAATGAAATTTCGAACTAAATTTATGACCTGGACACTCAGCCATCCCAGAAATCCTAGAGATCTCATTATGTCGTTATATATAACAATGGTCATGTCTTCAAAATTACACGTATATTATGGTGAGGCTACCCAAAAAAGAAAAACAAAATAAAATAAATTACACAGCGGACTCGAGTCTCATACGCCGCCTCAGTTCAATATAGGGACCTAACTGCTACTCTATACTATATACTCCACTTCCTCACCCCGCCTCCCCTTCGTTCTCCCCACGACACAAGCGCCTATCCCTATGGGGGAAAACCTCGCCGGCGTTCATGTCGCCTCCCGTCGCGACATGGTCGTCGGCATCGATCAAGCATGGTCACGGGCGAGCAACCACGCCAACAGAACGCCGCGGCCACATCGCAGCGTGTGTGCGTGCGTGTGTACACCACACAACGGGCCAAACTTCCGGGAATAAAAAGCGAAAGCCCAACAACGACGGAAGTAGCGAGCAGACGAGCAGCGTGGCCAGGGCAACATGGTAACAAACAAACGCGCCTCGTTGAGCCTATTACGGCTGTTTACTTGGTCGCCGCTATCTCTCGCCTTCTCTTTCATCTCTACCCTTCCCTTTTTTCCACCTCTCACCGGCCATTAACGTATTCCAGGCGCCGTCGTACGGGTTCATTATACAATACCGCGGCAGCGCGGGCGGGTTGATGCTTGGCGCCCGCTATTGCATGATCAAGAGCTCGACGCGCGTCGAATGCGCCTGCTGGGTAGCTAATAGGCAATAAGCGGGTCCATACACGAGGTATGAAAAGGCGGCACCACGGGCGTATCCGAGAACGGGGCCAACAAAGAGCTGCCCAAGCAACGAAGAACAAGATAAAAGGGAAAAAAGGAAGTGGAGTTCTTTTCTCGGGCTCTCGCACACTGAAAGAAAAACAGAGGGGAGAGAGAAATAGCAGCTTTAAACGAACGCTTTTTCTTCGATAGCCGTGGCGGACAGTGATGCAGCCAACACGGGAAACAGTGTATGGGAGCAGTGCAAGCGCCCAGAAACGCGGGCCGCCGCGAATGCTTGATTTTGTTCGGTAGAGCGCCAGCATGGCGCGCACACCAGCAGGCAAATCCGTGCAGCGTTTCGAACACGTCCCTAAAGTCGGCCCAGTCTATAATCAGAGAGGCGAAGGGGGGGGGGGGGGGGGGGGGGGGGAGTAGAGTTCTCGTGTCATGTAAAATCAGTTCGCAACGGACGATCACTGCGTATTAAAATTAAACTATAAAACACCGGCAGCGCCCGGTCAGCCACGACTTGCAAAGCCCACGACATGTCACTCACGACTGGTTATTCGTGATTTGTCAGCTCGCGATCGACAATTCAGTGGCACCCTGTCTATTGGGGCAGACTGTTGTGACTAGCAGAACTATGATTGCCTGGCTAGCTGCCAACAGCCAACCACGGATGGTATCTCATGCGTGCGAACGGCATTACGGACTTCAACGAACTAGACTGTCGACGACAACTTCGCGCGGCTTCGGAAGTGCTGCACGCTTTTTCGCGAGACCGGGAGAGCGTAAGAGTCAGCAAAGCCGAGGCATCGTCGTAAAACGGGTGCTCGAGGCAATCGCTGCGGTGCACTACTGCTTTGTGTTGTCTACGAGCTCGGCGACGCCATAAAAAGCACGGAGCAAGATCGCACCGCGGACGGCGCGCCGCCGCAGGCATGTTTTCACGAGATGAGCGAACATTACAGCGTCGCATTTCGCAACCACCCTCCTCCCCCATTATATCTCTAACCTTTATCAAGAATCGCGAATCGCAGTTATGAGACGCACAAACGTCGCATGAATGTGATCAAATTTGTACGCAGCGCCCTCTCTACAGCCATTACAGCGCAGCTGGAACGGAACAGTATACACAATGAGACGGAAACGGTAGAGGTCGTTTTGATAAATATCCGGCGCAGCGGGCATCCTTCCGAGTTATAAAACTCATCGCGCACCGTTGCTTGGCCATAAGACGACTGCATTCACATCTGTCGCTACTCAAATCGGTTGGGAGTAAGTTACCGCTTAGTAATGGCAATGGGACAAGATAGATGTATGTTAATAAAATTTTAGACCCACTGTACCACTCGCTGTAGAACCTGTCAAGAGCCTCTGCGCCGGCGGGGCAGACACTTAAGCGAAGTTCTTTCAGGCGGTCTTGAATATAGATGGCATATAAGTGCTTGATACTTTCGAGGCTGAACTCTTTCCCTAAAAGCGAACGAATTTCCCGGAGCGTTTCCGAGGAATATGAGTCGCCTGCCGCTCCACTCGTTTCCAATCTAGGTGCCAAACATTACCCACAACGCGAAGCCTTGCAGGCGCTACAAAAACATTGACCTTTGGAATAAACGGTACTACAGAAACAGATAGATCTCCGGCAGATAGTGCCCGCCAGTTACGGCCACCGAAATCATAATCATATCTGCGCAATTTAATCGAAATACGCTTTGCGATAGGAGCAACTGCAATGTGAAATTGCTAATGGCGGAACTTGATAAATATTGCGCCAAAATACTGAGAAAAAAAGGAATTCTACTTAGCATGATTTAGCTTATTAAGAAGCGTCACAGTGACCTATAGCTGCGGTAAACTCGAAACATAACTATGTATGTCAAGAGCCAGAAACCGTGCTGCGCAATCGTTTCCTCGTTAATACCTGGCAAGCTAACAGCGAGACGAGACGCCCAGAAAAGCGGAGTGCAGATAAAATCAAGGCCGTTTTTTATCGGACGTCCTGAATGGCCGCTTCGGATAGTAATTTTCGATTATCAACTCTTGCCCAGCAACAGGCCTAACTAGCGTCAATTTTGCTGTTCAAGATCGTCACTTAGAACGAAATGGAAATACGGGGACCGTGTGCATAATGCGACATCTCTCCTCTCCTCTTCCTTCACCCACCACGATATGGACCAGCGTATATGACAATTTCGCTACCGAACACAAAGCAGCGGGTTCGAATCCCGGTCTCGGCGGCAGCACGTCGATGAGGCGAAATATATATCAAAATGCAAACATACCAGTGTGCTTTGTGATGTCAGTTACATGTTACAGAACCATAGGCACTCAAAATAAACCCGCGGCTCCTCTACTACCCACAGTCCACGCTGTGACTTTGGACGTTATGCCCCACATACCAGACCCCATCGTTTTCTCTTCCTTCGTCGTCATTCAGCCCGCTCTTCACACTGAGAAGGCGGAACAGCAAAAGCAAACCTTCGTGATACTCCGGCGCCGCACAACAAAGGAGTCGACACCAAATCCCTGCCAGAGCCGGCAACAGCCAACAAAAGCGAGCCCACAACCGAGGAAGACGGGCTAAGCCGGCCGGGACATGAGCAAGGCAAAGGAAGAGCCGTCGGGGCAGAACCCGTGTCGGTGATTAAAGAGCGGCAACACAAACAGGGAGGCGGAGAGGGCAACGGTACGGAACAATTCGAGCAAAGCACCAACGAGGGTACAGCGTCGCCGCTGGAGTCGAAGGGTTACGCAAGCTGCAGAGGGGGTGGAAGAAAGGAAGTACCCCCCCCCCCCCTACCGCAATACAAAGGAGACGGGGCAAGGGGCTTCAAGATTAGCCCAATGCTATCTCCATTACCGCTACGCGCGAGCTCTTTGCTCTACCGAGGTTTCCTTTTCCCACCCCAGCCAACCACCACCTTCTCACAGAAAGCGTGCATAATTGTACAAGCTAGAGACTAGATCATCAGCGGCCACTGTTCATATTCAAGGCGCGAAAGAAAGTGTTTCTTAATTAGTCGGCGCTATTTCTATGGCTATCAATGAAAGTGGCAATAACAGCTACCCCCAGAGGTCAAAATGAAACAAAACAACCCTTCTTGTTAAAGTGTGTGCATTCGTTTTCCTAATACGCTTCCTAACAGTTCTGAACCTGCTACGCCAACAGAAAACAGCTCGCGATGGGCATCAGAAAGCGTTGTCGTGCGCAAACATGGCTTCGTGCATTCGACCACTGACGATGAGTCGACGATCGCCCCAGCTTCAGCAAACGCTGCACAGAACAAGTAAGACGGAGCGCGCGAGCACAGGCTATTCGCCGACGCTGGTGTGTATGTGCGCGCGCTGACAAAATGGGAAAGGGGGGGGAGGGGGTCGCAGCCAGACGACGACGGTGAGGTGCAGAGGATTAATCGATCTCCGCGCCCCGTCCTCCCCATCCAGCGGTTGCGCAAGGTGCGGGAGGAAATGGAAGAGGAGGAGGGCACGATGAGGAGACCTATTAGCTGCGACATTGGGCAATGCACGGCACGGTGGACTTAGGAGCACTGCTGGACCACCTCCAGGGATGAGTGTGGGGGCCTTTCCGGGCGACAGCAAAGCCACGCTCTCTTGTGGGTGCGCACGTTTGTGCCGGTATTGCCAGCCGCAGTAGTATGAACACGAACACTAGTGATGATGCAAGCGCCTACGCCGCACTGCCCAAGCTATAATTACGCCTCGCATTGTGCCAACCGTATACGTACACTAGACAACTCAAATACAGTTACGGACACAAACTGCGTCGCTGTTCTCACGGATATCGTGTAGCTGATATCAAGCCCAACCCGAACTTGAGGCGTACAGGATCGCACCAGAAGGCTGAAGTTGGAGAACTCCCTTTCCAGGCTCCTGGTGAATATCTCGTGTCTGCGCGATGTGCATGTGCATGAGACGTGTCAGCGAAACGTCACAATAGGTTCTGACGACAGAGCCAAACAAAGGAAAGTAATGAAACTATAATGAGCCCACAAACACGCAAGCTAGAGGAAGAAGTGAAGCGATAGACAGAAGAGAAAGAAGAGAAGAAAGAAGAAAGATCTCCATTAAGCTTTTAAGCGAAGCTAAGTGCAATTACGTAATTTTTATAAAATATTTATATTTAAACATCGTTATGCTGACAACTTTGATAGGAACTGAAAATTTCCATGACTACATGCTAACGGAGTATACGAATTCCCGCGGCCATTTCGCGACCTGACGTAATAAACGTTAACTAATTGAATCGTCACAATTACATCATTTATTAACAAAGCTGTTCAGAAATTAGCACCTTTCAAATCCAATAATGAGTCAGTCGTCCAAGGCCAAAAGAAAAAAAAGAAACGTACATTGACCTCAATGTATCCAACACAAACTTTATCACCTTCAAACAAACGCAGACGGAACAGACACTTGAGCCAGTCGTCCGAGGCTTAAAAAAAGAACCATAAGTCGCACTTGATGCATCGAACATACATTTTAATCGCCTTCAAACAAAAACGCGCAACAGGCACTTTTCTTTTTAATGCGCCATGCTTTTTGTGAAATCCCACGAACTTGGCTGCCGCTTTAAGTGTCAACACAACATTTCCTGATCGTTAAAAGAAAAAAAGAAATAGAGCAGTAGATTAAAATTTTTCTAAGCCCTGCCCCTTTCGCGCGATACCGCGAACACGGCTGCCGTCTCAAAAGCTCCTGTCGCCGGGGGTGGCTTTACAGGCCGCGAGCGGCGCGGACATTCGGAAGCCCCTTTAAACAGCGGGGCTCAAGGCTTCAGTCCCGGCTCGTTCGGCGAAGAATTAGACCGGATTGGCGCGAAGACAATACGTCATTAGGAAGGCCCCTTTCAACGGAGACAGTCCGCACCACACGTGGATAGCAAATGAGTCGGCTGATGCTCGCGAACCCAATCAGGGAGGCCCCCGGATCGAGGGAAGGACGTGCGTGCGCACAATCGAACTTGAACCGTGAAAGTTGCACTAATGACGTTCCCTTTCTCAGCATGCAAAATACGTTTCCAGACGCTCTCTCGAAAACAAAGCACGCGAAAAGTACGTCTGTCAGGTTAGCTGCAGCGCGGCTGTTGTCTGCAGGAAGCGACAGTGTAGTGTCCAACGAAACGTGCATCAATCCCTTGGCATCACAATGGTAGCCACACGCCATAACTTAAAAAATAAAGGCCTTTCCGTTTGCTACCAAACTTCAACAAAACCACGTTCTGTGCTGAAGGCTATCGGCAACATCCGCCGTCCGCACAACGCAGGCCGATAATTTCCCTCGAGCAGTGCCTTTCTTTCCCTCTCCAACTACCCTCTTCGCCGCTTCTTATGGCGAAAACCTTTAATACCTCATCGTTGTCGAAAAAAAGTTGTCAGCAGAAGGCTGTCAGCAGAGGTGTAATGCTTTCGAGAGCGAGCGTTAAAAATAAATTAATAGACCTTGTCTCTCCCCCGGAATCGAACCTTCAACCCTTGAATCCCCAGCCCAACGCTTTACCAACTGCGCCACGCCCCCAATTTTTTTTTTCTTTATTGTCTGGCTTTGACACACGACATTGTGACACGCTCTTCACAATTCGCCTTGTCTATCGTGAGGATGATAGCGGGATTCCGAGAGTGACATATACTGCGCTTTTCCTTTCCTGTAAACGAATTATAGAACGCCGGTGAACTATGACGCGTTCAATAAAATACTGGTTGTGTTCTACAAGGGGCGCCTGATGTACCATCACGACAGATCATGACGTCACCAGGCGATTCATGCACATACGAAGCTGACCCCCACCGGGCGTCCCATGATGGTGCTGGGACAGGTATAGTCACCGCCGCTTGCGGCGGGGGCTAGCCTGCCACAGAATTTTTATCTGTTGTAGGCCGTCATTGCACCCGCCACCGTTTCGGTGGTGGACGACGGCTCGTCTTTCTCTCCCTCTTCCTTTTCTTTTTTTTCTATTTTCTCTTCTATCTGCACGAGGCAGCGGAGGTGGCTTAGCTACAGAGCCATTAGCAGGCCCGTGCATTTTCTTTTCCTTCTTCCTACAGCCACAACAACAACCCACCGAGCGTCCGATCCAGGCGTCCGTGCGGTGCCTTTCATTTGCCGCTTCCTCGAACGCCGCACCACACAGCAAACATAAGCAGACCCAGATGTCTAGGAGGCGTTAGTACAGCAGGCATCGGCGGCGTTTGACATTGATTTACAGGACAGAAAAGGCGCAGTATCTGTCACAATTCTCCGCGGATACATATACCACGTCGTAAAGGAGGGAAGAAGGCGGGAATGAAAGAAGAGAGGGAGATAGAGGTGCCGTATTTGAGGGCTACGATCCACCGCGCTATAATGGCTTTCGCCTCATCGCACTTCAGTGGTCCCAAGTGCCCTCTAGATTTTGTTTTCCATAGCTTCAAGGCTATATTTCAACTGTGCGGCTGATGCAAATTCTACTCCATTTCAGCAGCTCAGCGGACGAAGTGTTTCAAGCAACGTCCACTTGTCTTACTCCACCGCACGAGTGACAATCACTGTCGTTCGGGATGCAGCCAGACATGCAATCGCAGCACACAGGGCAGCAGGAACCCCAAGTCGATGGAAAGCACTCAAGTGATTTCGAAAATCGCCAAAAGAAACGGCACATTATCAATACTAAAAACAAATCGCATAAGCGGTGTGGGGACAGGAAAAAAAGAGAGGGGGAGAAAGGCCAAAACAAAACCCGAGAAAAGCCCCCCCCCCCCCCCCCCCCCCCCCCTTTTCTAACACAGCTCGGTCATCCGGCCGAGAAAAAAAGGAGTGCTGTCGGGACACATTTTTCCAGAGACGAGCGGGCCACTTGTGCCTTCGTGGCCTTCCCACATAGCTGGAGGCCTGTTTCTTCTCCCCACTCCTGTTTGTCAGCGATATCTCTTTTTTCTTTCTTTTTTTTTTTATGTCACGCCACACTCCGAGCAGAAAAAAAGTCTCGGACATGCGTGACGATGTCCCGAGAGACTCGTGGAATGAGGGGGAGGGAGGCACGCAGCTGCGGGTCGCCTAGACCGCATCAATTTGGAGACATCCATCACGCGGAGGCCCATCTCCCCTCCTACTCTGCTCTTCGGCATCCTGCTGGCTGCGGCAAGGGGCCGGGCCTGGACCGAGGAGGGGTGTGCAGCGGCAGCCCCAATCCGCCCACACATCGCTCAAACCCTCGCTTCATTCGCGCGAATACACACACGGAGGAAGAAAGAGGGCGCACGTGGCGAAGCCACTGCATATGACCCTCCTTTCTTTCTCTTGACCTCGCTCCTTTATTTCCTTTTTTTTTTTTTCGAGGGTCTGATGTCGGCAGAGAGCGCACACGATTTCTGAAGGCAGCAAGACAAACCGCAGATATTTCATGCTCAACACGCGTTGCTAGTCATGACAACCAACGTGTTTGCTGATGAGGGCCATGGCTCTCGGATCTGACTGATTACTGGATGTATACAGCGCGGGAAAAAAGCAGAAGTGAGCGGGAGAGGGGTATATATACGGGGAAAATATTTAATAGGGTAAGCACGAAGATAGACAGCCATGGCGCACCTGATATCCCAGAATACAAAAGGCTCTCCTTGTGGACGGTAATCCTGATAGCCTGAAAGCAGCAGAAACAAATAGACGATAGAGGACAGGATATAGGGTATAATAACTGTCCGCTGTGTGGCTTCTGCGCTTGCGGCTACGGCGTCCCGGGTGATCTGTCCTGAAGCAACCTATGCAATCGGTGAGACAGAGCACGAAGAGAACGTATGAAGGTTTCAAATCGCGAGATAAGCACCACAGTTATATGCGCCGCGAGAACAGCACAGCAAAGTGGAGCGCAAATGCACCCATGCGACTGGCGTAAAGATAGTGCAAGATATATATATATATATATATATATATATATATATATATATATATATATATATATATATATATATATATATATATATATATATATATATATATATATATATATATATATATATATATGTCTGAGGCAACACGTAAGTTATAGTCGACGAGCCGCTAAATCGTTGCACTCAGTCCACACTATAACGCATCAGAGAAACCGCAAATTTCACCGCTCTCGACGGTCCTTTCCCGATAGTCGAGCCCCGATGCGCTAGAGCAGCGTGAGTTGTCTTAAATACTTACAATATTTCTCTACTACAAGGTTAAAAAAGAATTATTCACCGATCGATTGAGTTACCGAAAAAGCTATTAATGATTGGTTGGCTAATTGATTGATTGATTGATTGATTGATTGATTGATTGATTGATTGATTGATTGACTGATTGACTGATTGATTGATTGATTGATTGATTGATTGATTGATTGATTGACAAAACTAGTTCCTTTTACAATGAGGCTGCCGCGGCCGGGAATAAAACGTGCAAACTCATGCCGAGCAGCCGAAAGCCACAGCCATCGAGCTATTGGCGCGTACACTGAAGAAAGCAAGCTGGCGAAAACCATCGAGCCCTGCACGAGATTCAAGTCGACGGATTCCGGCTGCCGAGTACCTTAGGCGAGTTTCATACGAAAACCAAAATGAGACGCAAAACATTGACATCGGCACGTCGAGCACCGCGTCCAAAACCCAGCTCGCGCCAGACGGAGGAGGAGAAGGAGGAGGAAAGGCAGGGAGGTTAACCAGAAGAAGAAACCGGTTTGCTACTCTGCTCTGGAGGAAGGGAAATTCGGAGTTACCATAAATGCTGCAAAAAGAACAGTCGGCAGGCCGAGCGCGACAAACGTGAAAGTGTTCTCTCTTACGCTGACAGTAGGAAAGAAGAAAAAAAAAAAAAACGGTCCAAGTCTTCCCGATCGATAGCACCAGAAACCGAAACGCGGTAACCACCACCCCGACTCGCGTCAGATCATAAAGAAATGACGCTAGCAGCCAAACCAGGCGCGCGCGGACGTCAGATGCAATAAACCAGACAAATGTGCTGTGCGGTGCTATACGCGATAATGGAGGCGCGAGATCAGCGCGTCGCCGCCGCCGCGCTGTCGCAGGAAGAAAAGCTTCGGCTTGAAAGAGCTGGCACGTTCCCCGCAGACAATGTCCCAGATAAGCCAGCGCCCATGGCTCGCGCTCTGGTCAGACGCGCCCGACGACCGCTGCGCATTCAACTCGCTAGCCGCAGCCTTTTTTTCCCGTTGTGTACACGGCTCGTAGCATGGTTAGTTGCGCTCAGCGAGAACGACGTGCCACTTACAGCATTCGTTAAGAACTGAACTCATCAATGCTTTCGTGCGATGGAGCGCAACACCTCGGCATCGCGTTGGTTTTTTGCAGGATTACGTGTGCAATTGTGCAGGACACGTTGTTTCTTCCTGATCTCTGTTGGCTGCTTCCTCAATAGTGAGCTCATCCTAGTCGAGCTCGCTCGAGAAAAGCATTTTATGCCTGAAAATGAAAATAAATAAATAAAAATGCAGATGACAGCATCAAGTTCGGTCCCATTCAGTGTTGCATGGACAAAATGAGCTTCATTGACTGTCGCTCTGGTAGGCCATGACATCAAGCTAGCAAGTCCTTCCAAAGTCTCGCCCGTTAGAAGAAAAAAAAAAACATCGATAAAATGTCCAGCCGCCGATTAGAGCAGCCCAGAACTCGACGCACGCTTCTAAATGCGGCAGCCAAGATCTCGTACCGAGATGAACGCATATGGGCGCTGGTGGGCGATACGATGCACACTACTCTAGACGTCCCATCTAGAGTCTGATACGCCAAGGCAAGCCCCGCGGACAAGAGAGAAGCGTCGAACCGGAACTTCGCCAGCACGAGCCGTTAAATAAAGAGGAGGAGGAGGAAGGAGAGAAGGGAGCAGTGTCAGCAGCGTCAGTGCGGCATTAGAGCACACGATGATCTCCATCTGGCTCCGACAACGTTTCGCCGATCCTCCCGCCGGGTCTCAGTCACCTCAAAAGTGGCTTTTGCGTGCCTCGAAGAAGCTCAGAGCTCTGGACATCAGTGGTGCTTGAGCATTGCCATCTTTCTACCAGAATCGCTGAGTACACACGGCACAGGCGAGGCACACAAGTGGTAACGTGAGCTTTCTGTACCTATTCGAAACTGCCCCAAACTAGCAAGTGTTGATATTGTCGACCATAAACCCTGACTGCTCATTGGAGGGTCAAATTTTAAAGTTAAAGCTCAGTTACTTTGGTCATCTGATGAGAAGAGAGGAGTCGCTGGAGAAAGATTTGATTTTGGGAAAGGTTGAGGGTCACCGGAGAAGGGGTAGGCAGCGAACGCGATGGTTAGATGGCATCCTTGAGGCACTGCAGATGAAGTTATGTGATGTTAGGAAGATAGTGAGAGACCGGAAAGCATGGCGTGATATGGTCCATAGGGTCACGAAGAGTCGGACACGACTGAACTGAACTGATGCGCAAGTGTTCTGACGTCTACATGTACCTAGGAGTTATAGTTAGGAGTTATATATCAGACGTGGCACCGTAAATGGTCACCCAAACTGATGGCTCGTTACGTGTCGAATTTGGCACACATGTACAACACGCTGTGGAGACATAAAATTAACAGCTACACGGCTGGTAAGCAAACTGTCATTTAACATTAGGTCTCACTTTTGAACATGCTGAATAGCGAATAGCGAGGCGGACCCCCCCCCCCCCCCCCCCCCCTCCATTTCCGAAATTATACTGCAATATACTGCAATAAGCCTCTCTTGAATAAAACGAAGATGATTCGGCCATGTAAAAGCGTTAATAACGACCGGCAGCAGTGCTTCCTTCCAATATTAGCCCAGGCACAGGGAGACCCGCAGGAGCCGTCGTAATTCTGCCCATCGATTGCAAACAGGTGGTGCACTCGTGGCCATCGCCCCCAGCTACGGCATGCAAATTGTTTCAAATAAATCTTTCTCGCGAGATGTAGCATCCTCTAGGGAGCGCGGAAAAATCTACAACCGCACATGTGCGATGCCCTGGAGTTTCTCACACATAGGTAAAGGGATAACTGGGGGGGCGCTGCACTTCGTCTGCCAAGGGCATGACGGCCCGATAATTAAAGTTTCGTATTTGGCTAGACCGACAAAAGTGGATCCAATCGAAAGACACAACTTTTCCCGATACACCTCAAACAAATCATCTGCCGATTTCAGCCGGACCTAATACCAAACATTCGCTCATGCTACGTTTGTTAAAGAAGCAAAAAATAATCCACAACAAAATTTAATCTCCAGAGGGACACACCGGCTGCAGAAGCTAGATCTATCCATTGCACCACGTCGCAGCAAACAGTCTGCGACGTTTCCGGACAACCATTAGTCGAATTAACCACGAAACATTTTTTTCAGCCTGCCTTTCGCGGATTAAGCGCTCTTTGAGAAACTCGCACGGACGATGGCCCAAGCACATTTTCCTCTAGACAGTGTTGAGAAACTTTACGGGCGGCGCATGCGCTACCCGCTTCCACAAGGCGCCACAAAGTGCGGATAAGAAGGTAGCAATTAAGTGCCCTCTTGACAGCTGCTGCCACCTGTCGCTGGCACCTGTTTTCAGCACGAAGAGCGCATGCGCACTAGAAGCTGGTGGCTTGTTTTCAACCATATGAAGCACGAGAGTCTCAGTAGAGGACGAAGGAGAAGGCGCGCATGAGCAAAGCGGCCGTGTGAAGGAGGTGGATTGAAAAAACGAGACGGCCGGGCCCATCACGAGCGGATAAAAATAAAACGACACCAGAGAGGCGCGCGCGGCAGTCGCCTTAATCTCGGCGTACCCTTAGGGCACATGCAAATTGGAGCCTTTGAATCCTGTTATGAGAAAAGATTGACCCGGAAAAGAAACAAAAGAAAAATAAACGCGATAACTTTCGGCATAAGCATTTAAAGCACACACTCGAGTCGCCATAATGTAAGACGGAAGACAGCGGACGTCAACTGCAGGGAAAACGGGGTGATAATAAGGAATAGAAAACTAATGCGGAGTCGTGTAATGTGACCTTTTCCCAATCAGGGGCTCGCTCTGAAACATGAGAGTACCAAGCTTTAGAATAAGTCTGACTGCACCACTGTGCAATCAGGCTATTTTATACACACGTTTTATTAGCAAAAAAATACTAGACGAAAAAAAAAAATACTAGGGCCGATAGCATAACCTCAAAAACATGAGGGACCTTTATTGTTCTGTTTTCTTTCTTGCCTCGACTCGGTACTAATCTCAAATGGGACGCGCGAGCCTTCAGAAATATCCACGATGACAAAACCAACAAAATCACGACCGCCCCGCCACTATTACTTAGGGCACTCGACTGGGCGGTATGGGTAAAGGCGGGTGGCATTGATTCGATCTTGGCCGCGGTAGCCGCCTTTCGATTGAGGCGAAACGCAAGGCGCCACCTGCCCTCATTTGTTTCGCCAAAACAAAGACAGCAGAGCTTTAAGAGAAAGGCCCAGTGGTCGAAATCATCCGGAGCCCTCTACTATAGCGTCTGCATATACTGAGTCGATTTAAGACGTCAAACACCACAAACCGTACAACAAACAAAATCACGACCATGTCATTTAAGATCAGCGACGTCACAGCTTTGTTTTAACAATAACCAATTCAAAATGTCCACTCTCCTTCACCTTAACGCAACGCTGACACGGGATTTTTAAGAGATGGATAAGGTGCCTTGCTCTTATCAGAATTTTACTTTCTTAACAAGAAACGGTGAAAGGCAAGTTTCTAAATGTTAAGAAATTTAGGAAGGCTACCGTGAGCAATACGCTACTTAATTTTTAAAAAGAAACGGGTCCTCTGATTGCTTAGTACGTATATTTAAGAAGGTATGAAGGTGGCATTGATGGTGAAGCACGCCGTGGTTAGCACTAGACATGTTCCGTCGTTTTGACCTGCCTCTACATACAGAAATAATAAACGAATCCAGATGGCTGCCGTCACCCAGACGCCTACCGGCAGAACTGCGCGGCGCCGTTAGGTTTCAACAGCTGAACATGTTGAACACATATAAGCCAGCAAAACTCTGTGGCGATTTGCCGGCATTCGTGATGCATGCATGGTTACTATAGCAATCACGCAGCGCGTTAGCACCAAACGAAAGCTACGTCCCAAGCGACGAGCGAAATCGTGACGTCAACGATAGGTGAAGGGCGTTTCATATAAAGCTGGGTTTGGACTTGCACCAACCTACTTAACTCGCGCCATTCGAAACAAAAGCCGAACGCTGGACGGGAGAATAAAAGTTAATATTTTGAGATGATTCGGTGGCTGCTTAAAATAAGTACTCATAACAACGTCTGATTAGTATAGGTATTTGTCACATAAAAAAAAAAAATATCGCTCTAATCAATGATCGCACCCGAATATCTTCAAAGTAGGCCCCGGAAGAAAGGAGGAAATATTTTTCCGCTGTAGTGGCATATCGATAATCGCATTCTGCTGCAGAGCTCAAGGTCATGGGGTCGAGCCGCATTTCGATGATGGAAAAGAGCAAAAACGTCAAAGTACAGTAAGGTGCGAGGACTCATTAAAAAGAAAAAAAAAAACAGAAAATCTTAGGTGGTCTCTAAATTATTGCGCCGACCTCCACCGTGGTGCCCATCATAGCAGATATGCACCGGAGAGTGTTGGTCAAACCCCACAAACTATCAAAGGATGTAATTTGCTTTGAAACGTAGGAGCCGAGTCCGAGAGTTTCCTATCAGGAACAAACAAAGTCGGCGGGCGGCCGAATCTGGAGCCACAGCGAAGGACGTGCACATCGAAGCAGGAGTGACGGGAGAAAATAGAGCAACAAAAACGGTAGCGATGAAGGAGGCGTAAAAATTGGGACAGCGCTGAAAAGGGAGCAAGAGGAGGACAGCCCGAGAACAAAGCAGCGCAACAAATCCCGAAGGGAGGGTGGGGATAGGCCACAGAGCACGACCCTAACGGGAAAAGCATGTCACCACTTTTCCAACCAAGCCACACGCGGCTTCCAGGCGCGAGGGAGAGGGAATAAAGAATCGCGGCGAGAGAAGGCGTCGGGCTTCTTTTGCACAGCCTGTACGCGGGTGCTGAGCAGTCGTGCTGGGCAGTCGCAAAGCACGTTTCCGCTGAGACGAGAAAAAAACTGACTAAAAAGGAAAGAGGGGAAACCTTTTTGTTCTTCGCCAATTCCCGCGCTGACCGCCAAGTCGGGAGAAAGGGCGGAGCACGTACAGCCGCCGCTCGACTTTCCACGAAGAGCGGAGCTTTCCCTCTGTGACGTCACCTTTTATTGGGAGGAAGCACGGCAAGAAAGAAAAAGTCAAAAAAAGAATGAAAGAAACGATGGTGTGCGCTAATCCCTCCTCGTCAGTTAGCAAACTTTCGTTCACAAAACTCTCGATGAGCACATCTATTACGATTTCTCGAGAATTTTCCCCGCAGGGCTTCTCGGCTAGAAAACCTGCAACAAAATAGCGGAAGAGAAAGAGACCCGTACGAGTCGTTGTGTGTTGTGTTTTATGGTACATAAGCAACTCAGGCTATCATGCGCCAAGCACAAGGTACATGTTTTTGTTTTTTGAGAAGGAATGAAATGTTAAGATATCATAGCTTGTTCAGGAAAAATGTTTCTTCTAAGAAACTAAAAATACATGAAATGTCTACAATTGCATTCTCGCCTAGGAGAAGTGATGGATGGAATGGTATCTGTTCGGTGTAAAAATGAGTGAAATACTTTTTTCCGTAGCTTTTCGGGTTTTTTACATGAAATTAAAATGTGGTTTATCGTCAGTCCATGTCCACAGTCTGCGAGTCGTATAATATCCCATTAAATTATGCTTAAAGCAAACGTAAAAGATTTCGTATTTGGAATAACAAGGGCATATGTACGAGAGTCGTGATTCCCTTACTCCAAGTTCTATTCATGCCGGACGCGGTTTGCAAGGCCGCGTTTGCTCAAGGAAGTATGTGAAGGATAAAAAACGACCGTTTAAAGTACGCCATACGGTCCTTTGACCGAGGTGAGTAGTGCTTTCGAAAGCTATATAATGAAATCGTGCAACAAAAGGCATGCGTGTCTCTGTAACAAAGGCTGCGCCTGAAACGCGCCTTAGTCTGGCCCTTTCCAAGGAGAATACGAGGAATACGAGCGCGAACATAGCTTTAATAATAAAGTGGTCTTCAAGCCCCCTGGCTAAAGGCCGTGCCTGATTTCTAGAGCATTTTCACCGTCTGCAAACGTACCGTGAAACTGGCCGAGCCTTCACTTCAGTACCTCTACGATGGTAAGACGGCAGCCTCTTACCAAGTGCCAGGACAGGCGCGACTTCAGCCAGCGAGCGACGACCAATCATAAGGCACGGTAGCATGGCACACGTCCCGTTTGTAGGAGGTACCGGGTTGGAATCTAGGTCCTGCAGGACTTCAACCGGTATTCTGACACACAAGCCTCTCATGACCGGGCGCTACGGATTTGCGTGGAGAGAAACGCTTGAAAAACATTCCATCACAGTGCCCTTATCAAAAGGTCATACATATCGTTCATGATGAAAAATAGAGCAAAAAGTACACGGAAGACGGAAGGGCGACACGGACAAGCGCTAACTCGCAACTGTGGTTTATTGCTGAAGCACGGAATTTATACTGGTCACTTGGAAAAAAACTACATAAAAGAAGCAGTCCCCTTTTCGGGAAGCTAGGTCATGACATATAAAGTAATATAGGAGGTAACACGTGCCACTCATTGCTGGGGAAGGAAGAAAGAAAAAAGGCAAAGAGAAACCTAAGTAGATGCATATCATACATATCGGCATACATATCGTATCAATAGAGCGAAAGTTGGACAGGGCGCAGTAAGAACGTACTCCTAGCGCTAAAATAATAATAATAATAATAGTAATAAACAGCCAACTACTCTCCATGAATACTCGGCGAGCACATCACCATGCAACACAGACCGCGACTCACGCGCCGCCGTCACTACTTGACGGGTCACGCACGCGCTCACCCCGCGACATGACAGGTATGTGGCATGGCGGAGATTCGCGTAACCAGTAGGCGCAGAAAATCTAAACAGAATGAAAGACAGCAGAAAGAAAAGCGGAGAGGAGAGAGGAAACCGCCTCCGCACGAGTCTGATGGAGACGTAACAAGGGACGTGACGCCCGTTTCCACTTTCCTGCTTGTACCAAGTACAGGTACCGCCTCAGCGGCAAGGCTGCTGCGCTGCCTGCAACCAACAAACCGAAAAAAGCGACGTCGCGCGCTCTCGCGTCGCTCGCATGAATCAGCTTCTGCCAGCGACGCGACGAGAGACGTGTGCTCGACCAGGCTCGACGCGACGCTGAGTGTGCCGGCCGCCTGTAATTTTCCTCCTCCGCTGGCCACGCATTAAGAATTCACCGGCGGTTGTTGGAGGGGGCGAACACCTCCTGACCCTCCGTCGCTCTCTGCCACCGCGGGTGAAGAGGCGCGGGCGGAGAACGAGGCCTCACAGGGCAACGCAGCCACCACCGCCACGACAGCTAAGCACCGCACACGCCGCGGCCTCGACTCGTTAGCGCCGAACCACTAAACGCGAGCCGCGGGCCAAGTCGAGCGCGTTGCAAGCGTCATGCCGCGGAAGCGTGCCGCCAGCCGAAAGCCACCCTCGCCCCGCCCCCTCCCAACAGATGGTGCACGTGCAAAATCCAGCAAGCGAGAACGGGACCTGAGGTGAGGGCTCGAGAAGGCTGCATGTCTTATTTTCTCTTTGCCTATTTTTACTTCAGATCCGTCGCTTTTTCTTTCTTTCTTTCTTTTTCTTTTTTTTTTTTGTTTGTTTTGCCCTTTTGCTGCAAAACTCACCAGGACGCTTCAGGGTTGCCTCCAGAGCCTAATTTCACTCTTTTCTACCATTTAATACACGACAAGCCCAACGGTAATGATCGAACGATTCCTACATCCATACAAGTCTTTCCGCGTCCTTAAGCAGCCGACCGGCGTGGAAAGTTATATCGCGTCAGCAACAATCGGTTGTCTTCAGACATCGTGGGGATAGGAAGATGGTGGAAAGATAGTCTTCATTACTACCCTTTTTTTTCCTTTTATATATGCCCCTAACCCATTTCCAAGTGCACAGCAGCAGAGCGGTAGCTTCTGTTCCCACGCTGCAGTCAAAAAGCCCCAGCACATAACTTTGGTCCCACATAATACGATGACGTCACTGGCCAAAGAATTTCCAATAGCCACTACAGCAGAACAGCTCTAGCCGCGGGCAGTAACTTAGTCGATGTATCGATCACGATGTCTGCCGACAATGTCTTGCGCTGGGCGCAGCGGCGATTCAGCGCATGCCTCGAGTCCGATCAAAGCCGAAGATGCTGCGCTACGCTTCGAATGTGGAGAAAAAAGAGCACACTATCGAACAGCACGCACCGGCCTCCTATTCATTGCACTGCTGCAGTACATATAGACGTCTGAGGCACACCGGGCGACCTGAACTCAAAGTTAGGATATGAAAGCACCATATAGAAATATTGAGTGCGCCCAGCTGATAGCCGTTAGTGAACGCGCTCAAGATTCGGTTGACAACCCGCACCATCAAAAAAAGCGGAGTCAAGCAGGACACAACCATCTCAAACAAATCCCAATTTTCTTTTTTTTTTTCTTTTTTTATTTTATCCCGGTTCTTAGAATTACCTGCGGCGCTTGCTTCGAGCAAGGTTCCTTACTTCCGAACTGCGTCCACACGGTAGCGGTAAACGGAGAAACCAGGTTTGCCATCAGGCTTATCGGTTGGTTGGTTTGTGTGGTTTAACGTCCCAAAGCAACTCAGGCTATGAGAGACGCCGTAGTGGAGGACTCCAGAAATTTCGACCACCTGGGGTTTTTTAACGTGCACCGACATCACACAGGTGGCCGCCGAGGCCGGGATTCGATCCCGCGTCCTTGGGAACAGTAGTCGAGCGCCGTAACCAAACAGGCTTATCAAAAGTTATATATATATATATATATATATATATATATATATATATATATATATATATATATATATATATATATATATATATATATCAACAGTCTCGTCATCACCAACCTATCCACGTCCGCTGATGGGATAACTCTGACGAAAGCGCCGGAATTCACATCGAAGCAACCGGCAAGGGTAGATACTCGACTAGCAGTGAGGTGGTGCAATGCGAAGTGGACAAACTCACCAAGGCCAAGTCGATCGAAAACACAAAACGGCACCTTTAGAATTGGAAAAGACGTGCGCTGGAGTTCGTAGACAACACAAGGGTAAAGGCTCAGCTGCTGAGGAGACGACGCCATGTCCACCACATATTGATGGGAACACCTGAATGATACATTCAGGGCAGAACAAATATATTTACACTGTCGCCTTAAGCAGCCCTGTCTTGTGTCGCTTGAGCCCCCCCCCCCCCCCCCCCCTCTTTCCTCCCCCCTCGACTATAGCTGCTCGTAGCACTTGCCTTTTAAAGGAATGCGCCCTGTTATGCACGATGACAACCGGCTATCTTGTTTTCGCAATACAACCCATCGTTACATACGGAAGCCAAATTATGTCAGCGCTTCCATCCACGAAGACGGGGCTCGGAGAGCTTGCCAACAACTTCGCAAAATTTCAGCCTCCTCATCACGCTCCCTCATATTAAGAACAACCGCATCCTGATGTACGACTCGAATATAAGCAAGCACACCGGAGCAAAAAAAGAAAAAAAAAAGTGAGGGGGGAACGCAAATTCATTACTGCTGGAATTCTAGAATATCAAGAAAAGAACAAACAAAACGGCATAAATTCAACAACTTTTACTACCGGTCCAAAGTTACCGGTCCAACGCTGCAAGGAGCTGGCTTCACTGCGTCGTACGTGAGCTTGCAGTGAAGTTAGCTTGCGGGTCAAAGAGAAAAAGCTTCCTGTGGAAGAAATATACTTGCTGCGAGAATAAGATACGACTGCTATAAAGCGTTTCTCGCGCTCAGACATGCTATCCACAATTTTCGTGTGCCACCAAGTGAACAAAACGCGTCTTTTCCAAAGCATGCGCGCGGCACACGGCGCTCAAATGAAGAACAATGAAACATCCGCTACAGAAAGAAGCCACTCTCAGCGACGTCTCACGTTCGGCCTGGTAATTAAACTTGTCCTTATTCTTTCCTGTTTTTCTTTCCTCTTTTCATTTTCTGACGACTCCCAATTTTAGCTCAAAAAAAAAAAGTACAGAAATACGCGCGGAGAATGCGGGACACGGAAGGATACGGTGTGCTCTTCCTCGCTCGGAGCAGAAAGCCTGTCTTAGAAGGAAAAACAACGCAGGAAGGAGGAGTTTCGAAACATACTGAGTCACCCTGCAAAAAAAGCCTGTTCTCGTTAAAATAACAAAAAGCAAGAAGCTAGAAAAAAACTGAGTTGCTGCTATAGTAACGACCGTCAAAGCAGCGCAGGGTGGAGGACTCGCAATTCTGAGAGAAAGAGAGAGGGGAGGAGGGGAAGGCTTTTTTCTCCTTCTTTCTTTCACCTTGCGTGCCTTATCATCCGTGAGCCGAAGCGCTTCGATAGTCAACGAAGCTTTCAAACCAAAAAACACTTAAACGGGACCGAGAGCACCGCCCTTCGCTTGGCACATCTTTCATCACCATCATAATCAATTTCAGCCAGGTAACGCCCACTACGGGTCAAAGGCCGATCTAACTCACCTAATTTGCCTCCCATCGCGTCAGCTGAAAAATTCCCCCAAAGGCGCATGTATTGAAATGTGACATACTTATAGGCGGGAAATTATGACGTCAGCAGACTATCGCGCAACTGTAATCATCTGCTCCCCCCCCCCCCCCCCCCTTATCGTTGTTCTAAACCTTCTTAAAGTGGGGGAAAGAAAGCAGCACAGCGGTGCCAATAGTGGCATCATAGTTCATGCAAGCGGCGCCTCCGTCTGCTGTTTCACTGCCTGCTCCGAGAAATTGCAGCAAGTCATGCGCGGATATCTATGCAGCAGCATTAAAGGCCCGTTTCCCAGATAATTCGGCGTTGTCGTCACTGTGAGAGAAAAATCACGAACACGCATCTGGCAGGTGAAATGGCCGGCACTGATTGGTCGGCGGGTTGTATGACGTCATGGAGACCACGTCATATGAGAGAGTTGGGAGGGGCTGCCAGCTCGGGTAGCACGAGATAGGAATCAAACCACCCGAAACACTTGGATTCTGACTCAGCCAACGTACTCCTACGCCACCATGCAGGCACGTTTGTACAGCTTGGTCTATATAGGCGGGCATTTATATCTACGCTGGGTGGCCCTTCACATAATAGAGGCGCCAATTAGTAATGATTAAGCGAGCCATTAACGTTGTCACGTCATGTATTTAAAGGTGGGGAGTAAGTGTCCCAAAAATTTTTGACCTTGACTTCGCGGTATACGGTTTACTTCAGTCTGTCACAGCGGCTTCCCCTCTAGATGCCAGCTGCCCTCCGCGGGGCAAGGCGGCGGCGGACGCAAAAGCAGCGACCAGACGAAGACGCATTTACTTCAAAGCGGCAGCGAAGTTCGCCGGTGCAGGCGCAATACGAGCAGTAAACAAACGATGACAAGTCGCCAGACGGGCCCGCCGCGTCAGCAGCCGGCGAATGTCACACGCGCGCGTACAGGCACCCGAGCGGGTCCCGTTGATTCGCCACGTGCCTGCTGAAAGTGAAATAAAAGGAACGAGAACAGCAAAAAATAACAACAAAAGTCCAATGGAGGTGCGATATACCAGCCGCGGCTTGACAGGGAGAAAAGCCTGGTGAGACTAGGTCGTCAAAGCCGCCACTGGAAAGAGCAGGGAAAACGAAGGGAAAGCAAAGCGGCGACAAGGCGAGCGCCTATGCTTCCGCCGGGAAAGGGAGGCGGCGGGGGGCCGCTTCCAGCAGTGCGAATGTCGTTTCCCAGTGAACCCGCTTTCTTCTTCGCCTCCCGGGCAAGCGGCCGCTATAGCTCGCGCGTCTCTTCCGTCGTCGTCGCCGCCGCTG